>NC_142183.1:12816880-13129572 GCF_026936395.1 Plectropomus leopardus
TTTATTGTGATTACATTTTTGCCATATCGCTCAGCCCTAGTTTTGTCATTTGAAGATTGTCTCTTGCATCAAGAAAAACATGCAGTCTATAAGGACACACTGATTTTTGTTGTTTTGGACGTAACCTCAGACAAAAATAAAATGTCTTTTATCCAGATGTAGTTATTACTGATAGGGCTGAAGGGATGCATTTTAGTCCTTTACTCATGGTCACTGAATGTGTTGATGTCTGAAGTCATGTAAGGCTTATTCTGTATCCAGAGAAGCATCCCTTATTCATAACTGCATGACAAGTAAATTGTAGGAAAAAAATGGGGGCTTTTGGTTTTGTTTAAAACTTTAAAACCCATTTATAAGAACATGGTCTTTCTTAAATAAAAACATATCCCTGTCTAAAATCGAGTTCTGAATAAATAAATCTCGTATATATTCAGCCCCATGGTTGAGCTGCCCCATATTTTTTTTTATATCTGACCTTTCAGTGTATTTATGTATACACACACACACACACACACACACACACTCACCACACATAAATGAAGAAGTAGCATACCCCTGCTGTAATTGAATTGCCATTACAAACTTTTGTGAGCGTATTTATGTTGAATAGAAAAGGGAATTGTTAATTTCCTCAGATTTTGTAGTTGCTATTTTCAGTGGTTGTTCTGGGTGTGCACACACACCATGGTGCCTTGGCCACTGCCCAGTGTTTCTTACAAAGTGAACCCTGCAGTGTTATTTTCATGCTGTTTCCAGCCTAATACCTCATTGTTTCTTTTTGTGCTTTTTCCTCAGCCTGCCTCTCTGTTGTGGTGCGCTTGTCTTGTCTTGTCTGGACACAAGATGTAATGCCACCAGCCTGATTATTGAGAGAATGTTGTGGGCCTAATTGTGTCTGTGTTATCAGCAAGTTGTAGTTGTGCAGACATGAGAGAATAAAGCAGTCTATAGATTTTGTTGTTTTTGGCCACAACAGAAAGAAGATAGAGGAAGAAAAAAAATTAAAAAAAAAAAAAGAAGAAGAAGAAAAGCTCACAGTGCTTAGAGATATACACATATTTTTTTTGTTGCTGTCACCCGGGGTACAAAAACACCTCAGTATGGACAGAGTGAAAGACAGACAGATAGGAAAAAGAATGAAAAAAAGAAGAGTAAAGAGACTGAATTGGAGAGACAGGGGTGAAATGCTTGGCCACATGGTCTGGTGGGAAATCCCCCACTGAGCTGGGAGCCCTGCGCCCTGGTGGCTAGATGAAATGTCTTATCTGCCGGCAGCAGGACTCTGTCCTTTAAGTAGAGCTAGGGAAAACTCATTGTCCAGCCAACCAGCATCTCAACTGATCCGTACTCCCTTTGACCTTTACCATTGCTGCCACCGACACATGCCAAACTTTAGATTGCGTAAAATGTAAGATTGCTCATTTATATAACATCTCTCACGTCTGTGTGTTTCCTCGCACAGTTGTGTTGACAGCATTGTTCATAGGTCATATTTGTTTCATAAGGGAAAGGGTGAGACACGTGACATTTACCTGACTGCAGACTGTCTTTTACCAATCCTTGTGGTATCTTTCCTCTCAACTAATCTACCAACCTCTAATGAGCAGGAAATTAAGTTGTAACGTGGCTATCATACAGCATGATATGCACTAATTGCTCAGATTGTATCTGTATTATTTTTTACAAAGAGCAGCAGGGTGCTCCAGTAATTTTCATTAATTACACACAAAGAATGAGTAATTAGATTTTTCATTATTTATTTTACAACTTTTTGTCTATGACTTTTTTGTAAGTGTAGGGTAAAGACTGGGGGTGTGTGTCTTAATATGTTTGGATTCATTACCTCCCAAGATCAGTGTTGCAGGCATTATGTGAAAATGTTGAATTTTCCTTGGTTTTTCTTTGAAAAAAATCTGCCGGGCAAAGCCCTCTGTTCTGTCAACAGTATCAGCTTAACACCACCAGAACGTGTTCTTGCAAGTCACTCTTCTCCCACATGCATTTATTTTTGTTGGTCCAAACCTGCAAGGTGTTGCTGTAAACTGTCATATGTTCTTTGTCAGCTTGAGTTATCAGGGAAGGATGAAGGGCTTAGAGCAAGCTCGTGGCTTCTGTGCCAAATCATTTTATTTAGAACGGCAAAACAAGCACTGTTTGGACATCCTCATGCTTCGGAAAATTGTATGTCAGATTCAAATAATCAAATCAGTAGTTAAAAGTTGAAGGGATTTGTTTCTGTGTACAGTTCTGCTACAGTGTTGGTTGTCATTTTTTTGTCTCTTCTTAAAGTGAGGTTTCAGAATAAGCTGATCATCTGTTCTCTTCTTCAGCATTTAGTTTGGCAATGAGTCATATCATTCTAGGCCTGGGGAATATATTGATACTATATTGATAGAGTGATTTGAGACAAGATTTGATTATGTTGTCTTTTCCTGGTCTTAAAGTTCCAGTGTGTAGAGTTAGGGGCATCTATTGGAATATAATATTCATAACTATGTTTTTAAAATCCCCTGAAAATAAGAATTGTTGTGGATTTTTTTAGCTAATCAGCACCTTGCAGATTCAACGAGGAGGAATAACATAACAATGATGGCGAGTGCTATAATAAAGATAGATATGCCGTTGAAGCTGTTCTGAATTAGGATGTTGCTGAACATAGTATCTAGTTTTTTACTTCGCTCCACTCTATTATTAAAACAATGGCAAAACAGGTATGTTGGCATGGCTACTTATTGCTGTCTACTTGGAATAATGTTAAATTTAGGCAGGTATGTTGGGCTCTAATGATAACTACATGAAAATCAAATCCCCCTCTCCCACGAAAAACTGTCAGTGGTTTCAGTGTCAGACTGAGGATGGAAAAGGAGTGTAAGGAGATGCTAATTCTGTCTGATATGAGGCAATATTGAGGTATGAAGTCAAATAATAAAAATTAAAAAAATTTAATTTTCTCCATCTTGCCCAGCCACACGCCTGTCAAATGAATACAGTGTGGTCATGATTTTGCTACAAGGGAAATGTGTATTTTGACACAAAGCTTTGGAGGATTTTCATATTGGACATCTGAAGAAACCATTGTAACATGTTCATCTCACGCTGTGATAAATTACAAAGACGCAAGTGCAGTGTCGTTCCTCTGTTCTCGCATCACTTGCTAATTGCTGCTCTTGATCACACAACACTGCAAGAGATAAGAGATTTGAGAAAATATTGTTTCCACGATTTCGTATGTACGGTATGCGTATGACGGAGAGAGAAAGAGAGGGGTAGCACGGCAGACTGGATGGAAGAAGTGGTGGCAATCAGCTATCTCCCAGCTCTAGCTTCTCTGCCAGACACATTGCCGCCATGTGGTTTTCCAGTAAGCTGACAAAGAAGCTGAATAATGTATCTATCAGTCTGCCTGAGTGTGCCGAGCACTGGGCACTGAGGAGGCTGCCAGCTTGTTATAGGCTCATTACAGGTGAAGATGACATGTGGAGGTGCAGCCGCCTTGGCATTGTCTCCCTGCCCTGCCCTCGATAGAAGGCATAGCACTCTGTCACTCCCCATGGCAAAGAGAAAGGGAGACAGAGGTGAGAGAGGAGGAGGGAATGAGCCTCAATGCTCCCCTAACCCCCCAAAATGAAATTGACAGGCTCGCTGAAGTAATTGCTCCCAGCACTATTTTCTTTGGCAGGAAATACTGTTATCGACAAATAGGGGATTCAATAAGCGGCAGGAGATGAGGCTCTAGGCTGTGGTCAAAAGGCTGTGTCTGTCCTCTACTGTTGAGGTTGTCTCCTGATGCTCTATCTCTCTGGCTTGCCCTTTCTCCCCCATACTCATTCTTTCTCTGTTTGTATCTCACCCCTGCTTTCTCCTCACGTCTCCCTCACTCTCCAGCTTCTGCTTTTTTCACTTTGTACGTCCTGCTACTTCATCACACACAGCCCACACAACATCTCCCTCCCTCATCCCTGCGTATTTCCTTGCTCCGTTTCTCCAGGGCCTCTTTTTGACCATTTTGTTCTGTTGACCATTTTTGTGAGCCTGAAGGGGAAAACTCTATTACCCAATAGCCAGCAGGTAATGCCACCTCCCTCTAATCCTCAGATTGTTTCTCTGCTGCCAGTGCAGTGGTGTAATGTTGATATTATCCCATAGGATTCCATTGATTTGCGCTAGGGTCATGAAAAAGCAGTTTATGGTCAGTGTCTTTGGTTTCCAGAGGTCAGTGCATGCGGTGAAACCAGAGCTCGAGCTTTTCTGGACATAGTGGTATGCCTGCTGGGAACTACAGAGAAGTAAGAAGATAGATACAAAGTGCGTGATGTGTTTCCCTCTCACTGCCCTGTGCGTTATCGAGGAGGTAATGTTCTGAAAATGCAGCCGCATAATCGGCCACATCCAAAACTGGAAAAGCAGTAATTCAAGAGGCGTGTTAATATTTGAAATGGAGAGTGCTTTTTCACATCATATTGTCACTTAACTTTTATATAATTTACTATTTCACAAATTGTTTACACCTCTGTGTGTATATATATATATATATATATATATATATATATATATATATATATAATTTGTATTACTGTCCACATGAACTTTTATTACTATGTTTTATTTATGTTTAAGCTATGTTTTCAACTGTTGTATGCCTTAGATTCAGATTTTGCTTTTATTTGCATGATTTTCTTTTTATATATATATATATATATATATATATATATATATATATATATATATATATATAATATATATTTAATGAGCATTGTTGAAAAGTGCCTGAGGCATAAGATTTTCATTGCCTAAAACTGCATCTTGATGTGATGCACATATGATAAAAATAAAGAACTTGATCTTTAACTCATACTGTACATTCTCTTGCTATGGGAGTAAACATTATGTTCTGATGGCCCTTGAGTGCGGTATGTAGCCACAACATATGTGGTTTTTCTTTACTGATTGTACTTTTGCCATAGTACTAGCACCTTGACTCAAGCTGTGCACGGGCATTTTTCTATTTTTTCTATTTTTGTTATGATGGCCCTGTTTGTTTGCCAAAAAGTGGATATACTTACAGCTGAATATCAAAGTTTTATCAGTAGTGTCTAAGTTTCAGTTCAATTTGAACCAGAGTTCATGATCATGCTGACAAGCTGTCCTTGACAATGCCACTGAGAACATTTCATTAAGCTCTAACACCTCCTAAGTCAAGCCTCGGCCAAATGGCAGGTGATTGGTCTTCAGACATGCATGAAACCCACTGCAGGGGCTTTAATACATCTCACCTGCCATTATCTTTCAGGCTTTATTCAGCACAGCGGTGACATATCGCCTCTCCACCGTCGACCCAACTGTGTTGTTTTAGCATTTGTTATTCATCGAAAACGATCCACTGCACACATCAATGTGTTTTGAAAACCCCAGCCTTCTCTACAGTAAAAACAGTTGGTGATTTGACTGCTGTGATGAGTGCAACAATGCTCAGCCTGAGTATATAAATGCCAATCGTTGTTAATCTTTTCCCTCCTACCCTTTTGGAGGACTTTCATGTGCTGTATGTTGTTCCTGCATTCCTGGCATGATTGGATCAGGGCACATGTGATGCACTGCTCCAATCAGTTGTTTAAATGATTCTGGTCCCAGGCCTTTGGTAGGTCCCTGTCAAGGGAGTATCTGCTCTATTCGATAATGAAGACTGTAGTTCAGCCTTCTTCTTAATAGGGAAGAAAGCCCCTGGAGGATCTATAGGCCCATTCTGCTAAAAGTGTCTTAAATTAATGAGCACTTTTGTTCAGTTTGCCAGTAAGGGACTGTGTGGAGCTGCCTAATGGTCCGGATACAGTTCAGGTACAAGTTCAGTTAGAGTCTAGACCAGGGGTCCCCAAAATCTTTTGCATTCATACCGTTTTTATTGACAGTGGGTATCACAGCTGAAATAAAAGTTAGGCTCTAAAGGTCCAGGCACACCAAACTGATATCAAAGACCGAGCGATGACAAGGGCTGACTGTTATGTCTTTATGTCACCTCTGTCTCAGCAAAAAAGTTTCAGTTTAACACACCTCAAAGTCAACAGCCAACTAAGGGCTCATTTAGGCTCAGTATTACAAATGGAGATCGACAGAGCCCTCTGTCTGTACTACAAGATCATTTTGTTGGTATTTCTGCACTTTTTCGGAGAGCATACTGATATAGTCGGAACAGGACAGTACCACCTGAGATCATGGAGGCAGTGTAGTGTAGTTCGAGCTAGATATGACTGTAGGAGACAGCGAAGGAATTTAAATAACCGTGAAACAGAACAAATCTGTAATACAGGACAGCTTATAGTAATATATAGTAAAATTACTCTTTTGTGAAATGTTTGATTCTGCCCTGTAGTGGCATTTATTTTCATATTGAAAATGATGTTTGCATGTTTAAAACAGAGGATTTTGTTTTTGTATGTAAAAGTAGTCTAAATGATTACTAAAATAATCACATCTAATATAACAAGTTTGTTTCACTGTCATGCCCTCTTGATTTAAATCATTTTTTCTCTCACTTTGATTTCTTTTCTTGTGCCTTTAGCTTAACTGCCTATCTGAGGGATTTCATTCACCAGTGTGTTCTGGCATCTCCAACACTGATTTAACATGCTGAATTGGTCAAAAAAACTGCCAAAGGCCAACTAGTGTTGTGTAGACACCCCAAAAGCCAGGCTGACAACTGCTTACCAGTAGCCATACATTGACTGACAGCTGAGCATTTACTTGTTGTGTTAGGGCCTGTATGTCCAATCTGTTGGTAAGGAGCACTGTTCTAGACACAGTATGTCCAGGATGTGCCTAAACGTCAGATTTTCATCTTTTGCCTTTGGCAAAATGTTAAAAAGGCAACATAGAACTAGTTAACTGCTGAACCTGAACAATAATTTCATCATGCCTGGATTGGCTGATTATCATATCATGGCATTAGTTCAGAATGATTTTTATACTTCTTTTTTTAGAGGCCTTCATAAGTAACCCTCGGAGGCATACCTTGGATACGCATAACCTGAACAAAATTATTGGGCTGTGATTGAAAATGCTAATTTCCTTGAACTCTGTACATGATAATGTAGATTGAGGCTTCACAATCCAAAGTCTAAAGAAAGAAATCGTGTGTTCTGGCAGATGCAGACACACACACACACACACACACACACACACACACACACACACACACACACACACACACACACACACACAGTCATAGTTCATTGACTATTAAGGGTAAAGTTCCATACAACATTGTCCAAAAGTGAGTCAAACATGAATTAAATGAACTTTTCTTTGTGCTCTGATTTCAATAGTCTGTTAAACCACTCCCACTCAGGGATTTTTTGATTGATTTTTTTGAAGTACTTAAACAAGCAGGGAAAAAAAGTAAATGTCATGGTTGTGCCTGCAATAAAGACAGTTTCACATTGCTGTCTTAAAAACTTGAATAAAGTCCCAGCATTTCACCTTGGGGATTTGTTAAGTGTCTGGAGTATCTGTTTTTCTCTTCTGCTCCATCTAATTGAGCTTTCACATAGTGTATATCTGTTCTTATCATTTTCATTATTTTTATAGTCAGTTTCAAGAAAGGCATGTAGAAACTGTGTTAGGCCAAAATGTGCAACAAAGAGTCCTGTGGTAGGTAATAGTTGAAAAATCTAGATAGTAATGAAGGATTCTTGCCTCTCCTTATAGCCTAATAACTATCGTCAGTCAGACAAAAGCTAAGCGAGTCACTCCTCCACATTCACCCAACAGTGCTTAAGACGAAGATGAATGGGGTAAGTGTTCATATGGATCAAGCTGTGAAAGACTGAGAAAAGACAGAAGCACAAAAAAAGATTTATAGCTAAATCAAAGTATAGTTTGGAATATGAGACTATTATGTGAAAGTACACTCTTGGGTTTAACTTGCTCTTTTTTCTAACAAGTGCTGGTATCAAAATAGCAGAAGAGATGAAAA
Organism: Plectropomus leopardus; assembly: GCF_026936395.1. Lineage (NCBI taxonomy): Eukaryota > Metazoa > Chordata > Actinopteri > Perciformes > Serranidae > Plectropomus > Plectropomus leopardus. Next base: position 12,824,850 of record NC_142183.1, read on the forward strand.
TGTTTAATGAGAATGGTAGAGAATTACAGTAGAAGAAAATAATGGTTTACTGAAGCATAACAAAATGAATGATAAGATTAAATCTTATTTGTGGAGCGTCATTGGTAGATGCTTCTTTTCATGTTTTTTTTGTGTGTGTTGCTTGCAAAATGTCCTCATGAAAAGGGTTCCTACAGATCCTTGAAAACCTGAAAGAGTGCATTGAATTAATCTAAAATACCATAATTGGTTTTAAAATGTATATGTTAAAATGTTCTTTCAAATGACAAGACAAGAATATACAGAATGTCTCTAACATTAATGTCACGAAGATAAGGATAGTAGAACAAAAAACACTTATTTTGTTTGTGGCCAGGATTCTCAGATTAGAGGATCCACTTCCTGCTAGTAATTTGTCACTGTAGCCAGGACAATATCGAGAACTGCAAATGCAACAAAAAAACAGGGGTGGTATTTAACCGAGATTTCACGGCTTGGCTAAAACTGGTACAAGGTAATGCATACGAGCAACAGTGTATTTTATGCAAAAACTCGGCATGATGGGAATCAAGGTAGTAATCCTGCATGCAAAGTAAGAAACACAACAAAAAACTCACCAACAAAGCCAAATATTTTCCAAAAAAGCAATATTCTAGTTACAATGCACTTTTTGCAAACTCTTCCCAAGAGTACATAAGTAGAGCAGATTCATTTTTTTTATTTATTTTTTTTATTTTTTATTGTAAAATTGATCTTCAGTTTCAATCTGAGTTGCATTAAAAAAAGTCTTAATCTAACATAAAGGTGTAGGAGTTCTGATATAGACATTAAGGTACTTGACTGCTTGTGCTTACATTTCCACTTTGAATATTAAATATAGTTTCGATGCTGGTTGTGATTGGAACTGCTCCTGTTCAGCTTTGGCAGGAGTCAGTCCTGCAGTGATGAATGTGATTTCACATCAACTTTTATCAGATAGACACTGCTAGCCATTATTAAGCCAACATGAGCTCAGTTTATATCTAAGGCATTGTTATTGGTAGCTTGCTGTTGTTAGACTGCCTCTTCTTTTTCCAAAAAAAAAAAACTCCAAACAACTTTGTTCTTTCATGTTGACTGTGCATTGCAGGAGAGCAGCAGGCCTCTCTTTTCTCCAGATAAATGAGCTAGCTTATTACTTCCCAAACTGCCTATTAGCTCAGCTCACTTTGTGGGGCACCAGCAGTCTCAGGATGAACACAGTGAAGATGATTGTGTCTAGTCTGGTTCAGCATATGTGATGCTGTTCTCATTTTGTATTGTGTGGTACCTTGACTCAACCCCCACCTGAAATGTAGCTCATTTTGACAACAGGACCTGAAAATGACTAATTTAACACATATTTGTTATTGCAGCCTGTTCTGGGAGTAGAGCTAATGTGGTAAAATTAATCAATTTGCAAGCAAAGCTTTTTCATTTGTATTCCTCAAATTGATGTTGATTGCTGGACTGCATGGAAACAATGCCAGACCATAGAGCCAATCAATCTGTTACTTAGGAATCAAGCTGTAGCTCAATCTAGTGTACAATGTTGACTACACTGTATGCTGGGAGAGTGATTGTGTAAATGTGTGTTTCCCTGCTGTGGTGTAAGTGTGTGTATTGCTGCCAATAGGTAGTCTCATTGTGTAAGCATCAGTGTAGCAACATGTCCCTAGAGCCCTCTGTGAAGATTATACACGAGAATCCATTTACTTCAAGCAGGAGCTGCGGCAGATAGCACGCAGAGCCTGTGTTTGGCTCTCCCCGAGTACAGTCCATCATTAGAATATTGGCTGATTGAGGGAAAAAAAAGAGAAATTGGCCAACAACTCTCTAGGCACTCGGTCATCCTTTTTCTTTAACACAGAAGTTTTTGCCAGCTTTCATCACTAGCATCTATGGCTAAGTCTGTTCCTAATGGTCTAGTTTAATATGACTAAAAATGTCAGGTCGGTGCCAACAGTGTCCGTTATCGTTCAGTAATCTTTCTTTGTATTTAGGAAGATGTTGATGTAAATCATACATGGATGTCCTTCAGCTCTGTCCTCAAATTTCTTCTGTTGTTGATCACCATTGTTGTTTTTGGCCCTATTACCAATGTGTTACAGTGTATGACAGTAATCTAATAACAGTCCTGTTTATATTTTGTTTTCAGGGTGGACTAAGGAACAGCAAGCATGAGTGCACACTTTCATCCCAAGAATATGTCCACGAGCTGCGTTCTGGCATCACAGAAGAAAAGCTGCTCAATTGCCTGGAGTCCCTCAGAGTGTCTCTCACCAGTAACCCTGTCAGGTTAGTAACATTACAAGCTTTTTCCTCACACTGCAAACTGTGCCTTTTGTTCTGGGTGATATTCGCAAAAATCATCGCTCAAAGCGCTTTCTGATTGTCTCTTATTATCCGCATGATGATAGAAGGTTCATTAAAATCAAAAGAAGACTCTTAGAGGACTTTTTGCTAGCAACAATAAAGACAGATACTATGTAGTGTCAAGATACAGCACTCTCTGTGAAGGATCATCTGTATCTTTAGATGTAGATTTTACAGTCCCACAATGGTTAAGAAAAAAGTTAGGTGGTTCAGTTTTTCTCTGAAGGATGCTATGTTAAGTACCCAATTGAACAAACACACAATAGACATGCACTGCTGGAAATACTGCACTGTAATGTCGACACATTAGTACCCTTTTCCCACCATAATTATTCTGTGTATGCAGGCTTTTAAATGCAACACTTCTCTGCTGTAGACAAGTATACCTATCTTTTTTTCCCACTGGTGTTTCAAATTGACATCATGGATGGGCATGGAAGCAGGTTAGTAAAGCAGAAAGAAGCAGGAAAGCCAGTGAAAATTTTACGATGATCGCTTACTTATTCAGTCTCTCCGTCAAAGTCCATGCCAACTAAATTTGGAACGATGTTTGAGCTCTCATTGTATGATAATGGGATAATTGGTTTCATATTGCCATCACTACTGATTAAAACCAATCTGAACTGGAGCCAATGAATATCAGAATCGTCAAAGAGCTTATTTTTGGTGATTATCGAAAATTCCATTCAAAAATCCCATAAGGTTTTTGACGAGGGAACCAGTGGGATGCTAACTTCATGATTGGCCTACAAAAATGTCATTCCTTCACCACTCTATTAGGGTAATGTTATATGAAGTGATTTAATGTCTGTGAAAAAATTAATCATTTTTTTCTGTGGTCTTGGCCACGTTTTTATGTGACATGATCCCAACTAGACAGCTGTAACTATTTTATACTATATGTATGAATGGACCAGCAACACTTAAAGGGTGCAGTGGCAGACCGTGTACTGCGAACCCACCCTGACTGCACTGAAGAATCACTTAGCTGTGTTTGTGGTAGAGCACAGCACAGTGGATTTGACGAAAGCCCAGACTAAGTGATAAAGTGCAAGGACAGGCGCAAGCTGCACATAAGAGCTCTCACTCATGCTATCAAGCTTTTTTCTGTTGAGAAGAATTTACATTTGAGATACATTTTATTGCAAGGTGCTGACTGTTGTCCACCTCAGTGGGATCTAAACACAATTTGGGTTGTCATGATGGGAAGAACATTTTAGTGTAAAAGGCTTCGTATATACCATTAGTTGCCAGTACACCTAGCTTAAACAAACGCAGTCTAATACAACATCTTTGCAGTATTTTATTCATAAAAGTTAGAATGCTTTCTTAACAGTTTAGAGAGGTGGTAATTCATCTTTATAATCTGTATGGAGGCTGCAGTTTGTGGTGCAGTTGAATTGCATAGCATTACAATGACACTGTCATATATCGTTTTATCCACCCCATATATATCAGTGAGGATAGGCTTACATACATACAATAACATAAACACCTCTCCATATAATGCAGCGTAGTTTACCAGCACCTAGAACTACATCCTTTAAAATAATCCTACAGTTAAATAAGCACCTCCTAAAGAACAAAAATGAATTATTGCAACGTTCATGATGGTAGGTTATATTCCAGGACTGTGTAGGTGTACCTAATAAAGTGGCGTTTATGAACCTGGAATGTCTTAAAGATGCAAAAAAATTGTACTTCTACTTTTGAGAATTCACAAAGTATACTCTATCCATTTGTCTATTTATTTTCATTTTAAGAGCAGAAGTATGCTTTGAACATGGCTTTCTACAGCTGTATCCCTCTAAATGTTAATTACTCCTCTCCAATTACTGCGGTCCCCCAACGTTAATCACAGCAAGTGAATGTCTGCTGGAAACCATTTACTTCTAATTGAATGTATGTAAAGGAACTTCATTGGACTTGTTCTATGTGGATTGATCAGTTATGTTAGACAAGATGGACGCCCAGCTTTTAAACAAACACATTGAATAGTGTAGCTGGCCAAACGAACACAAGCTTATAGTCACTAGAACTGTCATTCCAGACCACTCTGTCCATTAAGCTCTAACAGATAGGAAGCGTGGTTTTCCCCATCAGAAAGCCAGCCGTTCTGAGACCTTAATAAGCTTGTGGCTCTGTGTCATGTGTACAACCTGCCTCTGATCTACTGGACCAAAATAAAACTGGCCACAGTGTGCACTGTTTCTCTTTATCTGTGAGAAACCTTTAGAAAACTGCAGTCAACATGATTTTAGATGTGTTTTTTTGGTACTCAGCTCTGTCCTGTTGAGCCCTGATTGTCTCTCGAGCCATTCATTACGAAGCCTCACTGAGTTTGTAAGCCTTGTCTCTACTTTTTACCCAAATTCTCTGCCTTCTCTCTTTAAATGGGATCTTCAATTTTAATTCGGTCCCGATAGTGCAACAGAACCCTTAGTGACAGCAGATCCTTTAAATTATTTACCAGCCCACTGTTGAGGAGATGTTTCTTAATGTGAATCAATGAATAGTGCATATTAAATGGTCATTGGATAAGTGGAATACTTTTTTATGGTAACCCTGGATACAGAGAAAGGACCTGCCAGCATGGCCCCAGAGGAGCTTTTATTTAATCTGTGTGCTACCACCAGCATTACCACTGCATCTCTGCATTGAGCAATTTCAGAAAAAAAAGCACAAGGAATTGTGTGCTCTCGCTAAAACCCTGCACTGCTCGAGGCAACCATTCATATGTGCATAGAGTGGACATTTTTATTTTAGAGCAACTCTCTTCTTCTGTTTAAAACTGTGAGCCAACCAACCAGATGAACATGACATGTTGGTTTGATTCATGTATACAAATATATTCAGTTGGTACAATTAGCTACTGATGCATACACAAAGGAACCGTAGATGGATTTATAATGCTGATCATGAATTCAAATTTAAAGTATGTCATATAGTTTAATGAATAGCTAAGTAATTATTCCTCGAGTGATTGCAGAGCTGTGAAGCCAGTCTCCAAAGTCTCCAGCAAGCTGTGGGGAGTCAAGTCAGCTCATCCACTCAGAAAGGCCAACTTGTGCCGAGGGGATGTAAGTCAGGCCAGGCTTGCCCTCTGGGTGTTTTCAAATGGCTGAACCTTTGACCAGCACGTAAGGGACCACTGCTTTATAGAGGAGTCGCCTCCTACGAATGGCCACCTCCACGCAGGAGAGGAAGCCACCTTTTGAGTGGTGTGTGCTGGACTGGACCATGCCAGCCTCGACAAACACCGGTCCTCAGCTCATCTTTACGCCTCTCATTATTTCTCTCCTGGGTAAACTGTCCTGATTGTTTTCTTGAAGCATGGATAAGGTTACTCCTAATGAATATGAATGCACTTAATTGTCATGGATCACGGCACACAGGAAATCCACATTTGGTACGTTACTCTTCTGACTTCACTATGTTAATGTAACCTTTGTATGCTATGTTATCTTATACTGAAAATATCCATGAAGTAGATGGCTGAGCAGTGCAGTCATGCTTGTTTTAATTTACACCTTAGAATAACGATCTGACGGTCTTCTTTTGAGTATTGATATTTTGGGGACTTTATAAATTTTAGCTAAAAAAATGAGCAAATTCTTTGGTGAAAGCTGACTAGTAATACGCCTGTGTAAATATAGAGACATACTGGTAATTTGTGCATAATATACTCCAATGTACTTCACCTTGCTGGTTACAGTATACCACTAAACAGTTTTTTCTCATTACAGAGACAAACTCTCATTCGAACAGAAATGCCAGTGTAATGCCAAGAGCTGAGCACTTCAAATTTTTTCTCAAAGCTGAAAAGGCCACACAAACTCTAAGGTTGTCTTGCCTGTGTTCATTATTAGAAGAATTAGGGGGCTCAAACTAGCCCAAAATACTCAGATGAACGCATATATGGGACTTAATACTTTTGACTAAAATAAAAAATAAATACCATCAGTTTATCAAGATCCATGAGCAAGAAATTGAATCCAATCTCTGTCAGAATTCAGTAAAAAATGACTGTAGATGAGCTGAAAAAGTTGATCCTTGTCTAAAAATTGGACTAAATTCTTTATCAAGAAATGTTTATGTCAATGGATAAATAATGGCTTAATTTTTGCCCTGATCCTTAATACATGAAAGGCAGATTTATATTCCTTTATATTATTGACATAAAGAACAAATGCTGTGATCTAATGTTGAAATACTTGAGATAGTTTTGATATTGATGTGATGATTAAATCAAAACCAGCACTTTGTTTCATTAAACTTTGAGCCTCATTATATACACTGAAATGAAAGTCTCACCATCAAAGTGTTGCTGCTCTTTCTCAGTTATTGCTTACCATTGCTTTTTGTTTTTCCTGTGATGTTTGGGCAGCCTGCTAATTTGCTCCCAGAGGCCTGTGTTTGTCTAATAGTTTAATTGGCTGGGCTGTGCACCTGTTTGGCAGCACAGGTGGCCACAGGGCCATTGTGCTGAGGGCCTTATCTCCCAGGCACTTCCACACAGGTGTGTGGCATGCAGCCTTTGCAGATCCACCCACAGATGGCATTGCCTGGAGCACCCGCCGCTTACTCTGTTTCCACTCTCTTCTCCTCAGCTGCCATGTTTTCCACTTCTCTTTCCGTCAGAATTTCCCCAGCCAATTATTTATTCTCTACTTCATTCTCCCCATTTTAATTTTGTCATTTGGATACTCTCTTCTTAATTTAGAAGTGTCAGATTGACTAGCCACTTTTCATTAATTTCTTAATCCACTGATGTGAATTGAGATGCCAACTTACAGAAAATTACAAATCTCTTATTTTCTCATTTAGTGAGAGAGAAATACAGCAGTGTTTCAGTCCGGCCTTCTTTTTTGCACTCATTTCACAGTTTTCACTCTCTGTCTCACACAGAAACACTGTAATAAGATTCTTGTTAAAATATGTGAAGAAATGTGATATTTTAACAGCCTTTTTTTTCACTAAGAACTAAAGCAAAACTAATTTATATTGTAGTTGGATTTTATCTGTGCCTGATGGGGCGTACCCTACTTTTACACTTGATGTGATAATGTCAGTCTGAAGCTATGGGGTTAAAGCTCACTCCCTCTGATCTAACTCAGCTGCAGATCCATCAATACACTTCCCATTATAAAAATAGTAGAGTGGTTTTAGCGTTTTTTAGCAGCAGAGCACACATCCATGGCCTCAGCGTTTGAGCTCCCTATGTTTAGCCCTCAGCATTACACTATGACTCTGTCAAATCCCGACAGTGACTTCCATATTAGATCTGCTAGCTCTCAGATCCCTGAGACATATTTAAGCAAAATTGAACTGGGCTCCTTACTTTTCATTATGTGAAATCTTCACGGTACGAGTCAGACATTTTCTCGGGGGCATTTTCTTGTGGGGTCTTTTTATGGAGGCGGGAGACATTTGCTGACACCGGAGTTTCTCTCTGTGTCTGGGTACTCAAGGTGTGGGTTGTTGTGATGATCTTGCTGCTCTGCCACACAGGGTTTCTCTGAGTCTGAATCAGTCTCACCAGCTTTTCTCAGTCGAATTCGTGTAGCTTAGCACCGAGGGTTGCATGGAACACTAGTAATGGGCTTTTTACGAGCTCTGAAGTTACTACGCCTGCTAACATAAAGCTGCTTGTCCTATTGACCGTCTGTTCTAATGCACAGCTTGATAAAGCATTGAATAACATACTGAAAAACACAAACATTTCTGCCAAGTACAGTGATGGTGCTCCCCATATAATGATTAAGCAAAGACCCTAAATGAACAAAGAAATTCCCTTATCTCATAATCTATATGTATTATTTTATAACAACACTCAGATCACCTCTTATAACCAGAAACATTATTTCTAGACAATCAAACTACAGTGCAGTCATTCAGACATTACTGAAGGGGAGAGTGTGGTCAGTTGGAGGAGTGCCCCTTTTTTTATCTGATCAGAAAGCAGCTATACTTGTGCTCTTCACCATGCTCATACTCATCCACACCCTGTTCACTTTCAATTTTTTTCCCATTTTGAATTCTCAAGTTTGGCGTTTTGGTCATCGCCACCAGAAGTGACTTTTGGATGAGATGGTGGAGCTGTGAATTGAGTGAGGAGCTTTCGGACTTGTAGGCTGCAGCGATGCTTCGCATAGCGCCTGTCACTCAAGCAGCCGCCCTTAAATTTATGTAGCTTTTAGTTTTAATAAATTGTCAACGGGTGAGTTCAATAAAAACTTTATCCCCTTTACATTTGTCATCAATTTTGCAATGAATGTAAGATGCCAAAACTGTTTTGTTTATTTCTGCCATAAATAGGACATTTTAACATCGATGTTTATCGAGATTGAATTGCCAGCCTCAAGTAGACATCAAGAAACTTGCCTTTTCATCTCCAGGGGTTGCCACTTCTGAAAAACTTAAAAAGTTGTTAGCAGACACATGTATTTAATCATGAGTCAAATTTGTTTTAGTACTGATCAGGTAGTCTGTGAGGAATGGAAGTTTATTTCCTGTTGATAGAAAAGTGTCTTTACCGACCCCTCGCTCCCTTACATCATTGTCATTACATTTTATGTGTAGGGCACTTACTCATACAATTAAAACCAAGACAATTAAAAGGTGTTAAAAAAGAGCCACTCCCTTAGCGCAAATGTTTTTTTTAATTAGTAGCACTAACTGGTACTCATCCAGACTCTGCCTCCCTCGGCCTGTTCAGTCCACTGTGTGCACAACAGCCAATCAACACCAGCACAAAGGAGCATCTGTCCGCTTGCTGTTGTGACTGTTCGGACAAATATGAGCATCTCAACGTCTCAGCGGCTGTATACATGACCCCTTAAGAGCTTCAGTCAGAAATCTTGTCTAGCACAGACACAAAGTGTGAATAGAGGCTCTCAGTGCAACTGCGGTGAGTTAACACTGCACTGATGAATGACACTTGTTTGAGGACTTAGGTACAGTAGACATCAATGGGCTAGCGCTGTCTGACATAAATTCTTCACAGAGATGAATAACTGTTTCAACTCTGTCATTTTTGATGTGGAAATAGCTCCCTATCTCAGTGAATCATCCATAATTGATCCTCTGTATTCACTTTGTTATCCTGGATAGTGCTTTTGTAAGCTCAATCAGACTCCATGTCAATTTGAAAATTTTAAATATAGCATTAAAAAAAATCTGATGTCCTTAGTAGAGTTCAGCGGACAGACTACCCTAGGACACATGACAGTCTGATGCCTTTGAAATTTCTGGATCAAGCACCATTTCTTTCCATCGCTTTGTAGAGTAATGGAAAAATAGCTATTTGATTTTCTACCGTGACGATCAAGATTTAACATCCTCCAGGAAGAAGGGAGGAGAAACAGAAGATATCCAAAAAACCTAACCTGTCAGTGCCATAAAATATGTTGTGGCTGTTACCGCTGCAAAGAAGTAAAGTGGGGGTGCAAGCTTTCCGTTGGGATAATTTTCTTTGCACCATGCTGTGGGACTCTACTCTCACAACTCCCAGTGTTATTACGAACCACTCTCCCCCTCCAGGCCTCAAACAAGTTTGCTCTGTCACTTGTCAAGGAGACACAAGACAGAAAAGATGTGGAAATTACATAATGATTTATCAGAGGTCTGTAGGCAAAGGTTTCTCTGGTGCTCAGTGTTTTTGAAAATAACAGATATAATTCACTCATTTGTGAATCCACTTATTTTTGTCTTTTACATCTCAGGATGGTGCAGTCATTCTCGTTTTATGGCATTCAGAGAGATTTATTTGACTGTTAAATTTGGCACAAATGTTATGACACTGTCTTCAACAGACGTGACGAGCAGCCAGAAATGAGCAAGTTAACTAGTTTTTACCCTTGCGGCTGACTCCAGAGTTGACGTTCGCCCTTCTTCCTCAGAGGCAGTGAAAACGATTTTGGAGACATAAATGTCCTCAGTGCCTGGGTATATTTTAAGAGTGATGCCTATTTCATTTTATGACACCATCTGTTAACCTCCAAGATACCCATATCTGTAACGGCCCCAACGTGATACATACATAATTCAGAAAGATCTGTTTCTAAATTTGGCCTTGGTTCATATTTTGGAGGGTATGATGCCTTTGGACTCAAAACAATGAATTAAAAAACATGCATGGTTTACATGTTATATCATTAAAATATATGCAGAATTTTATTGATTTCTCTTTTTTTAAATTCAAATTTTTATTGATTTTGAATGGGTTGGTAAATGACAGCTTAACATATGAGACATTCCATTGGCAACAAGAAAAATAAAATGGCTACAGAATAAAGGAGATCCGTACAGGAGAAGGCATAACAAATGTATAAATTAAATTTCCCCAAAGTGATTAAATAATATGAAATAAAAATAGATAAACGAAATTTAAAAAAATAGGCAGAGGAAGACATTACAATAGTTTCATTTCAAGGTTTTAATACAGTGTGATATAATTCCAAAAATATCCCCAGATTGCTCCCTTGGCATGGTTTCTGTCAGTTATCCTGGCCAGCATGTATTCATATGAGGTGGATTTTGTCATATAATTGACACATTCTTTCATTTCTGGGGGTTTAGTGGATTTTCAGTACCTGTGAATTTTTCTAGCATCTGTAGTGACTCTGGCCATCCTCTCTTGACATGTTATGTACTTGTGATCTGTCTCCTAGTCACGTGCTCTTCACGACACTGGCAGCGCCTTACCCAGCCAGTTACTCATGTGTCTAAGAGTTTTACTCCAAAAGGGTTGAATAAGCAAATAATCCCGAATACAAAGTGCTTTTTTCTTTTGGCATTTCCACCATGAATTATTAGTTTGTAAATCCATCAGATGTAGTCCAGTTGGTGTTCAATAGTACTTGTGTATTATTTTATACTGAGTGAATTTGCTTTTGGATTTCCTGACAGGATGTCTAATTATTTTACTATGATTAGTTTTTATTTTTCTGTTGGTTGTATTTAACAAACAAACTTAAGATTTAAAAAACATTTGAGAAGGATATTTATCCAAATCTGGTCCAAATTCTAAGAGTGACATATTTCTGTTCCTACATCTATCAAGCTTTCTAACTTATGGAAGTCATCTTTTCTGCTCCACGTTTTAGAAGTGCTACAGAGCTGTCCTAATGTTTTAGTGGTTCCCAGCAGATATCATTTGATAGCACAAACATGCACGCACATTCTGGGAGGCGTACACTGACACTTTGCACAGGGTTTTATACATTTGCTGTATAAGGTGACAGCAAGAAAAGCTCGAACAAAATAGCAACTTTATGGCTTTGAAAATAGAATACATTCTTTCAAAGAAGTGCTTGCCACTGCATTTCCCCCTTCTCCTTGAAAGATGAAACTCATCTCTTCAGAAGCCTGAGGGAGGTGTGGATACATCACATCAAACCGAAGATCCTTTTTCTGATCTTCCACAACACATACAGATTCACTGTATACAGAACAATTAGAATAATTGGTCTAATCAATCTGCAATCTGCTGGCAGTACTCCTGGCTTCTGTCTGCTGTCACCTAGAAGTAAGGACTGTTGTGTAGCAATCCTTGATGTTGTTGGGGGGATAATTAGATATTTCAAGAGTGTTTTGCACTCCTCGGGGGGTCATTTCAAAGTGACTAGGGAGCATGGTGTTCTGTCAGCTGTCTGCACTTAATAGTTGATTTAATTCTGATCGAGACTTACACTCCCCAATCTCACACTCGCACACATACAGGCACACACTATTGTTGCCTTCATTTGAGTTTTGCACATCCGTTTACACGCACGCACACACACACACACACACACACACACACACACACACACACACACACACACACACACACACACACACACACACACACACGTGTGAGGCCTTAGCTTCAGTCTTTGTTAGAACCACATTTTTGGAATCAAGCTGTGACTCAAATACCATTTCGGAGCAAAAAGGGCTCCTTTTGAGCACTGCACTGCTCTGGTTCCAATGCTTGCTTCGCAATCCCAACAATCACATTCTTGGGGTGCTGCGAGCGGTGATATTTTGCTCAGACTGTGTGTCTGTCTTTACAGTGGCTCACTGATGTTTTTTTGTGATGAAACGTGTTGAAGTGAAACCATTTACAGCAAAAATGTATCTATTGAGTAAAAGACAAATTAGGTGAGCTAAGTAACAAGTGTTTTTGCACTGTGTAGCCATCACATGTTCTCTTCTGTGATATACTTAAGGACTGTGCCAGCCAGCAGGATATAGAGACCTGAGTTATCATCAGGACAGCTCAGTGGAGTGACATAGCACCTGTCACTTGGATGGAGAGAGTGCATGTTTCCTGGAGTTACATGTGAAGGATATCAGCTGCTGTTCTCTTTCAAGGACAGCACAGGTCAATGATTTTGGCTCTGTGTACGTGTAACCTTGGTTCTAGCACATCCATCGATGATCTCTTAAATATTTAACTCACTTTTGTGTGAGGTGAAGGATTGTATGAATAAGGGTCAACAAAACAACAGACTGTGTGTTGGATTTAAATAATTCTGTGAAGGATTTTGAAAGAAAGATGTGTTTTTGTTTTGCTTGTTGGTGCTTACAGGTTATAACCTACTTGTTTTTGTCTTTTTTGGCTTCATGCAGTTTCATATCTAGGATGTGGGATGAATTCATCAATAGTTGTATGATATGAGATTATAACCACCTAGATAGCTTGTTCCAATAAAGGGTAATCCTTCACACTTAAAAAAACAAAACAAAATAGCATTGTAAGGCAAGCTAGTAGTGTGTCTCTGGGGATAGCAATGTCTGTCTGTCCATCCATCTGATGATCTAGTCAGTTCACTAATGGTTTATGTTACCTTATGCACGCATGTATAGCAACTTAGCCTAAAGACCCGCACTGCACAAAACCCCACTAACATGATCTGTTTTTTTAATTCATTCGGAAGGTTACAATCAACATTCACTCCCAGGTCAAATGACGATGCAGGCATTTATCGGCTCCAGCTCCAATTGCCTTCTATCGGCATGAATAGAAATACAACAACTGTGTGAATGTGCTAATTTTAGCCTCTTACTGGCGTGATGCAATGACTGGCCACCAGAAAATACTGTCCGACTCTGCCCAAGAACCACTAAAACATTGTTTCAAGTTAGTCTGCAGTGAGTTTGAAAGAGAGACTGAGCAAGAAAGAGAAAAAAAAGAATTGCCATAACAACTTTGCTGGCATCCATACTGCTTTCTACTGTTTATGTTCCTATTTTCCGTTCCTGTTTTTCAAACAAATTAGTCTTCCTTTTTCTTGTTTTATTTCACACCACACGTGATAGAATTTAGGCTAACAAAATAAATAAGTGATGTATTTTGTACCAGTTTTGCTGTAAATTGTGTTAGGTCTTATTTTAATGTTGTTCACACTGTAAATACATGCAGTTATTATCTTGTCTGCGCCTAGCACTGAATACTCAGTTATGTTGTTGTGAACCTTTGAAATAGCACTCAGTTGTCACTATTTAGTGTCAAGCAACCACTTAAGAGAGAAAGCATATATTAACAAATATTTTATGACTTGAGACGGATAAAACAGTCCTTTAAGAACCTTCAAAACAATAATTATTTTATGAACTTTGTAAGTGAGAGTTAGAAATGTAAAATCACAAAAATGTTCACAGCTGCACCATTGCCCAAGAAAATGTGTTATTATATGAGCTCAGTGTGACCATGTGTGACTGAACATGTTTTCGGCTTCATTTAGTGCTTCTATGTTATTTCTTTTCAGTGGACAGCAGTTAAAAAGGCCGTAAACTTTAATATTGAAAATGTAGGGCGACAGATTTAGATTTTAATCAAACAAAGCTCTAAAGGACACATAAGACACATTATAAAAAATTAAAAACAAAACTTAGAGCTATATTTTTTTTTTCTTCAAATGTTTTCTTTTTTGGGATGCGTTGAACAGAAAAGTACTGTAAATATTTTATATCTAATATCTGCCATCTGATATGCCCTGTGCATTATAGTTATTTCAGCCAGCTATTAAATTGATCAAAGTATAATGTAGCTCCATGTTTGGCATGGTAAATCACTAAGCAGACACTGGTGGTGCTTGGTTTCAAGCTATAGTTTTCAGAGCTCTTTGTTTCACGGAGCTTTGGGCTTCACTTGGAATACTGTAGCACTGAATAGGTCAGTAGTCCCACAGAGGGACAGTTGTATGGCTCTGCCTGTAATACAATATGAAAGATATTGCACTTGCACAGAAGCTTTCAATAACAAAGCTCCCCACCTAGCCGTGATAAAATAATAACGCTGGTCTATAGACTGAAATCAATGCGTGTACAAGCCATCTAAACACGAGACCAGCGATCAGTCAAACAGAAAGGGTGAGCGAGTGTCTGCCTCTCACTGTTTCTGTCGCTGTTGAGTCACTCACTGTGGCTGGTGATGCGCAGCAATCTTTTCATCATGTACTAACAATTCCCTTGCCAAGTATTTGTAGAACTCGACACACACTCTACACTGTTCTCCACACTCCTTGCTGTGATATTGCGCCCTACCTTTTAACATTAGACAGTATAATATACGCTGTAACTATTTGTATTCCCTTGAGCAGGACACTGAACATAGCCTGGAGTGGCACCAGGAGTACCACTCTGTCCACTCAAATGTATTCACACCGTATGTGTGTGGCAGAGGAAATAAAGAGAAGCAGGTACGGAGACTACATGTATAGTAACTGAAGAGCTTTTGCAGATTATTTTGTTCATGCCCTTTCTCAACGTTTCAGTGAAGAACCTTGAAGTTCAGTTTGAAGTGAGCGATGTCAAGACTGTCTGAATGATGTAGTGAGGAGGTGATTGATGGAATGTCAGTTTTTTATTTTTTTTATTTAAAGCAGTGCAAAGGCTCACTGCTGCTTCACTTAAAAAGAAATACCATTATATAAATATATATATATATATATATATATATATATACATACATACCTTTATAAACAGAGATAGATGTAGTGCAGACATTGCAGTATACATGTGCATATTTTCTTGAGGTGGCTTCGTGCTTAGCACTGTTGTCTCACAGCAAGATGGCCATCTGTGGTGTTTCTGTGTTGAGTTTACATATACTGCGATTTTCTCCCTCTGTCTGATTGTAAATGTTTGCCCTGTTATAGACCAGTGACCTGTCCAGGGTGTACTCTGCCTTTTATGAAATGCATGATGTTAAAGTCCCCCGTGACCCTGAATACGATAAGCAGTATAGAAATTGGATGCACGGATGAATATTTGCTCATGCATAACTACATTTGTTATGGCAGCACATGTCAGAAAGTCAGTAATGTCGTTTGGTCTTTTGGGGAATAAATGTCATTTGACAGGAAGACAGATGGTCTTGTCACTGCAAGACATTTTGACTTTGTTGTATTAAGTTAACAGCAAGTCCACAGCATAATGTGCTTTGGATGTGGCTGAAATGTTCTTAAAGTCTGGGTGAAGTACAATCAGAGATTTCTTTCGCAACACATTATACATGGAAGAAAAAACTTGTTGAAAACATGTGGAAAGACTATAAGGTACACAGCACGACATTGTGGAGTTTTTTAGTCCACGAGCTCTTTTAGCTCTTTCACTCTAACAAAAACATGAATAAACATCTTTGTTAAATGCAACAACCATAGAAACAACGAGTAAAATAGCCGTCAGTAATGAAACTTTCAGTCTTTCAGCCTAAATTTACTACCCGATGCGGCAGTTACTGCTCTCTGCTTTGTGCTTTGTGCTAACGTTTAGCTGCTGTTTGCTGCTGAAAGTGTCTGTCCATGTGCGGGATGTGTACTGTGCTACCATAGACTGTTTGGGCCACTGGTTTAGCTGCTAACCAGAGTCTATCGCTACACAGTGACTATGTCATTCTTATTCTGACGCTGTGTGCTTTGTGCTACAGAGTTAGCTGCTGACGAAAGTCTGTTGCTTTGCAGCGGCTTGTTCTTTAACTCAGGGCCCTGAGCAGACATACCATAATGGTCTTAGAGCAGAGAGTACTCCTCGTTTTTTCACTATTATGAAACCTAATTATATGTACTTGCACTTTTTAATCATTCAAATTTGGCTGGGTGGTGAATAACACATTTTTCTGTGATATGACAAACTCATAAGGTATTTTTGCTTTACATGAACTTAGCTGAACATGCATCTTACTAGTAAACATCTTGTTTACATCTAGACACTTATTTTAATGCTAAACTGTTAGATTTTAAATGCATACATTTTATAGCAGTTCCCATAACATCAACATATATGTGTACAACCATAGAGGTTGAACAAGATATAAAATAAGAAACTGCATCCTTAAGACCGACCATACATTTTTCATTAAGCCTGTAGAAAATACATGATTGCAGAAAGTAACACAATTTGGTGGCACTTAACTCGTGAATTATAGCCATCAATATTAGATGAACAAGTAGTCCCATAAGTTAATGGAATCCTTGAAAGTATGCCCACATTAGAAGAAGAGACTGATAAAGAACGGTTCTGACCTCTTGTTCCTTTAATGTTGAACTGCTACATTGATATTTTAATGGCATGGTAAACAAATACATTATGTTCGATCAAATGGTGCTTCAGCTGCCTCTACAATACAAATGTTCTTGCTTTACTGCAGAAGCAACAATGAGAATACTTATTGGTCACACTGTAAGCTTGTGAACTTTATTGATGGTAATCATATTTTAAAATAAATGTGTTTTTTGTTAGGGATAGGTTACAACAAGCAGGAGTTGTAGTAGTAGTGCTGTCAATATTAGTATTGTTATTGGTGTTATTTGTAATAGTATGTCATCTACTGAGGCAGTTTCTCAGATGAACAGAGAAAGGGCATTGCATAGCCTCGGGACAAGCACTGTAGAAGTACCATCTCTCATTTTCTTTGTGGTAACTTTGGGGACATTTAGAAGGCAAGCTGCAGAGGACCTAAGGGTATACGTGAGGGGACAGAAAATGATAGACAGTCTGGGATGTAGGGAGGAGTCAAAAACATTTAGTGCCTTAAAAACCTTGAGGAGGACTGCATTGTGTTGCAACCTGCAGCAAGGCATACATTTTTGATGAAAAACTTTCTGCATGCACAACCCTTTTCTTTTGTGTCTATTCTGTTTCAGACCTGAAAGAATAGAGAGAAGGTAAACATGGAGCAGACTGCAGAAGTTTTCCACAAACATCTGTTGCAAAATTTCCAATTTATATCCTGATTTAATTAGTGCAACTCAACTCTGTTGAAGATATTTATTAGTAAAGCTATCTGACTCCAGGAAAACATCACAAGTACCAATGTTTTTATACAAGTTGTTTGGAGTATTTGTGTTTGTTAAAGATTAATCGTCATCCAAGTGTCCAGTTGAATGTCAAAATATACCAGTCCTACCCTTTGGGTATGTGAAAGCACAGAGAGTGTAAGGAAATAGTGTTAACTAGTGTGACATGAAATCAAAAAATTGATCATTACATCAACTGGCCTTGTGAAATGTGTAGAAGGGAAGTTGTTTGGTTTTTTTTCTAAAAGTTTGAGCATTGCTGTTAAACAAATTTTGAGCTTTTACTGTTGACACATTGTAAAGTAAAATTTTGGCTTGTTTCCACCGCTGGGATGTAGGACTGTAGTAGACCAAATAAAATCTTGGTCGGCTGAAACTCTACCAAGTTTTCAACCAAGTGATTGGTAGATGAAGGAAAAAAAAGTCTTTGCTGCACTTCTCACTGTCACTTTTTACCCAGCCATCAAATCACAGTGGAGGACAGGTGGGACAAGTACCACTAAGACCAACTGTCACAACGTACATGTACAAGTGCTAAACAACAAAAGCAAGTATTCTACCTTGTGCCGACATTTTTACTTCCACGGATATTCTGTGTCCTGACAACCAGAATCAACCAAAGCATCTCAGTTAAAAAAGTTCTGTGCCTTCTTGGCTCTCCTAGCTTGAAGAGAGCCCTTTGTTTAAAGATGGGAAAAATGCTTTGGTGGACGCAAGGCCTTATAATAGCAACACCAGCAATTGCGCGACCAATGAGAATTCGGTAGTATAAGAGCAAATTGACCAGCTGACCAGAAGGTGTCATCTCTACTGGGATGTTTTTCCAGTCCTCCAGTTTATTTGTGACTGTCAGTCAGTGGATGGATTCCCCACTGGCTATTTTGTGTGTGTGTGTGTGTGTGTGTGTGTGTGTGTGTGTGTGTGTGTGTGTGTGTGTGTGTGTGTGTGTAGAAGCTCATTTTCAAACATACCAGATGTCCAGTTTTTCTTATTTTCCTCCAGAGCCTCCCTTCTGCTCTGTTCTGGTCACCATGAGAATCATCATAAGGACATTTCTATCTCTGCATTTCTTATTCTTAAGTTTTATTGACTTAAGCGTCTTCATGTAGATCAAGATGGTGTATTTATTAATTTAAGAGGCAGTTGATAATTATAACATTATTTATATTGCGCCTCTTAAAACAAAGTTACAAAGTGTTTTACTGCTAACAAAGATAAAAACTGTTACAAGATTTAAAACAGGATGGAAGAGTTTAAATAGTTGGAATAATTTCTATCAGTTAAGAAAAGGAAAATGGACATGGATAAACGGACATTTAAAAGACTTGACTGAGTTTGTCTGTCTGAGATCCACAGGCAGGGAGTCCCACAGCTGAGGGTCCCAGACAGCACAGGCCCTGTCACCTTCAGTGATAAGTTGAGATTTTGGAACATTAGTACGGCCCTGCTGGATAGGGCTCACAGGGAGTTAGCAGATCACTGACACAGGCAGAAGCCTGACCTTCCAAGGCTTTAAAAACAAGCAGTAAAATCTCAAAATCAATTCTAAAACTCACAGGTAACCAGTGAAGAGCAGCAAGGGTTTTAGTGATGTGGTCACGTCTTAGTGTAAGTTTAGTGTTTTACATCAAAAGTAAAGATAGAAAGACAGACAAGTATACAGATTAAAACACTCTTTGAATGAATTAATGTGTACAAATAATTAATAACATATTAAATCAATAAGTTATTTCTCTAATCTGCAAATTTTGAGCTGCATTGTTGTATCCTGAAAATGCATCCACACAGAACAGGATTCTCTTGACATAAAAGATCCTTTGAAAAGAGAACAAGCATTCTGCCATGATGGTGACATTAATGGATCAGGAGATATGCTTTAAAAAATGATCAATATTTTACAGGAGTCCTGCGCAGTGTGAAAAAGTATGAAATTTGATTTCAGTAATTCACAGGTCAAAATAGAGTAGCTACAGAAAAAATAACCCTGTTCTTTTTTCTTTTTTTTTTTTTTTAAATAAATATAAAGTTAAAAAAAAAAAAAATCAAACATAGTGCATTTGGAGCAGGGAGCAAGTGCAGCCAGAATTTTTACAGCATGATGTGACAGAGTGTGGGCCAAAGGGAGCTTGATATCTTTGAAGTCTTGAAGTCTTCCGTCAGATGAACATGACCGTTCTTGTGCTTGTTGCTGCAACATTACTGATTTCATCAAAGCACTGCCATACCAGCATTTTTCCTGAAATATTATGAGGTTTTGAGTTTGGAAATTGTCAGTACTGATTTCCCCTGAATATTGATCCCTGCTCCTATTCACACATGATCCCATGCAGAAAATGTTCCTGAACATTTCAGGGTTTAAGGGGCTTCAATTATGTAGGACCTCTACCTGTCCTTGCTGCTGAGGACAAAGCATTTCTTTTTCTACACTTTTTAAGGTCACACAGCATTCCCAGAATCTCATTTTATCGTTGCACTGTGTAAAAAACACAATTTCTCTTTAGAAATATTGGTTCCATTTCCTGTTCTCTCAAGACCGACATTACCATCATTATGAAGGCATAAACAAAGACTGGGTTTACTGAATTGTGCTCCCTCAGCCATGTGGTGTCCTTTTCCTCTTTGATGTCTCACTGTCTCATTTACTCCTACCACCTCTGTATCACAAATGTATTTTTTATAACTGCTTTGTTATTCTACAGTAAACTGAGCATTTTGCTCTTTCTTTCATGGCCCTAAATATGTGCAAAGCATTAGCTAGAAGGAAACATGCAGACTGGAAGGCTCCTTGTAAACCCATATTTGTGAATTTACAACACTGTGATTTGTTTTTATTAAAAAAACAGATCATGATTATCCACAACACTAAATATCAATAATTTATAAATTGGTTCTGCTTGTCCTCTAATGAAATTTGAGTGATAGTAGGTGGAAGGTTGTAGCATGTGCTAATTTTGTCACAGATCAAAGAAATATTTCACCTCATCTTTGCCAGCTGCCTCAGGCTAATGCATCTCATCCCTAATTGAGGGTCTCTTCCGACTCACAGAGTCAATACAAATGACTTTAATACTCAAACCATTATTTTTTCAAATTATTGTCAAAAAGGCGGGATGAATCATTGACTTATGCCCCATTAATGTCAGAAAATTGCTTCATGCATTTTGCATTATTGACAGTTAGGAGCCTGAAAACAAGTAATGGTAAAGACATAATCTGGCTGTGACCACACTCCTCCTGCCTCTCTCCTCTCCTGGCTTAGACAAACGGGCTCATCTGTACTGGATCATTTGCCGTCTCTTGATACGCTGTGGTTTATAGCCAATTATCTCCTGCGATCCATTATCGATTACAGTGTTATCTTTCCTGCATTGCTTAATCTTTTGGCACAGGAACATAGCAGCTCACAGGGGGGCCTGGATACAAACTGCTTTGCGATGGGAACACTAGTTAAGATGGATGGGTGTTCATTTGCTTGTAGATGGGTACAGTTTAAATTCAAACTCATTCAAACTGTAGTCAGTATTAGGGAGGGCAGGGAGTTTTTTTCTTCTTATTTGCAGCCCTTCCTGTAAGGAATTAAAAACTACAGTCAATTTATTCAAGTGAGTGTAAAACCTTTGATATTATTCTGAATGACTGATTTCCTCTGAGGTTAGTACAATATTGTTTGTGTTTGCTTCTGTAAATCAACATGGCACACAATAAACCAGCAGGGCAATAACAACTGACTGAATATTAGGGCTGGGCATTGTGAAAAAATTATGATACCAGTACTACTACCAGTATCTTTAAAGTGGTACTAGTACATTTAGAGTATTAAATTTGATACCTTTTCACTATAAATGCTTTTTTAGTGCCAGGGCGATAGAGGCACATTGATTTGAATTGTCAGTTCATCTGTCAGTATGTCTGTCTGTCAGTACGTCTGTCTGTCTGTCTGTCTGTCTGTCTGTCTGTCTGTCTGTCAGTACGTCTGTCTGTCTGTCTGTCAGTACATCTGTCTGTCTGTCAGTACGTCTGTCTGTCTGTCTGTCAGTACGTCTGTCTGTCTGTCTGTCAGTACGTCTGTCTGTCTGTCTGTCAGTACATCTGTCTGTCTGTCTGTCTGTCTGTCCTGTACGACCATCCCATTCTTTTGTATGTGACATCTCTAAAGCACCTTTAAGGAATTTCTTAATTTGGGTGGGGGGTGGCATGTGCTCAGATACTGAATTGGCGACACTAATCTTGAAACCGGGGTTATTTTGTGTCCGTGGGGTCTTAAAAAGTATTAAAAGTTGATAAATCAATTTTGGGGAAATTAAGGCCCTTGAAAAATATTTAAAAGTCTTAATCACGGTTTTATGAGGTATTGAATTTTGTTGGTATTTTTGTGAATAAACTTTGTCCAAAGAGTTTGACTGCAAAAAAGGTATGCATGAATTTATTTATTTTCCTCTCCACAACTATATATATAAAAAAAAAAAAAACAACTGCCAGATAGGCTCAGGGTCCTGCGCTTAGAGTTGACGTTAAGTTATCTCACGACAGCGACCTTTTGCGATCTGGTACCTACACCGGAAACAACATGGTTACGTTAATGCATAACGCTGAAGATAGGTGATGTGACGCCTCCTCCAAACAGTCTCCAAAAAAAAATTAACTTCAGGATTCCTGCATATATATCCCAGTGTGTGGATCTTCGGTGCTGCTGGATTTAAGATGTTTGTGAACATGTAGCTTCTTTACAGCAGCATCCATATCTGAAGCATTGTCAACTGCAAATCTACACAGTCATTTGTTTCCAGATGTGATTAAAAAAAGGCTCAAATACAGGTGTTTGACTGGACTGTTATTATTCAGGGTTCTCATGGATTCTTAAAAAGTCTAAAAAAGGCATTGAATTCATTAATCTAAAAATAAGGCCTCAATTAGTATTAAAATGTCTGAAATCAATCTTTCAGAGGTCTTTAAAAATGGTTGGGACATGGGAGCAAGACTATTAAATGAAACTTCTTTTTATTAAACATTTTGCAATATTTAAAGTAGCTCATTTAATTTCTCACTTGAACAAAAAATCATGTTTTATGCTACATCAAACCTTAGAGCAAAAAGGTCCCTAACCCTGAAGTCATTGATGCTGGTTATCTTTTTTTCCCTTTAATTTTGATTATTGTAAAATTGATCATAAATATAATTCCAACTGAGATTAAATCAATCTTAAAAAGTCTAAATGTCACTTGTCTTAAGCTGCAGGAACCCTGGTATTGAGTACTGGCTTATTTTAGTGAAACATTTTAAGTCATTAAGTTCCAATCCTTGTAACTGATTTTTTTGTGTCTCTCTGTGTCTTTTTTTCTAGTTGGGTTAATAACTTCGGGCATGAGGGTCTTGGTCTTCTTCTGGATGCTTTGGAGAAGCTGCTCGACAAGAAACAGTGAGTGATCTTCGATGACGTCCCAGCTTTTATTGTATCAGGTTTTGTTCATATAATCACAGTGATTAATCTTTTTCAGGCAAGAGAGTATTGATAAACGGAACCAGCATAAACTCATCCAGTGCTTGAAGGCTTTCATGAACAATAAGGTTTGTATGAGTCAACAAAGAAAAGACAATCCACACCATTTTACATTAGATAATGAATTACACTTCAGTATGCCCGCATGATGAAATCATATTGTTTAGATGCAGTCCCAAACAACCAGAAATTTAAATTACATTTGAATTCATAAGCAGATGTGTGAATGTCTAGAATTTGTACAAAAAACTAGATATCACATAGACGTACAAAGGCCACTCTCTGTGCGCATATATTGAACATGGTAAAAATTTCTAATAGTGGCTCAGGTGGCCAGGTCTCAAAACCTGATTTGAATCTGGTCTCCGACAAGCCGGGGATAGTGGTACAGCAAAGTGAAGCTAATTTTACCATTTCAAGCCCGCAGTCTCAGATCTTTTAATTATCCTTTTTTGGGGAAAGTCTGGCTCATTTCTCAAAAGTGGCACACATTTCAAGGGTAGATGAACTATTGATATTACTTTTCTTAGAGTTAATCCCCACACGTGGTCATCTCTGCCCATTCCTTCAGTTGTGGGGAGACTAAAAGTTACAAGAGACTATAAGTATTTGTCCCTTAAGTCCTGTCCTGAATTGAATTAATTCATCATTCTCACCATTTTCTCCCATGGCCTCGTTGTCCCTCCTTAAAAAGAAAATGAATGCTAACTATAACTTACGTATATTAGAGCCTCTTTGTATTACTCATTTTTTACTTGAAGTGAAATGCAAATGCTCTCATTAATTTATACCCAGTGGACCTTTTCTGTCTCCTTCCTACTCCCTTCTACATCTCACAGTATGGACTGCAAAGGATCCTGGGAGATGAGCGGAGCCTGTTGCTGTTGGCACGAGCGATTGACCCCAAACAGACCAACATGATGACCGAGATTGTCAAAATTCTCTCTGCTTTCTGTATTATTGGAGAGGAAAACATGTAAGTTGAACTCAAATTACCTGATCATTTGGCACATTCGTTCCCACGCTTCTTGCTCTTGCAGACTTTCTTGTCTTGCATATCATTAAGGAGACGTCTCGAGATAGCCTATCAAATGCCCACCCACTCAACATGTAAATTATACCCAAAGAATGTTGACTAAGATACAGATTTTGTCACAGTTCAGATTACAGAATGAAAGCTTCGGCTGTGTTTGCAGAGGTTTCAAAAGAATAATTAATTTATTTAAGAAGGGACATCACGCATAAACGAACATGAGCACTTGGTTCCATCATTTAAATGCACCAGATTCAGCCAGACAGGCTAATTTGTTATCTGCAGTCCCTGGTGGGTTGATGGTATATAAAAACATTAGAAGCAAACATATATAAGCACATAAACAGAGAGAAATTTTTGAAAAATTACATAACCGTGTGACATGAAAAAACATAAAAGAGAAACATGTAAATTGTATAGGCAGAGATGATTAGTGAAACAATGACATAACCATTTCTGCCCCAAGAAAATAGGTGTAAATAGAAATCCTTCTCTGTAAAAAATCATGACAAAAATAAAAAAAAAGCTACAGAGACTACTGGTTACTTTGGATAATCCAAGAACATTGCTGTGGACATTTTCAATGGGATCTATTTTCATTTGGAGATGCAGTCTAGAGGTTTCAGTGACAGACATCTTAAAAAGTTTTTCCATGTTTTGGCGTCTAAATTACAAATAGGAATGTCAATTTCTGAAATTGTTCCAGTATTGGGGTAGACCGCAGCAGTCAGAAGCATTAAAACAGACTGCTATGTCATCACTTGGGGCATTTGCGTGCTATCAATTTATGTCCACTAAAAATCTGTTGGTTTTTTTTCAACTGATATGTTCAGGTTAATTTTTTAAGTGTCATACACCGATAAACCTCTTTGTTAAGACCTATTTTGTTTAACTAGAAACAGCTCAGAGGCACCACCACCAAAAGCAACCAGAGTCTATTTACAAAAACAGCAATTTTATCATCGTAAACGCACTTCATTGAAGTCAACAGAAACAAATTAAAACTCACAATAATAATTCACAAAATAACTCTCACTTAACTCACCCAGTTAAATGTGAAACTACGCTGGCTCTATACATGCTAAAATTACCTTTTTTTTCTCCTTTTTTTTAATGGAGTCTGTTGAGTTTGGTTATGGCAATTTCAGTGCTGTTTCTGGTTAAACAATAATGATTTTACTCTTTAACAAAAAAAGTCTGTCTTTGTAGGGATCCTTTGTGTAATGGATTCAGCCGCTTAAAATAATAATCTGAGCTTGTCAGTAGCAAAAAAAAGCACTTTTAGTGGATATAAATTAATGGTGCAGAAATGCCCCAAGTAGTTATATTGCAGCCTGCAGGCCGAAGGGTCTTGCTCAATACTGGACCAATTTTAAAAATTGTTGTAGTCACCTGGGACACAAAAACATTTGAAAATAGGGTCAAGGTTGAAAAATACTGAAGTTACCCTTTTAATGGTATACTCTTTTGGAATATGGAGAAACTGACCTTTCAGTACTTTTGCCTAACCTCCTGAATTTAAAGTTTAAAGTAAGTGTTTCAATGTTCAAAGTTGAGCGAGGGACACGTTTCCCAATCTTTCTCTATAAATCACAGTTCATACAGAGACAGCACAACACCAATTCAAAATCGTGACTGATGACAAAAAAAAAAAGCGATCAAAGAGGTATGGTCCATCTCTGCTATGTTTACACGCTCTATAATGTTGCCAGAGGAAAGGAGATGGCTGTTTCTTGTAAACACTGGAATATCACTATTGCTTCAATCTTCTCCCACTGGGCAAACAGAGATCGCACCACATGCATATAAGTTTACCTACTGTGAGCGTATACCGCAGTTACAGATGACCTCAGACAGAATAGACATTAGTTGGTTCACATGGTCAGATGATGCAGTTCAGTCCGTTTAATGTGTTGAACTACTCAGTGTAGTTTGCCACGGACACACAACCTAGCTGACAGCTCATAAATTGGATTTAGGGGAGTGTTTTTTATTGTTTCCCACAGGGCCAGACTAGAATAACAATGGCACTTCAAAGTCAGTCTGTATGCAGTGGTGGAAATAAACAAACCCACAAATTCTGTTGGAGAAGCTGAGTTCAGCAGTGTGTCTCACATCTCTGACCATCCAAAAAGGCCTTTGTGCTTCTGTGCATGGTTTCTGAAGAAGTTACATAACATGAAGGAGAGGGATTTTTAAAGTCTACAGTAATGTTAATTTAATCAAATTAATTCTAATTTCAGATGATTCTCTTAAATACTTTTTTGTAAAAAAGTAGTTTTTTTTTCCAAATCTCAGTTACACTGAGCAACTGCTCAATATTTTCTTAAAACAAAAGAAATCTTTTCAATTATATATTTATTTTAACATTGTCTGTTATAGGCATCAGTTTAACACTCAGACACAGACTTGCTGCTTGCTTGCATACAAACACACACAACTATATTTAAGCAGAGTTTATAGATAGTACAAATCTCTCTCCCTCTCTCTCTCTGTTCTCAAAGTATTCAAGAATAGTTTGAACTAAACATGGAAATCTTCGCCATGATCATAGCCCTGCATTAAAATGTACGTATCCTGTAGAAGTGACAGCCAAAGGAGCTGAGGCGTCACTTTCTTGCTCAGAAACTTCTCTGCCAACCAATGTTGTGACGCTGGCTCATGTTCAACACCCACTTCAGCTGACAGCATCAAAAGGGAACACGACAAGTTAAGCAGATCTATCTCGCCTGTTTCGAAGCGTCGTCTGAACTGGCTTTAAATTTACTCAGTATGCAGCTCCCCACTCTCGTCTGTGACTTTGTAACCCCTATCACAGAGGCATGGCCGCTCCATTTATCTCTGTGTCAGGCTTTCTTCACACATGCAGTCCTTTTGGTCAGACTCATGATCTCTCTCTCTCACAAAGTAACTGCCAGTATTTTGTCATCCTGAAAGCGGGGTTTTTTTGGGCGTTGATAGAAGGTGATAAAAGTGGTACCAGGAAGCCTGTGTGGCATATGTGAGTTGAGCTGGATCTGAATATTTGTTTATTTGACTATTTGCTCACATTGTGTAAGTAATTGACTTCTTGACAGTGTTGGGATTTGAATTTTTAGAATAAATATCAAACTCAGTGTTTCCCATTTTTTGATTTTTATCACGTCATAGCATCAGCATTGTCCACCACATATTGATTTTCTTTTTTTTCTTTTTAATTAGCTCATAAAATGTGTAAAATCTAGAGTTGTGCTGAGCCAGTCCTTGCCTCGCTCTTTCTCTCTGTTTTCTCTGAGAGCTCAGCTTCGCACCAGTGACAGATGGTTAAAGTCCGCCCGCGCACACAGACAGAATTACAGAATGACAGAATTATTACCATCATACAGCTAACTTTACCTAACTGTTTTTAACAGGTTTAACAACAAAGTTGAGCAGTTTTGGTGTCAATGTGGCTTTTAAGGACTGTGTAACGGCTCATGTTGAATGTTACTGCTGCTGCTGTTGTAGTTAAGGCTAAGCTGGGAGGCGTTGAACTTACCGTTCGCCTGGCTGAGAGTGGCTTTCCATTGGCTTAGCGTAAATTGTGTAAAAGAAACACTGAATCTGAATCTTCTAAACATAATATCTTAAAATTTAAGGAGCTAGTATGACATTCGGCAATGTCTTTTTCCCAGTTTTGTCAGGCGCTGTCTTGGATTTGGAGTCTATTATGATATTATGAGGTTTTATGTGGGTCTATAATTTATTCAGGGTAAGAAAAATTATACCTAGCTGTTATTATGTCATAAAAAGTTCATGAATAGGACCTAGACTTCAACAAACCTTTGGATAGCAAACATCAATATACCAGACACAGAACCTTTTAAAAAAATTGAGTTTTGATAACAGTATTTATGTCTTAATTTACTGATTGGAACAGCCAAGAGAACTTGTATATCAGACCGAGAGCTCATTTGTACCTGTGAGAGTAGAGAGGTTGATGACAGGTGATTAAGCTGTTCAGTTTCCCATTGATGAACTCAAATGTGGCCTTGGAGTGACAGCGAGACCACCTGTTGCCAATCATCATGTACGCCTTTTGTAAATCACTGTTTACACAAGTGCTCATAAGACATCAGTTTACTTTTATTATGTCTGTGTTTGTGTGTGTTTGTATGTGCAGCACAGAATTTCTCTTTCATTCACAATTTAGATGCTGAAATTGTCCAAGGCTCTGTTTAGCAGAGCTGCCTTGAGCCCATTGCGAGTACTCCAATTTGCCTACTTTCTCAATAGGTGTATTTACACATTAGTCTGGCAGTCCTTGCAATAATTTGCACCCTTTCTCACCCAGACAAATAAACTCCACCACAATTACTTTGACAAGTGAACACATTTGCAGTAAAACCCTGCTTTTGTCTAGCATTACCTTAGTAACAAGCATGATGAGGTCAAAATTGGATACTGCAGCACTAATGGAGCGGATTGCATTCAAAGGGATGGAAAGCAGTAGCATTTGTCAGGGTGACCAAAGACTGGCCGAGCAAATGTCCACACCAACCCACAAGGGAAGATAAGATACATGGTGTTTGAGCTGAAAATAGTGAGTAAATGTCCTGTCAGTGAGGTGATAAAAGTGTTTGTTGACTTTTGTGTTGTGCCTGCTCCCCGTTCCCTGTTTTCTTCCAGCCTGGATAAGATTCTAGCTGCCATGACAATTGCTGCAGAGAGGAACAATAAAGAGAGATTTGCTCCGATTGTGGAAGGACTGGAGAACCACGAAGCCCAGCAGCTTCAGGTTAGGAATAACACACAAAAACATTACTGTCTGAAAATCATCATGCAATCGCTGTTTTTTTTGTTTTTTTTTTGTTATTTACTTATATTAGTTTTTCTTTTAAACAACACAGAAAACAAACTGGTACAAAACATGCTTGAAATAATTAAAAAAAACTATCAAAAATGCTAGGTAAGATTCTGCGTAAATGAAAGCAATCTACACAAATATGCATTCATATATACTTACCTATACGTTCATGCACCCATATACATGTGTATATACCGTATCTCTATCTATCTGTCTATCTATACAGTATGTATATATCTATACACACACACACTCGCATATGAAAACTAAAAAACTAAATGAAATAATTTGTAAAGTGTAGATTATTGTTCAAGATATGATCCTCATTGTGGCTTATTGTACACAGTCTGTGAGTCATACACACCCTGGTACATAATACCCAAACCTAAAAAGAACCAGGGGACTTATTAACAAAAGCCATTTACAGTGGGCAGAAACCTGGCACAGTCCAGTGTCACACAAATTCTGTTTAGATGCCAAGCAAGACTGAAAGTGACAGTTGTGTCACTGTGGGGCTCGTTGTACCCCAGCCTGAATTGTCTCCATACATGTGTTTTTCTCTGCTTCTCCTACTGTCTTTGGGTCCACTTGTCAACCCCAATGCACCTCTTGCACATGATGGGATGTGATCACTGGGCTATTAAAATGCACCCGGAGCTCCGTTGCCACCACTTTAATCAAAAACACCTGCTTCATTGAGCACCTCCAGTGAACTACCCCCTTCTTTTTGCAAACACCAGAAAAAATATATTAAAAACAGGAGAGATGTTGAGTTCTTGAGCAGTCTTTTGTCTTCCTTCTCTCACATTTTCTCCTCCTCTCACTATCGTGCTCATTTTTTTCTCACATCTTACAAATACCTCCTCTTGCTTTTTTCCCATGCTGCTGTCAAGTTAGGTCTCAGAGGACTCTGTGTGAAAGGGCAACTAAAGCACCATACCACACTTCATTTTCACTAGTTTTCTTCAGCAGCAGGAAAAAACTATACAACAGCAATAAAAACAACGCTTAAAACATGTTTTTGTGAAACCAAAAGCAGGGAATTACTTAAGGAATTACTTTTTTAACTGCGGGGATTGTGAAGTCATGAAGGAAACTGATGAGGCGGGTGGTGGAAGTGAAAGTAGATATTCTTTTATTAGGAGGCTGTTGTTTTTCCTTTAAATTTTGCCGTTAATGAAATGAAGCTCTGCTAATTGTGAAGTAAATTAAAATGCTTTGCTGATGCAGGGGGTTCAAGGAAATTAATAGACTTTTTATCCAAAACCTGTGATGGGCTGTAGAAGTAGACTTTGCTAATGTGATTAAAATGTGTTTTGCCGTAGTTGAGACGATGCTTGTCTGCTGAGCGAAAACTCTGCATTTCAACTTTAAAACCGTCCCAGCAGTGCCACTTTTAATTACAATGTTTGGAACCCCCCTATGGCACTAGCGCAGCTCTCTAAACCCAACACAGATAATGCGCCACCCCCAACACAACCACTTCTCACTCCACAGTACATGGCGGAGGTATGTTTGAGGTGCTTGATGTAAATCTCTGCGCAGAGAAGAGAAAGAATTTTTCATGAGCTCCATGGCTTTCTTCACTCGCATAAATTCTGTGAAGATTTGGTGGAGCTTCTTTTATGTATGTGGCCTCTGGTGGATACAGTAAAATGTCAGGTTTCAATGCACAGATCTTGCTTAGAGGTTCTCAAGCTTTTGTGGAACATGGAGAAGTCTGCCATGTTTCTGGCACAACAAAGCCATTGGTGGAGCCTTTTTTACTGCAACAAGCCTGTGATTTCACAAAGGAATATGCAGACTCTTGCAGTATATCTGTATTGTGTAACAACACACATTTTTCCCACATCACCTGACCAACAAGCGTGTTTGTTACTCCTGCTATAGCGTGAGGGAAACAGAAAAAAAATAATACTGTTCATTTCAGGTAGCTTTTTTTCATCAATCTAAAACTCAGATAAATCTGATATATTTGGTTGCAACACTAATAAGATGTAATTTAGTTTTTGAAGACAAGTGTGGAAAAGTGTTTAGGGGAAAAGCAAGACCCTTTTTACACAGATGCCATAAGGTCGCAACGAAGTCCCTTCTTTAAGCCGCCTTTGCATTTTTACACAGAACCAAACAGCAGCAGGATTATACCACTCCGGTGTTTGATGTTTTGCAAGAAAGGTGTGATAGGCATGACAGGCATGGTTTTGTAACACAACAGTGTCTGCCTCTAGTGTGACATAATAACATACGTGTCTACAGTGCTTTCTAAACAATAATAATGGCATAACATGGTAATAATTATTTATTGTCTGTCTTATTGTTGTTGGCTGATCTCTGCCTTTGCTCAAAGGGGGTTAAGGACCTTCTAGACTTCAGTGTTTTCACAATTTGAAGATATTTTGGACTCTTCTTTTTCTTTGAGTTAGCTGCTAGCTTCTGCAAGCTGCTTTTTAAATCTCCCCATTACATCGTCAAAACGTCACACCTGTCCTGACCATGGTCCCATCCTGCCGACTGTCCTTTTTACATAGAAGATGATTGAGTGCTGTTACTACCCTCTGTGGCTGCCCACCCCCCACCCCCCACCCCACCATCAATCTTGTGATTGTTCCTTTTATACAGAACGATGAGGCCAGCATAATGTCGCAATAATCTTGCCTTAAACAGGCAGTGTGAAAGCAGGTAATGGGTGAAAAAGAAGTATTTCATAGCATATATGTAGATCACATTTCATGGAAGGAGCTGCAGTTCTAGGTTTGAGCATTAGGATAACAATGTTATTCCAGAAAAAGGATTAAATTAGATTCAGGAAGCCACACACAAACAGCATTGTTGTGGCTCTTATTAACAACACAAACCAGGCAACAGCACAGGGTCAAGGTTTCTGAAGACGTTTCACATCATCCATGGGAATCCTTCAGCCTGCTATTGATTGTCTGTCCAAGGAAAACTGTCTTATCCATGGCTTGCTCCCCTGAAACACCTTACTGCTCATTATAATTCATCAGCAATTTCCTCTTAGCCCCCTCCTCCACCCAACACACACACACACACACACACACACACAGAAACACACACAGAAACACACACGCACATTGAGGCTTTTTCCTTCCCAATAAATCCATTAATAATGCACATCTGGTCAATAGAAACACCAGACCTGGACTTTTTTCCCATCTCTCCTCTGATCTGTCTCTCTCTCTCCACACCTTCCCCTGTCATCATCTCTTTTCTGTAGTTTTGCTTTTGCAAATAGAATATTAGGTGAAAAAAAAACACTCCAAAACACATTCATATTGCATAGACCAAACACCAAATTTATTATTAATTACATAATATTGTATTAATATGTTTTGCAAGAAATATCTGTTTTGTGTATTATCTCTCATTTGTTTTTCTTTCTTTTTTTGTCTGTCTGTTATTTTGTCTGTCTGCTCCACAGGTTGCTTGTATGCAGCTGATAAACGCCTTGGTCACCTCCCCTGATGACCTGGACTTCCGGATACATTTACGCAATGAGTTCCTGAGATGTGGTCTCAAGAAGATCCTACCAGTGAGTTCTCAAACAGGTTGCAGAACATGGTTGGATTAAAAATACACATGAAAAACATGTTCTGCTCCCGACTATGAAAGAGGTTTCAGCCCAAATGTTCAATTGATCATTGAATTCATTACTTGGTAATTTTGTCAGAACCATGTTATTTGTCTTACTTTTACTTGAAGTGATTCTTTTAGGCTCTATTGATACATTCTGACTCCACCTGGCAAAGTTGTAGCTTTACAGTATAATACGGAAAAGCTTGAATGTAAGCCAGTGAAGTTACCAACCCTCAATTTATATCAAAATAACAGAATTTCTTTAACTATAGTTATAAAGGGACAGTTCAACCCATAATCATGGCATGAGAGATGTGTCCCTTTTCTCATATATATATATATATCAACAGACAAGGAGCTATTTTCTTTCTTTCACATTACATCCCTCAACTGTGTAACAGCAAAGACAGAAGTGTGCATCTATTGCTAGCTCACCTAGCACCGCTGAGCTAGCCAACATTACAGTTCAGGAGAGGAGGGCACCATAAACGCTTTGAACACCACAAGATGACTGCCATCTAATTCCATTATATTGGAAAGAAGGCAGACATCTCTACAGCCAATATCCTCAACACTCGACAACTGACACCATAAAAATCTAGATGGATAAATAGAACTACAAGTAAGAGGTAAAATATGAACTTTTGATTTAAGGGTGAACTGTCTCTTAAACGCTGGGTAAACCGCTTTTTCAGTAATGCAACAACTTGAAAATGTTGATATTGGTGTAATTGCATTAAGATTAAACAATCAGGGATTCACACCAAAAAATCCAGGTGCGACATGACACAAATACATGAAAACGAATCGGTTTTATTGTTATTAATTAGTAGTAGTAGCTTGTGTCAAGTGTGATGCAGTGCCAGGATCTCATCACGCAGGTCGTCCTGGCATCATTACCAGCAGGCCTACACATCTATCGAAGGCAAAAGAGCTCCAACTCATCACTCAGGCTCTCATTTGTAGCGAGTGGGGTGAGCATGTCACAGAGCCAGTTGTTAATAAGTCATCCCAGCTGCTCCTGTTGATTATTACTGTCATTACTTTAATTATCTTCAATTCTGCCCCCTGATATGAAAGAGTCTCAGTGTACAGTCATTTATGAATGCCACGTTCACCGCTTTTAATGCCGACATTCAAACTGACACTCGTTCATCTAATTATGAGTTATGCTCAGGAGCCGCTGTAGCTGTTGGCAAAGAAAAAGTGAACTCCGCTGGAAAAAAAGGAGCACAATTTGTTTTGTTCTTATAGTCCTTGACACATGTATTTGGCCCTCCTCTTCTCCTTCCCCACTTCTCTGTGGCATTGGGCACCTCCCTCCAAACTAGTGTTGCTCAAGACAGATGGTGCACCCAAAAAAACAGTGCAGGGTGATTGATACCTGCAGAAATTGGGTTACATTTGGCCCTGTCTCAGTCTGTAAACTCCACTGCTGGTGATTCATAGAGAAGTGGGAAAGAGCACTGCTGTAGCCCCTCGTGGCTGGAACAGGTGTGCAGGAATAGGCACTGTCTGGAATACCTAGTGAGAGTGCTCAGGGGCGTCTCAGTTCACAGCTCCTCTGCAGCCAGAACCGGGAAAATAATATTGTAATATTACATTTTTTTTTACAATAGCCCTTATTAACAGTGACACATAAAGTTTCAACGAGATTCAACAATAGCGATACTATTAAGTGATAAATTATTAAAAGCTGTATCAAAGTTATTGCTTGCAGGTGCTACCACTGTTATCACGATAGCAAGATGACCTTTGTATAACTTCACATATTCAGCTTTCTATTGTCTATCTGACTCATTCTAGGAGCTAAAAGAGACAGAGGAGCTCGACATCCAGCTTAAGGTGTTCAATGAGAACAAGGAGGAGGACTCTATCGAACTCTCCCATCGCCTGGATGACATCCGTGCTGAGATGGAATATCCTTTTATTTCCTCCCTCTGTGTGAATATACAGATGAATAGGCCTGCAGAACTAGCAGAGGTAGATGAGTCTATATTCTGGGTTTGGTCGAGCTTTACAGTCTAAGCCTTTCACGGCTTGGTTCATTAGAGAAGGATTTGAGGAGCCAGAGCACCATATCCAGCTCCATCTCTGTCCAGGTATACTAGGTAAATAACCCTGTCATCCGAACCTTCAACCTCTTCACTCTGCTTTTTATTTACTCTTCTCTTCCTCTTAACTTTTTGTCCTTTGTTCGTTAGTACTGAGTTAAGGAGAACTGTTGTAAGACTCAAGAGGGAGGTATCAAACAGACAGATGCTGTCCTGTTCATACCATGTACTTTTCACAGTAGACAATTAATCATTTCTATGTGGAGTCATATTACATTACATGCACACGATCTCTCATGTTCAGGCGTACTCACTCTCGTCTTATCGTTCCATTTTAAAAATTTAAATTATCTCACATTGCTTTACCAATATGTATTTAAAGGGTTAATTCTGTTTTTTTCAACCTGCACTCTAATTTCCCAGAATCTAGTGTCTAATTGACTAATGGGAACAACAGTTTTTGAAATTGGCCCAGTATAGAGCTACAGACAGCAGCAGCGAAACAGGCTGCAATGTAACCATTCATTTACATCCACTAAAAGTGTTTTTTTTTTTTTTTGCCGCTGACAGGCTCGGATTATTATTTTAAGTCTCTGACAACATTATTAAAAGGATCACTACAGAGACAGACGTTTTTGTTAGAGTAAAATCCTTTTTGTTTAACCAGAAACAGCCTTGAAATCCCTATTACAGAACCCACCAACAAAATAAAACACACAAAACCCAGTGTGGTTTGTCTTCCTACTGTCCAAACAATTAAAAACAACACAAAACAAAGAATTAAAGAAAACTGCAGTCAGATCAGTGCATGTGAGCAGATATTAATCAGTGACTGTGGCAAATCTTAACAATTGTAGCAACAAACATGGTTCCCAAAAAAAGTTACTCTTTCACCCATCTTGAATCCTACAGTTCATCTGGTAGATAATTCAGAATTGTTACTTTTTAGGCATGCAATTAATGCCATTTGCACCACAGCAAACCTGCCTCATGGTGTTGGTGAGGAATGATGGATGCTGTTTGACTCTGTGGTTGATGACTGACTGGCATCGATATCTAGCCATCCCAAATCTATCGCTAGATAGATTTGGGATGACTTTTAGTGGATGTAAAATGATGACGCAGAGATGCCCTGAATAGTTTCGTTGCAGCGTGTTTTGTAGCTGCTGGCTACAGGGTGTCAGTCAATACTGGACTACTTTCAGAATTTGTTGTTCTCATTAGCTGCTTAGACACAGAAACATCGGAAAATAGGGGCCATGTTGAAAATGACCAAAGTTACCCTTAAACTCCAAACATGCAGAGCAGGAGTTGATGAGGTGAGCAGCAATTTAGTCCAGAGTTGGAAACTTCTTCAAGCATCCCAGAGAGGACCCCTTTAATAATTCACAAATCTTCTCTGAGGCTATATATGAATGGCTGACACAGTGAGCAGACAAACTCAGACGCTGACATTGTTATGCAGATGTTCATTCCCACAACCTTTTTCTTCCACCAAATCCCAGAGTTCTAGTCCTGGCACAAAGTGCTGCTGTGAGTGACAGATTCTGTTGACACAAGTAGGTGAGGGGAGGAGGTCGCGTGTGTGTGCGTGGAGAGAAGATGGAGAGAAAAAACGTGCACCTGGATTAATGATGTGCTTGAGCAGGTTCACAAATGAGAAGGCCCAATGTTTGTTTCCAAGGACAATGTGGTATTGATCTGCGAGCTCTGAGCATGATTCGAATGCCTAGGCTACCTTTTTCCTTTTGCCTGCATAGCACACACATACGTGCATGCACGCACACACACATATAGGCATGTTATCACACTGATAGTACTTCTAGTGTCTGAGCATTGCATATGTGTCTTGTTTCTCCAGCAGTTTCATGAATATTAACCTGGAGAGGCTCCTCTGTGTCCGGCCCAGGTCCAGGTGCCGAGGAGGTGACTCCAGGCCACTAATAAATATTAATGAGCTGTGGAATAGTGATTGATTGACCCCACCACTGACTGGCCTACGTCACACTTGACTGCCACTCATGTTTATTCATTATTTGGAGAGGGAGTGTAAAGAGAGAGACAGAGAGCGCGAAAGAGAGTGTAGAGGGGGTGTCATCGAATGGATTGGCATTCTACATTAGGTTTATGTCTGCAGCTTAGTGATAGATGAAGCTAGTTGGACACTTTCCCAGTCTGAGCTCCTTCTCATGTCCTCTCAAATGCTGCTGTGGTGAAGCTATAATTGAATCTCACAGGATTGGTAATTCTCCCAGGCTTCATACTCAGCTAATACAAGGGAGGGAAATGATACTGCAGAGGAGCCCGTATTCCCATCCCTCTCTCTCTCAAAAAATTTGATATGGGATAGGAGTTTAATTACAGACATTGTTGAAATTAATAGGAAAAGTGTCAAACAGTATTTAAAAGAATTGATCTTCTCCAATTGCAGCGGGTGCAGATTGTTTTGTGTGGATGATAGCATGGGGAATGGAGAATGTAGTTAAATGCTGTTTTTTGGGGTTTTTTTTTGAGGAAATAGTTTGAAATATTGATGCTGTGGTACAAAGTCATCCTTCATTAGCTGCCAATGAAAACTGACAAATAACATTAGCAAACAAATAAAGCATTGACAAAGTCTTCAGATTAACCTTTGAAAACATGTTAGTTGGACCCCTCTAGTCTGCCAAGTGTTTTAATGCCTCTGAGCAGGTGATAGCCATGGCCATTGTGATTATGATTTGTCCGTACAATTCTCATGAACGCGATATCATAAAAATGCCTTAAACATCCACTAATTAGATTGCGGTGGTCAAAATTACTGTGACCTTGTGTCTTTCTCATTCTTGCGAACGCAGTATCTCAAAAACAGGGAATTTCTTAAAATTTGGCACAAACATCCACCTGGACTAATTGATGAACTGGTTAAAATTTGGAGGACAAAGGTGAAGGTCCGTTTTACCTTGTGTCTGTCTCATTATCATGGTTGCTGTATCTCAAAAAGGCCTTGGGGGAATCTCCTCAAATTTGGCTAAAACTTCCATTTGGACTCATTGATGAACTTTTTTTGGCCATAACTTTAGTATTCATATGCTAATTATGACAAACTATCACACAAATGCCTAATATGATGAGGTGATGAAATTTAATTTCCCCAAAGTCAACTTCACTGTGACATCCTAATGTTCTGCAAAAACACTTTTCTGTCTGTTGCTCAACATCATAACTCAGGAACAGAGGGGCAGACATTTGGCCAGACACTGATTGGTGACACTTGGATCAATCTTGGGTGCCCAACTTGAAACTGTGCTGATTGTATAGATCTTCTGTAAGTCCATACAGACATGGATGTAAACTATAACTGCAACTTGACTGTTTCATGGAGATAAATAACTGCAACCCCCTTAATTCTAGTTGTTCCATAACATGACTATATCCATCAACTATTATAGCACATTCATAGTAGTTCTAGAAATAATACTATTGCTCTTGAGGTCTGTTTAGTCGTAATTTGGCCTTAATTTAGTCTGAATCTTCAAGCTCAGTCACCTCATAAAAAGTCATTTTTGCATGTGCATTTTACTGTTTCAGTACCAAAAGCAGAAGGAAAGGGGATCACAACATATGCTGCCACCATGTTGAAAGTGTCACTTCATTGCTTTGCAGTCACTGTGTAAATATTTTAGCACGCATTGTCAAGATCCGTTCTCCATGTTATGATGGCAATCAGGTTTTCATCACTGTGAGCTTAACAGGGTACTGTCTCCTTAGTCTTCCTTTTTTTCTGCATGTGTGCACATATCTGAGAGGCTTATTCCACTTTTTCAAACAAGATGAGTCTCCACGGGGAAATCCTCCTTTCTCAAGCAAACAAATTAAATAGGCTCCAAATCATTCATTTTCTTGGGTTCTTGCTTCTTGGAGCTACACTTTTACAGCACTAATAGAAGTTTTAGAAACGCAAATATAATTATTTCTAAATTAACCTTGTACTACAAATCAACCATTAACATTGAGATACATTTTTTGGACGTTTCAGTGTACATGCATATCTTCTCCTACACTGTATGTCATATAGTCCTTGCATTAATTTTGATCTGATTATTTCAATATCAGACGTTCTGTGTTTCTTGAATACAAGGCATCACCTGTATATAATTTATAAAACAAATACTGAGCAAATAATCAATACATATATATATAGTATATGATATTTGAAGATGTAGGAATAAAGAGATTTTAACATCTATTTTAGATGAGCCATCACTACTTCCTCCTGGGAAAAGCAAACATAAGACACATAATCAATACCCTCTGCAAATTTAATAACATGAATTTTGGCTCCTGAGTACATGTCAGTTTCAATCTAAGAACTGAAAGTCAGACATATTTTTGTTCTGAGAATGATCTTCTCCCCATCATCCTTGCCTCAAACCTTCAAACCACTGAGCTTTTTTTTTTTTTTTTTTTTTTTTAATGTATTTAATTTGCTCCTTAGAGTGACAGGTAAACCAGAGGGAGCATTATTACCAGTCCCCCTCCTCAAGTTAGCTGCTTACACTGTTTTAGCTCCCCCAAGAGAGACAATGGATAAGAGGAATCACATCTCTGTTTGCTTTTGTACCTTGATGCCTGTCAGAAAGGCTGAGGAACTGAGGGAAAATAAATAAGTAGTTATAAAAAAAACAAGGACTAATAAATATGTAAATGTTTACAATGTGTTGAATTCACCCGAATGATGAACTCAAATTGTGTGTTTTCTCAAGAAGTTAACCTTAAGTGTTAACTGAATACAACTAGAAAGAAATACTGTCATGAAGTTGTTGTCCTTAACTTTGCTCCTGTACTGATATGAATGAAGTATATCATCTCCTGTCCAATATGGTAAAAGACACGGGCTCAGAGGCGTACTTCCTGTCAGTCCTGCAGCACCTTTTGCTAATTAGGAACGACTACTATATCAGGTAAGTTCTGTTTGATTTTTACATACATTGGGTGGTGTCTGTTAAAATGAACTCAGGTCCTTTTGCGCGATTAGTACAGTTTGATTAGACTGGTTAAACCCAGGTGCGGACCAAACAACCAGACCAAGACCGCTTGAAAAGGTGTGTCTTGGTCCGCTTCTGAATGAACTCTGATTTAGTTCATTTGTGGTGTGAAAGAAACAAACCGACCCAAGGATTTTATGATGGCACACATAGGACTTTTGCATGATTGAAATAATTGTCACTTGATGTAACTTCATATCTAGCCCTTTTGGTTGATTTGTAAAAAGTCAGTGTGAAAAGATTATGGACCAGAAGTAAAAATGCAACTGTGTATCATTTCTCCCTCGGGTCTGGACCAAAGGAACCAAACTACAGTTGTGAAAGCACTCA
Source organism: Plectropomus leopardus (assembly GCF_026936395.1). Taxonomy (NCBI): domain Eukaryota; kingdom Metazoa; phylum Chordata; class Actinopteri; order Perciformes; family Serranidae; genus Plectropomus; species Plectropomus leopardus. The sequence goes on from NC_142183.1 coordinate 12,864,870, forward strand.
CCCATGCCCAAGTATTGACTTAAGACCACTTGATGATCCTGTGCGTCAGTGTGCTTGGATAGTCTTAGCTTTGTTTTGTTTGTATGTTTACAGTAGATATAAAAGCACTTCATCCAGCACTCTGAACACATTTGTTCATTACTCACAGGAAGTAGTTATTTCCTTTGTGGGTCTGTTTGTTTGTCTTTGATAACATAAAAGTAAAAGCCAGGTTGAAATTTGTTGTGTACATGAACCCTCCCAAAAGTAAGAGACCTATTGATTTTTAAAAACTGAACTTTAGCTTCCTTTTTTTTCCTGTAACTTCTGTAATTTTCTCTGAACTGTTAAAGGATCTATTAGCTTGGCAAAAAAAAAAAAAAAAGAAAAAGTAATCAAAACCAACATTCAGAACCTCTAAGCACTGTAATCTTGTCCATGTTGGTTATTTCGTGTTGTTTTTTAAAAATTCTGTCAATCCTTTCCCCACTGGGGTTGCCAACTGGCATGCACCTGGTATGAGTCTCATACTTTAGGCTCTGTCTTATGCGCTCACAGCACAGAGGAAAAAAGTGATGAACAATCACGTAATGTAGTGAACGACTTTGACTCTAGAGTACAGCTGAGAATTTGACAACCGAGTCGTGTGTGCTTGCATGGCATTTCATAATTCGGATCAAACAGCTGGCAGTCTGACTGTGAGAGAGACAAACAGAGCGGAGCTTCTCCTCACAGCACCAAAGAGTCCGAATGAACAAAGAGACAAATATTCAGTGGTGGAAAGTGACTTCTTTAGACTTCTACTGACTACTTCCTTTAAGTTCCAGTTTAGTCAGACTTTCAATGGAAATATTTACAAACAGCAGAACGTATTGTTCCGTGTCTCATCCAGCCGCTCTTTGCTGTGCCCTATTACCAGGGCCAGATGTAGTGATTTGGGGCCCCGTGGCCCCAGGCACATTGCCTTATTATTAACCTCTCTCTCACTGGAAATGCTAGCAGGCTGTTAGCAGCTTTAGGAGAAGTAGGCCAACTAAAAAAAATTTTTCCCAAGTAAAACAATTAATAGCACACAGCAGAAGTTCAAGTCAGAGTCCTGCAGTCAGGAGAGTTTGGTCTATTATTAGCACAATGTGCTTAAATTTAGCCAAAATTTGTTTTAGATGGAGCTTTGAATTCTTATATAATGCTGGATAATTTAATTAAAAAAAAATTCGTCATATGTTTATTACACTCCAGCACACCGTGGCGACCATTTTAACTTTTCTTTTTCTTAGAAAAACACTCAAACTGTTTGATCGATTATCAGATTATCTGACAATACATTTGATAGTTGACAGTCATCGCAGCTCTAGAGGTAAGTGATTAGAGAGATGATATTCTATATTTTTTGAAATTATGTTTAAACTGTTGGGGTAGGTTTCTCACTTTGCCTTTGAATAGCAAATATGTCATTCACTGGGCAGGAAGTCCGCCATTCCTCTGAACAGAGTGACACTGATGAATTCACTGCTGTGTCAGACCTTTTTGCAGGAATAAGACTTTAAAAAAGAAAGTTGGAAGACTAAGGGAGGATGCGAGGAAGAAGATGAATTTACCATAGACAAGTTGCTGTTCCCTTGGTGTTATGAATAATTTATTACTCGTCTATTCGTAGGAAGTGAGAAATAGATTTCACATTAACCAGCTAGCTCAGCCACGTCCACCTCAGTGTCCACGTACCTCTCTGTGAGGCAGCAATATGGAGGGATCAGTACCAGTGCTCATAAAGAAAAAAAACTGATGGTCTTTTTAAAGATATGATTTTAAAATATTTTTTCCCTCCCACCAGTCACAAATGAAAGGACAAACCCACACATGTGCACACACAGACATCAACACCAGGAATTCATTCTGACTGAGGCATTGTATTCCCAATACATCACTGGTGTGTGAGTTGGGATGATGGAAGATGCAGTAACACAGTACATGCAGCTATTTTCAATAGATACTATCTATCTTTTTTCAGCCCTCACCTTTTAAGTTACCATCTTTTCATGTCGTAGTCAGAATTGGGTGAATGTGAAATAGTAGTCGAACTATTTCACAATAGCAGCAGTAGTAGTAGTAGCAGCAGTAGTAATTTAATATATGTATAATATTTTGTAGCAGTAAGAATCACCACAGGCCCCACGATTCAATATTATGTGATTTATTTCGACCATGGAAATTAAAAAAAAAAATAAAGATATTAAGAAAACTAAATCAGATAACAGACAGTGAATGGTAATTTACATCTGTAAAAGAATTGGAGGAAGTGAATACTTTCAATTAATATTTTTGATTTATGTAATTAAAAAAAAATTAGATGCCTTGTGGTCGTTTATGGACACAACGTAGCGATGGAAAGTATCGCGACACTGTGCTGCATTTTTTCCCCACCCCTAACATTTCATCAGCTTGAAGCAAAAACATTCAGGTCAGAGAATGTGTGGTAAATACATGGCTCGAGTTGAAACTGTATAATGGCGGCCGACTGAGGTTAGTTATATGGTATTAATAAGTGATACACTTCGGCTTTGTGTTAAAGGAATGCATGTGTGCTCATGATGTTATGTCTAGAAGTAAAGGATTGTTGATTTTATCATTATATTAATTAGAATTGATAGCACACTTGCTACCTTGATTAATGTGTCAAATAATAATCTACATTAAATGATAATTAATTGAATAATAAGTATTGTAATAATAATAAGGTCTACAGTGGGCAAACTGTTAAAGTGCTCCGTCTACTGTCATTCCTCCTAACACAACATTAGTTGTTGCGCTCCCCTCCGGGGCTCGGTTTATTTTTGATAATTAATCTCTCACTGGAAGCCTAATGAATGGGAGCACATCAAACCCACCCAATAAATATAGAGCAGATCTGCTCTTTTGGAGCCTGGTGATATGGGGATTACACTGGTTATGTGGAGCAGAGCTGGATCAAGTGGCTGGGGCTGTTCTGCACTGCAAGCTATCATTGGAAGAAATGAAGGTGCCAAAGTAAAAGAAGAGGTGGGGAATGATGCAGGGGACATATGCTAGCTTCTGGAGCCCAGCCCTGCCCACTGTGGAGGGGCCTGACAGTTCTGGGTCACTCTCTCCATCTCCAGTTATCTCCACCCAGCCTCTATCTGCTCGGTGGTGGTGGCGGCGGAGGATGGAGGACGAAGGGAAAATAGGGCGGCTTATTGAGATAATAATGTGGTGTACATTGGTGACAGTTGTAAGCCGAGTGCCACAGTGCTTAAGCCATGCAGGGCGATGTGTGAGCTTTCACTAGCTTGTTCCAATCATGAGTGGGCGAATCCGCCAGCTCAAGCTTAATGTATGGCATTTCATGCTTTCAAAACAGTGCACCTAAATGCTGATTTATTCTTATTTGCTTTGGCTCAGAATTTTGTGTTCTTTCATATTTCTGTTCATAACATGATATGGCCTGTCCACCCACAAGGTACCAACAGAACATAGCCTTTGAATATATGGCTAACAGTTTAAAATAAAAGCTGCAGAAATAAACTTCATTAAATGATAATAATTACAACTTACTGATTATCACGATTCTTTTTCCTGTGACACATACTTGGATATATGTGCTTTTTTTAATGTTACACAGAACTAACATGCCTGACACCCACCAGACACTTTGCTAACAGCTCTGCCTGTTTCCATCAATTATTACATTTAGTAACATTAGTGCTCCTTCCCTTAATGCTTTCATGCAGAGCTATCAGACGGGCAGGCTTTGATCAGACTTTGAGTTCCTTATCTGCATCAAAGTTGTCATGAAATCTCTGAATTTCAGTTATTATTACAGGAATCTGTTGGACTATCTCAAGAAGCTAAAAGGGGATTACACTGCAGCATATTTGTCATAGAGGGATTTGTCAAACTTCTAGTGTTAACTTTGTCTTCTTACTGATTTAAAATTATATGCCAAAACAAGAATTTACAATGATACTGTTGATCATTTCTAAAGTAAGAACAGAATATCAGTATATTAAAGAAACATCAGGTTCCAGTGGAAGGATGTTTGTTTTGTACTTAATTTTTGTGTGTTGTGACTCGCGCCAAAGGGCCTCTGCGAAGTCCCCTCTTTATGCCTTGTATGCATTTTTACACAGAACCAAAAAAACAGGCAGGCATGACATTTAACACATAGCATCAACCTCTAGAGTGACAAATGTGTCAGCAGTGCTTCAAAAACAATAACAGTGGATTAACATGACAAGAACAACCCGAGGTTTCTTTTAATGACCTGGATGACTGAGAACCTAAACAGACGACAAGAACAGTCATATACCTTTTCAGTTATATGGTGGCTGATTTCGCCCTCTGCTTGGAGGGTAAGGAGCTCCTGAATCTCATTGTTTTCCAAATTTGTGGACATTTTTGGCAGCTGCTCTTCTTTGAGTTAGCTACTAACTGCTATTTGCCGATTTTTAAATCTCCAGCATTGGATTGTGTGCATAGCACTCCTTCAAAACCTTACACCTGTCCTGCTGTCTGTCCTGTTTATAGACACACTATTTTAGCGCTGTTACTTCCTTCTATGGCTGCTCAAAAGTGAGACGACTCTGTCCCCCCATTCCACGATTGTTCCTTTTATACAGAATTTCAAGGCGGGATAACGGCGCATTATTCTCAACTTGAACAGTTTGTGTAAAAGCGGCTATTGAAGAACATATCCTCTACTCTGTGACCGCTAAAAAAATGTCTTATTTAAAAGGAAGATGAAAGGTGTTTATGTGATTATTGAATGAGAAGGCTGCCGCTGCTCCAGCTGCTGATACTGTTTTCGTCCTCCTACTAGTAATGAATTCATTCCACTCCACACCTATTCCAGATATCATAACGCCGTACCAGAATTGCAACTGCCTAGTCGTTTGCATGCAAACTGCAACAATTGGTCGGTCACGCCCTCATGCACTGTGACAATATTTGAGGGCATCATTAAGGGTCAGTTCAGGTCTAACATTTTAGTTCAATTCTCAACACCCAGTTTATAATAAGTAGAACTTGAGTCTTAAGAGGAATAAATGAAAAAACACAAGTTGTTTCTGTTGCGAATTTAAACATCATCTTCTGGTCAATGTCATGCTTAGAAAATAATTATTTCTCAGTTTGCAGCTCAGCTTAGGCTGGCATTGTATTTGTTAAATGTCACTTGCAATTAAAGTTGATAATGTTACTGAGAAAAGGTCACATACCAACCTGTGTGTCAGAATGGGTCTCTCAGGCTGATTCAGACACCTCGCTCCAGAACACCAAGCACTCAGTCACACTCCTAACTGGCTGACATGTTTTCCCGGTCATTGTGCTTTCAATTACACACATTACGCTGATTAGATTTACATTTCAGTTTTTATGGTTGCTCTAATTGGCAAAGATGATTGCAAATTAGGCAAGAGGGCAAGCGTAGCCTTGGCTACCGTCTGTCACCTTGAAATGGACGGACTAGCACAGACCTGGGTTCTGTGTGCCCATTAATCTGCTAATTTCATGATCGGGGCGAAGCAAGTGATCAAATTTAATAGGGTGCCTATTTTCTTCAGCAGCACCCTTTTTGACATGGCATTTTGTGACCTCTAGCTTGGAAAAGGGAATAATTTGTGGTTAATTAGCCTTGTAGAGTCTGTGTCACTCATATTTTTTCTGTGGCTTGTCTAATTGTTCTGCTTTATGTTTTGTGACCCCTCAGGCCTCAGTATTACAAGGTGATAGAAGAATGCGTGTCTCAGGTGGTCCTGCATCGCAATGGGATGGACCCAGACTTCGGCTACAGCAGAAGATTGGATGTGGACTTTACCCATCTAATTGGTATTTAATAATTTGCTCCGTATTTCCTCACTCATTAATTTTAACATGTGTTGGCGGAAGTCTGAAATGTGTAGTTAGTATCATCATATGAAATCATCCACAAGATCTGTTTTTGTCTTTTCAAACTGTTTGCTGCAGGAGGCATATCACTGATGTTGCTAAAAATGTTTTGATACCTCGCAGTCATTCTCATTATCCTCCCAGATCCCGCTGAGATTCCTCTAACAAACACCTGCAGTGGCTTGACATATAAGTAGGGGTCATCTAATTATTGATGAATAATACATTATATCTGGTGAAATGAATTCAGCCGGTTCAGAAACATTTTAAATGTTGCTTTTCTCGGTTATTGGGTTTTCAGCCGTGTTCCTGGAATCACAGAGAAAGTATCTATTTGCACTGCATTACTAATAGAGATTTTTTTTCAAACAGAGAAAATAAATAAAAAATACTTTGTGTCTCTCTGTTATATCACTAACAGTTCTGTGACTTGCCAACAAAGGGTCATTAAAAGTTTTAAACCTTTCCACAGAGGACTGATGCAGCATTCAATAAGTTTTATCACCCACTTTGCTGAGATTTAATCAGTTGATAAAAAAAACTGTCAAGGATGTGTTTGTTAAAATTCACACTAACAACACAGATGCCACATCCGCATGACTTATTGAAAGGTGCCTTTCCACCCTTTTCTTTTTTTTCCACATTAACATTGGGGGGGGCTGTTTCTTAATAACAGTTATTATTCAGAGGGATCATGCGTTGAGTGATGTGTGATCTCACAGTAATTTACACCTAAAACTTGCACATACACTGTCCCTCACATCATTTATCTGCTGGGTTATTGGAAAATATGGGATTTGTAAACATGCCCAAATAAAACAAAGAAACTGAAACACAAAATGTTCGGAAAACAGTGTTTTAAAAAAAAAATGAAGTAAAGTTGGCAAGAACAGGCTGATTTAGTTTTATATTTTAGACTCTGATTTTTATCTTGTTAAAGATGCACGCCATTAAGCAACAGATAACAGCTCACACATTTTAGGTCATGATTTCTGTTATTTAAGGGGAAACTTCAATATTTTTTAACCTGGATCCTATTTTCCCATGCTTTTGTGTCTGAGAGACTAACAGAGACACAAATTTTTGAAATTGGTCCACAAAATGAGAGCGACTGCTGCAGCCGCAGTAGCAAAATAGGCTGCAATGTAATCCCTATGGGCAATTGTACAATGTAAATCTAAGTACAGTATCTATGTATATCTAGAAGTGCTTGTTTTTGCAACTGACAGGCTCAGATTGTTACTATAAGTGTCTAATAATGTTACGGAGAGGACCCCACAGAGAAATTCAATATTTTTCTTAACTTTCACTGATCCAGTCTGTTTGCTAGCATGTATAACACTAAGTCTTGATAACAGAGAAGTCTCGATCTGAAATCTTACAGACTTTTCCACATTGTCAAAAACAGCTCAATATTCATTCATGACAACGAACAATCTTTGAGAAACACTAACCTTGCTCTTCCCAGCACACCTCTCTTCAACTCTCATTAATGTTTTCACAAATGTTTTCCTGCAGCAAGTCGCCTCAAGAGAATTCAGAACGAGACTTTGCCTGGAATTTGAGCCCTCTAGTGGCAGAAAGCTTTTTTTACTGGACCTTAGTTGATAATGCACAATTGTCTATAGGGATTACATTTCAGCAGTGTCTTCACTGTCGCTCCAGCGGTTGCTCTCAATACTCAACTTATTCAAAATGTAGTTTTTCCATTCGTTCTTTATATGGGAAAACTGGGTCCAAGTTGTAAAATACAGAAGTTTCCCCTTTTAAGGAAACCTTTGTCAGTGAAAGTAAAATAAAGAGAAGAGGAGGGGAATGTATCAGCACATTTGCATGAACCAAGAGTCGCTCAGTGTGGCTGATTTCACTGTATGTGAGGCAGTTACTGAACATGTCATGAAAACACTTTCTCCATTCTTGTCCCTTCTTCACAAGTTCAACTCAGTGGTTGCATCAGTCGACTGAACTTTACCATCTTATGCATGTTTTTGTTTTCAAAGCAGACATTTTTATTGATTTTTTTTCAATTATTCTATTTTTCATTGAGTCATGCTTTTCATCACAAGCCTCTATTTTATATAGCCTATAATAGGAGACATATCTGTGTGTCCTCTTGAGAAATAAAGCATTGAATCTGAAAATGTATAGATGGATATGTTAAATAATATGCAGTCATACTGTAGACTGATAGACCTTGAAATGCTAAGTTAAATGACTCTTGACACTTGGCATTTTTAGATGTAATGAAATGCACACTACGACCTATCACAATTTTGGATATCATCTTAAGCTTTAAACATCTCATGGACCTAACAGAGTTTTTTAGAGAAAAATCCAATCATATAAACTCTAATATACTTAAGAAACAAGAGCCAGGTCTAATTGAAATTCTCACATGAAGAGCTAACGATGCACATCCCATCTTTGAAGTATCTTGTGACTGTGCCGGTCTTGTCTTGCAGATCAGTGTGTGGATAAAGCCAAAGTTGAGGAGAGTGAGCAGAAGGCTGCGGAGTTCTCCAAAAAGGTGAGACATTAATCACTCCAACAGCCCCCTTTGGTTGGCCGGCTCCCATCAGCAAAGTTTTTTCCTTCCTCTGAGCTCTCAGACAAGCTATTGATTTTCCATGCCCTGATCAATACCTGGGTGTGACGCTACATGATCCGTATCAGCATTACAAGAATCGATGGCGATGATCTGATGTATACTTATTTGTGCACAGAGGGAAGAGGGAAGTTATGTGCCTGCTTCTTTAATACAGTTCTGTGTTTTAAGCTGGCCCTCTAAGGGTTACTGTCTCTATCTTACATTTCCTTTCTCAATTCATTAAATGCTTGATTAATTCATTATATATTTTTCATTTGTTTCAAAGAAATAAAATAATGGGTAATTTAAAAAACTTACCTCCGGGATATTTTTTATGATATTTAAATGTGGCTTAAGGAGCCTCACTGCCTCTGTCTGACAACACCAAGGGGGTCCTGGATGTTGTTTTCTTAAGAGTCCTGTCCCACCAGTCCACCACGCACCCTGCTGGGCCTGTGAAATCATTGTAGCGACATGGCTTGGTTTCTGCAAAGGTTAGATCCGTCAACATGCGCGAAAGCCAGGCCTGAAACAAAGACAAAGGACAACAGGGCTCTAGGGCCACGAGAGCTATGAATAGAAATCAGCCAGAGAGTGTAAGACAGCGCGTTTTGGTGTTTGTTGATGTGCCCCATGGCTATTCTCCTGAGACAATGTGCCGCTCACCCACCTGTGTGTGTTTGTGTGTGTGTTTACATACGTGTACATGTGTTTGGTGCGTGCACACAGACATACTTGTGTCTCTTTTCTTGCAGTTTGATGAGGAGTTCAGTGCGCGGCAGGAGGCCCAGGCCGAGGCTCAAAAGAAGGAAGAGAGAATCAAAGAGTTGGAGGGGAAGATCCAGGCCCTGGAGTCCCAGGTAAATCCATACAGAGGAAACCCAGCACTCTGCAAAACTGTTACATTCCCCCTGAGATCTTTATACTACACGTTTTCCCCAAAAAAAAAAAAACATGAAAAAAGAGTGAAAATCTTAATGTCTGGAAACTCTTTTAATCATTTTTTAAGTTAAAAACATCTTATGCGATCTCATACAAAATGGAAGTGTTTGCCTTGAGATCGTAGCAGCGAGAAGTGATGGCGCCACTAGAAACAGGGCTGATTTGGTCAGAAGGATGCCTTTTCACCTCACTTACAGATATGCTGCTGCTATAAGTGGGAGTTATCATCCATGCAAGAACATTTGATTTAATAAAGGGTCAATCTCCTGCTTAAGTTGTAGCTCTTTATAATGGCGAATTGCTCTATTGAAGCTTTTCCTATGTAATTCTATCATCACAGAGATGGATTGCATTTCTTTTCTTGGCCTCTACATCATTTCTTCCCAGGCAAAACCCTCCATTTTGAGCACAGAAAATGACTACTATTTCCCCCTTAACCCAATTTCAAATGCTTTAGCACTGCCTTGGGACAAAAGGGCAGTTTGCTTCCCTGCTTAGGGAATTTAATATAAACCAGCATTGAAAGATGGTATAGCTACATTTATATCAGAGATTGCTTTTTCTTTCAAACATTCATCTCAGGTTACTTAGGTTGGCGCTCACCGTCTGATAAACTGCACCTGCATATGTGGTCCAAGCATTACTGGGAGTTTTCTCAGCTGTAACGTGCTGTTACTTCAGTCCTCTAGCAATCATTCTTAAGTCCAAAACAAATGCTGTGATGTAGTACAAGCTTTGGCCACTGTCCTGGCAAAAGTCACAGTGTTTTTCTCCCTTAGAACCTAAATTGTGTTTCACTCTCACTCCTGCACTTCATATGCCTGAGTGCTGTGTCACCACTTGTTACCTGCATTTGTAGCCAAACGGGTTCATCGCTCACTCTGCTCCTGATTAATGCCTGCCTATTTAAACAATACCATCAGGATCTAAAGCTCCTCTCCACCTGCTCCGCCTGCTCGCCCCTTTTTCTGCCTCACCCTCTCCTTCTTCCACCTTCTGTCAAAAACGAATGTATCAGGCTGCTGTGTTACCTTTGCTTGCCCTCTCTTCCTTGTTGGGGCTTTTTATGTTGTGTTTCTTCCCCTATAACACACCTTCCCCTCACCCTCCCCTGGCAGGCCTCTGTCTTTTGAAGACTGACTGACTGTGGTGCATTAACAGGTAGTGTAGAGCAGAGCAGCCCTGGAGAGCAGAGCCCTCTCTTCCTCTGTTTGTCCGAATGCTCCTTCAAAGAGCCGTTAGTGCTGGAGAGCCGCACATCAACAGGCATTAACCTCAGCAGGGAAACATATAAAATGTTTGGCACAAACCTGCATGAATGTGGCCATGAGGACCAAAGACCATCCCCTATACATCTTGACAATACAGAAATAAAATTATACTTACAATAGGGCTGCACTTTTGAGCATAAATAAACTTTACTTGAATGTGAATCCATTAAATTTGTTTGGGTTTACAAAGAGTGCAGTTAATTTTCACTGGCCTCACATATTAATTTAATTAGAGTTGAGTTTTAGGCTGTAAGGGCTTAAATGTTTTCTCCTAATGTATGCAGGCTCTGTAATAACAATTCCGAGTTATCTCCTGTTTTTTTATTTTAGGCAGGTGTTCACATAGACCATTCAATTGCTACCTCAAGCAATGTACAAAACAACAGTGCCATCCTCTCAGACGACTGTGATTCTGCCTCTTCGGGAGGACTTGCTTGAAAGAGTGTGTTTTGCAACCTAATTCAAGCTTGACACAGTGTTGTAGAAGGCCATTAACTGTGAGAGCGCAGAACCTTTAAATCGGCGTGAGGACATGCATTGAGTTTGTCCATCAAAGCTGCTGTGCTGTCACTGTCGTTTTGCTGAATATGAATGAAGTGGGAGCTAACCCTAACCTTTCATCTCCTAGACAGAATTCCTGTCAGATAATAAAACACATGCATGCCTGAGTCGCTTCACTTCACCTTGTTTGTGAACCAACACATTTAATGAGAGTCTTTGTCTGGGAACTTTGGCATTGTAACAAGCAGCTTGTTTGATGTGTCTGTTTGATTATCCCCCAATTGAGTTGAGTTGAGGTTCTGCCTGTAAACATCAACAAAGGACACAGGAATCACAACAAGTGGAAATCATCCACCCTTCCCCAAACCTTTGCTTGCAGCCATTCAAGACAAAAAAAAAGGAAGCTATTCATTGAATTGGCTCTGGATGTGATGAATAATGTAGCACTGCAGTGGTGCATTGGAGCACTCTGCGCCATCCCATTAATAGGTTTTAACAACCTGGCGGTCTTGTAGCTGACCCATCTTGGCCCCGAGAGAAGCTGGAGGTGTAGTGGACCACTTTCTCTCTCTTTTTCTGCCAGGCTGCCTTCCGCTCTGGCTGATTACAGAATTTGACTCAACTGATAATGACAGCAAATCTCACAATGTAGTCCCCATTATAATGTGTGCTTTGCTGTTATGAGAAAGAGCCAATTCAGTTGTTGAGCCAAAAAAATGTCTGGTCAAATCTACTGACATTCGGATGTGTTAACATGCATCCTCACATTACTGAAAATGGTGGTGAAAAGAGCTGGACCTCTCAGAGAGCAGGACACACAGTATTTTACCTGCTGAAAACCTCTTGGCTTGCTTTGTCTTTAAAACGGAGATATCTCTGAACTCTAACTTTTAATCCCTGAGGATAAAAAGATAAAGAAAAACCTCTTTGATTTAAATATTGCACTTAGCTACCATTTTCTAAAATTCTTGCAAAATGAAAGGTTTTTTTTAAAGTCATCCTCCAAAAGTTTCCATCTCTTTTTCCATTACACATATTAAATATTTAGTTTTCCACAGTCCATAGTAAGAGGTGTTCTGTAGGAATGACTCTATAAAAAATATTACATTTCAGATGCCGCGGAATACGTTCCCATCCTCTTTCTTTTGGCAAGGTCGCACAGAGTGAAAATATCAAAGCAAAATGGGTACATTTCTAAAACGAAGACTGCAGAGTGAAATCAATGCCCATCACACATCTGAGAGTGTTAAGTTGAAATGTATTTTGTGATGCCAAAAAAGAAGAAAAGGGAAATGGAAGAAGGGTTTTGAAGGTACACCAACTGTCAGCGATGCTGTGCCTTGTTCCCATCATGCTGTAGTCAGTGCTCTACACTGATGTTCTTTTGAAGGTAGATTACATCTTGTTTTAGGTGTAAAAGTACAGCACACTCTGCCTTTTGCACATCAAATAGCTCATTCAGACGAAATGGGAATATAACACTGTATTTGTCACTAACTGTGTAAGGGACATCCTCTTTCCTCCGCTCGCCTCTTTCTCTGGCTCTTCTTTGTGTTTGGTGTGGGTACTGGACCTGTTCTGGTGTACTAGTGTTCTCCTTTTTCTCTGTCTATCTAACCCACCCCCATTTGTGCCTCTCTGTTGCCCTCTGTGTGACATGTGTGTTTCCATGGTGTATGTGTGTGTGTATGTGTGTGTGCGTGTTGTATCTGCACAGTTAACTATTGAAAAAGAAAACCTCAAAGAGGCTCAGAGACTCATCAGGGAATCTGAAGCCAAGGTGGGTGTCCCCTTTGCATGTTCAGCGCTCGACATAATCACTCAGTTAATCACCTGCAAATCCAAGCTATACATGAAATGAAGTGGGTTTGCAATGTTTTAAATCTTTTGTTGGAGAAAACTGATTTTTGAACTGATCTTTTGTCCAATTTGCCGTCCTCTCTGCATGTGTGCCCCGCTCCATATTATGCCTTTATATTCAATTTACATTTTAGAATATGAACTGACATGCAAGGCCTCTAATCTTTATTTGCAAGACAAACAAATCTCAAACTGAAATACACTTTAAAAAAAACGTCTATTGAATTGATACTTGCTGAAATGCTTTGTCTTGTGAAATTACTAATCCACAAAAAGTGATAACACCTTTGTCAAGATAAATAATGAAACAGTTGGAAGCTATGTCGACCCTGTGGTGGATTTTAACTACACACATTTCCTTCTTGTTTAATGTGATTTTCATAAGTAAACACTTTCTGATTGAATTCCTCTATCAGAGATGAGATTGGGGCATAGATTTAATCACATAGCATTCAGAGTTAATTACCTGCCATGCTGACCTCCCAATTGAGTCCAGAAGACTATGAATCCAAATTGGATGGGTTAGATTTCATATTAGCCTGGTTTTCCACCATACACAGAGCTCCAGATGGGCTCTGCAAACTTAATATTGGCCAAAAAGCATCAAACAGACCTTCACAAGCCGGCAAGAAAGGCAATATTCAAACATGCAGGATAATAGATGTACTATATATCAATACACAACACACAGAAATTATGCTTCTGTTGTCTTCATGATGCTAGTGTATTTTGTCTCACATTAACACAGCTACTTACATATTCTATTCATATAATAGTTAAAGCAGCCAAGTCACCCAGCAGAAAATGTAGGCATTTTATGTTTCTCCAAACCAGAAATATGTCACATTTGCACATTTCATTTGTGTTTTTTCAGAGGAATCTATGCCCCAAATGTCAAATGTGGTCGTTTTGTAGTAATGGTCTGTGTTTTTCCAGACAGCTTTTATAGGCTCCATATGTGAGTGTTTTTTAGGCTTTAAACATAGGTATTAAGTAGCAACCTGTCAGCAGGGATAGTTACATTAAAAACAGTTGTTTTTTAGTAAAACAAAACTGCTCTTCCTGCTGGAATTGTGCCCCACAAACTGAGCAAGCCAAAACATGGAATTTGTTGAACCATTACCAATTGTTTTTTGTGCACATACCTAACCACACATTAACCATAGTGTTGAAACAAATCTGCAACGTAATAGAGTGCAAATGTAATGAATCTATGGTTTGCAGAAACGTACAGTGCCAACTTTTTTTCCGTCAGTTTAAGCAAACTATATACTTGTATTTGCCAGTTCAGACTCAGACACTTGGGTCATGCTATATGTGTTGCATGCAAAACATGTATGGGCTCATTAATTACATGCAGAACGTAAAGTGGGATGTTGTCCCATATCAATTGAGTTTAAAATGGCCATTATTATTTAAGTCACAGTACACAGCTATTTTGCATTTTACAACTTATGGGCCTCTTGTTATTAAATGTTTGTTTTGGTATTTGAGGAAGGAGAAGCCAGTGGCGGTGGTGCTGGATCCCGAGGGTTCTGTGAAACACTGGGCTTATTATTGGGTAGATCAGAGTCGGAGAGGTAGAGAGAGAGACAAAGACTCGAAGGGCCCCTCAGTATGGAAACAACTGTGGTCTAATTTAGCAGCTAATTTGCTTCCATTCTCTCATATTAATCTTAAAAGAGGAAACGGGCCACAGAGGGCTTGAGATTGACAGACATGTAATCATTGGATGTGGATTTTCACTGAAGGGCTCTGGGCGATCTGGGTAAGAAGCTCCTTGCAGAGCACCTTTTTAGTTTTGGCCCTAATAAACAATCTACCAACGCCATTATGTAATGAAACACAGTGTAATGTCTTTAAATATGAAGCCAATCACATTGTACGCACCCAATCAAGTGACTGGGGGTAAAGCACATTGCAGGGAATTGGTTTTGGAAATGAGAAGTGGAAATGCTCTTTTTTTTGGTAAGAGGCAGCATCTAATCAGCTTCAAAGATCAAACCCTGTCTCAGCTCGGGTGTCTGTAATTGTTGTATTTGCATAACTTTTTTTCTCTAAAACCTTTTTCTATTGGCATTATCACAGTGCTATTACCAGCTTACCTGTGTATGTGGTATGTGTGATAGTGCAGACATGTCAAAGGACTGAGAGACTTTGTCTTATCAGTCAGGGGTCTAATTACATCCCTGTCTGCTGTTTAATAGCCTGCCATTGTGAGGAGTCGTGACGACAACTTGATGGGAAAGCAACATTCTTATCTTTTGTAAATTAGAACTGAGGTTGATCATAGGTTTTTCTCCAACATTTGCTTCATATTTACAGACATATCGACAAAGATTAATGACAACAATAGGGGTTCTTTTGCCTTTTTACAATTATCCATAAAAAGCATACATTTTGTTCAAATAACTTTCTAGTATACCTGTTTTAGCTGGTTGTGTTAAAGGATATGCTATGCATGCAGAGGGCGGGGAATGCTGTTATTTTCAACATTCTCTGCCTTCTGCCTGTATTTTTATTTTTTCTTCCACTTTCTGTGCTTATGTCACGTTTATGGCCGAGTTCCCCCTCAGAGCTTAAGGCTCGAGGCCTTAAGAAATCATAGTGACCATTTGCCAGACTGTAAGCAGCAGGCATCCAAGACACATAGTGCTGAAAAAACACAAATATAGCGAGGCAAAACACTAAACAAAAGTGAATCTGTGGCTGGCTCGTAGTTTCATTTTTGCTAGAAAGTATGTTTACAAACAGCAACTGATAATCCTGCAAAGTACACCTCTTAAGATCTGTGGTGTAAATAGGAATTGTCACTTCAATGGGCAGTACAAAACTGTGGCAAATCTTGCATTTCATAACCATATGATTGATAATTATAATTTATCTGCTAATTTTGATGATTTCAGAACAGTTTTTGCAATCTGTTTGACAAAATTGTACATTTGTGACACCAGCTGGGAAATATTGTAGCAGAATGAAAAAAAAAACAGTTCCAAAATATAATTGAGTAACTTCATTAATTTGATTTTAAGGCTGACATGATGTAAGCATTACATGATAACTGTGTCATAAGCTGCGTAAGTCATGGACAAGAATATTCTTTACACAACTATTATTTAATTACGACAACTACAACATATCCTCACACTCACACTGCATTTAGAGTTGCTTTAGGGCGTCATTGTTTTTTTCTTTTTTTTCTACAGTCCCTAAGAGTTTTCTGTTTTGTATATATTTGTAGTGTATTTTATTTTTGACCCTAAAGTTTAATTGGTCTAAAATACACATAATTGCCTTCTACAGGCTGAACCCAAGTATCAGGAGAAGAAGAGTCTTATAAAAAATTTGATGCCAATTTTATCTCTAGAGATCTGTATATATTGAAAAGAAAAAAAAATTGCTCCCTACTTTTCCTGCTAAAAGGACTCATAGCAAAGTCAACTTGGCAGCGCTTGGCAAACATCCACACTGGTTAGTAATGCGATCATCATCTCTTTGGTTGGTGATGTCGTGAAAACAGCAGAGGCCATGACCTCCTTTTGTGGTCTGAACTTCGAAGCAGCACTTGCACAGAACTTAGTAATCATTGACACTAAGACAACATGACACCACTGCAGTGAGCGGGTTCACTCTAATTGACACACACACACACAGCTCACTGCACACAGTAGAAACTCCTTGAAAGTTACTAGATAGTAAGGATAGATACTAAAGTTGTGCATTATTTTTCACAGCACAAAACCGCCTCTTTACCAGCACAAAACAAAAAAATGCCTTTTTGCTTTTTCCTATTAGTGACATCAGATTGAGGTTTAGATTAAACCAAAGGGAGCCTCGCAGGATCTCAAGGCTATCTTTAACATTTCCACCTTGTATTTGCAGATTGCAGCGGGTCCAGCTGCGCCCGGAGCACCACCTCCACCACCATTACCAGGAGGCGCAGCAGTTCCACCTCCTCCTCCACCACCTCCTCCACCACCTCCACCTGGTGGTGGTCCTCCCCCTCCACCACCTCCTCCTCCTCTTCCCGGCCACGCTGGCATTCCTCCACCACCCCCACCACCTCCTCCCCCAGGTGGAGGACCTCCACCTCCCCGCCACCCCTGGTTGTGGGCCTCCGCCTCCTCCGCCTTTCTTTGGTGGCCCTGGTGGTCCTCCTCCACCTCCTGCGTTGCCTGTCATCAAGCTGCCTTATGGACTGGAACCCAAGAAGACGTACAAGCCTGAAACCGTGATGAAGAGGGTGAACTGGACCAAGGTATGTCCACCTGAGCTCTGATTCACTGCAACATATTTACTCATGTTCACTGATGAAATTGTGGATTTGTGACTGAACGGGAAATAATATTCCACTGTTGACAGGAAATATGCAGTCTTTTCACCACCACACTGCAAACATTTCGCACTAGCTTTAGAGGATACTTGAAATAACCCTACACAATAAGATAATGCAAAGTTGAAGATCTAAACTAAAAGGAGTTATCTATTCAAATGCACTCAAGCAATGCAATCTAGTCAAACAACCATTCAGCCAAAGGCCACACTATTCTACACTCAGCACCCATTTCAAAGGATTCAACAGTAAACAATTTTCATTGCTCAAATGTCCTTGGATTTGCACAGTCTTAGCATAATTGAATGAGGACTGGGCTGTGTAACGTTCCATCACATTTGAATACAATTTCAATAGGACATTCTCTCGCGTGTGGGCTCTTTTTGCCATAGATAATTTATCCATTGCCTCAGGAGTTCTTAGCATTAATTTAATGGTTTTTTGCTGATGCTTGTGTGACCTTGCGTCTTTGTCTTCAATTACTGACAACCACCAAAACATCAGACTAGTTCTTTTGACATCATGTTAGTGCTGCACATTATATTTAATGGTTTTAGTGGAATCAGGCTCTTTATTAGAAAGACATTTTGAATGTGATTTGTCAATGTGTTGAAGGCCATTGTAGTTATTGCTTCATGTTTGTAATGTTTTTTCCCCCTAAAAAACAAGTGAACAAATAGCGAATATTGTGATTTCCATGATACATTATTTATTTCAAAAGCAGGCCACCAAATGACTGACATAAATGAGAGAAAGAAATGTGGAAATGCAAGTCAACGCTGACTTTTGCACTGCAAGCAGCATGTTACAGGTTGAATTGCTGTCACCTCATGGACTCTTTAAATACCATGTATGCAAATGCTTCTCTCTGTGTGGGAGTTTGTGTTTGAGAAGATAAAATTATTAATAGTGTCATGCGGCTGTAAGAAATAGCAAACCTTTTGTGTGAACAATAACAAAATAACAATCCTGTTTTTTTCCTAATACCAGGTGGGGCTGTTGGTGCCTTAATATTCTGAATATTATTGGTGATTTTCTTGTGCAGTATTTCTGTGGTTTTGCACGTATGATTTGTGTGCATGCAGTGATGTGCCAATGCCCATTGTCTGGGAAGTGCACAGAGGTTAATGTGCAAGTGCACTGACCTTGCCTCCGCAGGAATTGTAGTCTGGGGATGCAAATGAAATTCATAACCACCTGAGGAAAAACAATCTGTGTCTCTTGTGTCGATTAAGTGGGACAAGAGTCGTGTGTCTTCTCTATGTGCAGCAGATGGAAGTATGGGAGTGCCAGGAGCAACTATGATTTGGTTATATAAAGAAGGAAGGGAAAAATAGATATTTTTATGCCTCTGTGGTAGTGACAGCCGTGGCCAGAGGCGTTACACTTAAGGTTGTATGTCGTCCGGCCTTCTGTCCATCCATCCGTCCCGTTGTTGTGAATGTGATATCTTAAGAAAACTTTGAGAGAGTTTCATCAAATTTAGGACAGATGTCAACTTGAACTCAAGGATGAACTGATCATGAACTGTTTGTGGTGGTCAAAAGTCAAAGTTACTGTGACCGCACATCCATCCCATTCTCATAAATGCGATACCTCTGGATGGCCTGGAGGGAATTCATTGCATCTGACACTAACCTTCAATTGATTAGGATTTTGAGGTCAATGGTCAAGATCACTGTGACTTGCATCAGTCTCATTCTTGTGATCACCGTATCTCAAGAACACCTTGAGGGAATTTCCTCAAATCTGGCACAAACGTCCACTTGGACTCAACTGACTGGAATTTGGTGGTCAAAGGTCAAAAGTCAAGGTCACTGCAAGCTTACAAAACATGTTAGTGCCATCTTAAATGGCACTATGTTAAAAATGCATGTGAACCATCTGGATTTTAAAAATTATAACTGCATTTCAGCAACACATATATTTAAAGTTTATTGCCATGGTTACATATGAGCCCAGACTAGACTGTATAAATAATGAACGTAGCTACTGTAACGTTACCTGCTTGTTTCTGGACTACCATCACCATCTTGTTTTTTTGGAGCCAGAAGAAGTTAATCAGACAAAAGGTTGGAGGTGTGAAAGAGTGAGTGGTGGATCTGTGTGGATCTGACTGGAAGCTGAGGACACTACTGGCAGACAGCCTGTCACTTAAGCCACCCTGCCCTAAATGAGCATGACTTTGGGCCTTGATAAAATGCAAACGGGTGAGTTACAAAACAATTCACCCCCTGTACCATTGTCATAAATGTTAAAAGCAGCTGTAAAGGTGTTTATTTCTGCTGTAAATGTTGGTATTTTAACATGGCGGTCTATGGAGATTTACTTGAGCCAGCCTCAAGTGGCCATTCAGTGAATTGCAATTTTTGGCACTTTTACGCTGGCTTCATTTTTCAGTCTTGAAGTTTGCTGCTTGGTCTGGACAGACATGGCTTTAAAGTGGAATCTTAACTTAGCTGGCAGAGTTATGCAGTTATGCAGAGTTAACGACAAGGCAGTAATTCTGGTTCTCAAATATATCTTCTCTCTCCACTACCTCTTACATGTTAGTGAAGAGTATGAATCACACAACTCTGTTAGGAGAAAAAGAGGACTTTTATATTATTGTGGAAAAAAGGCTGTAATTACTGGGAAATGGAGTTTCAGAGGAAGCTATGTGAGCATCTGGCAGTTCATGACTTGTTGCATCATCTGTGCACAGTTGATGACTGCTTACATACTTATAAACATACCATCTAGCAAACATACATGCTTACATACCGGAGCTAAAGTCACATTCACATTCAGTGGGGATGGCTTTTAAATAAGAAAATGTAGACATATTTTGACATTTTCAATTACAGTACAAGTCCTCCAGTCAAGCAAAGGATGTGGTGGCAGTGAATTTTTAGTCAGAAGCAGTAGTACGAGGCACTCGCATGGGAAAAGACCAGCTCAGGCACACATTGGGAAATGTCAGCTTTGTTTAAGTGCTGAATGCATTTTAAATCAGCTTGGGTTATTTTTTTTCCCTGTGTGTACCTCCATATCAGTGTGATTCCCACAGAAAGTTATTAGTGTAGATTAAGAACAGGACTGTCTAAATGCCAAAATAAACAGCATATTCACAATTTAGTTCTAAATGCCTTTCCAGCCATTTAATTTTGAATTTCACAAACAAAAATAATGATAATTTTAAAAGCATTCCCCATGAGAACATAAAGTGTATATGATCTTACATTGCTAATTAGGGATATCTGTAAACATATGGGAATGGCAGAACAAAAGTCAGTCTTCTGTGACCGAGAGAAAGTTGAATTAAAAAAAATGAACAGTTGTATTTCTCTGTTAAATAAGGAAAATAGATGTGAGAATATTACTTTTCTTATCATTTTATGGCTTTCTAGTATGTATTTATTTGATTGAAAAGCGCTGCATACCTATGCTGTCATATGCTGAATAACCCGATAAAATTTCAGGAAGCCATAAGGGTATGAGATATTACATACTGCCCAAGCTCACATGACCTCAGCTGATATCACAACGTACTGTCTGATCAAGCTGTTAACTTCAGAATAGCAGCTGTCAACAGATGTGCAGATATTCAGTACAGCAGCACTCCCTCTAGTGTGATATTGCTTTATCAGATTATGAATACAAAAAATAATAACTTTCTCCGACAACATAAAACCTAAAATTCCTCCAGGGCCACTTAGTCAAGAAAAACACTTCTCAGCAACTTTTAGATTTAGCTTATTGCAGTTATTTGTATTTGGCAGTATGGCTCTGTTTTGGGGACCCCCCTGCCCTTCCACGTGCTTAGGTGGAAAACATAAAACAGGAACAGCACACATTCCTGAGGCAGGGAGAGCAGCAGCGCAGCACCAAATAAAAGAAAAGAATAAAACCCCCACAGAGCAGGCATCAATGACACAACGTCATAGATCAAGTCAGAACGGCACAAGGAGGAGGTAGGTAGGAGCAGGTCGCAAAAGCGGCATGCAGAGGAAACAGGGAAGAGCAGGCGGGCTAGAGCAACTTAAATAAGGCGGCGCAAGTGAGTTAGCGAATCAGATGGCCATCAGCTGCTGAGGCTTGCATGATATCAGCTGATATCAACAGTAGCAACGCTTGACACCGTGGCCTGGCTGAACTAACACTATGCTCAATTTATGCATGTGAATACATCTAGATTTTTTGTGGTCATAAATGCATTTGAAATTGTATGACAAATCTTTCAGTTTATAGTTTCTCAGTGACTTTAGTGCCTTATCCATCTTAAATGAAGGACCTCACTTAAGAGGAAGATGGGCTGTGACTACCAGGCGTGTTAAGTTGTTTTGTGCCATTTTCTCAACTAAATTCACAAAGTAGGAGTGCTCAGAAAAGTTGTAATTTCTAAAAGCATTAAAATGATTACGGTTGTTTCAGGTTATTTTGTTGTATTTATGTGCACTTTTTCAGTCACTACACTTTTTTGGTTCAATATTTGTTTTATTTTGTCTTAGTGCTACTTATTTTGTCAAAGGGAAAAACATCAGTTCTGTTTCTTCAGGTACTGAGGATGTATCTATCTAACACATTTTTAAGAGTGAAATATTGATTTTTTTTTTCCCTTTATTGTGTTTGGATTGCATAGAAAAAGACATGCTCCCACATTTGAAACATTCAAGGGGCTGATAATCTCTTTTTTTTTCTTTTAATAATTTAAAGTTTGAGTTTAATAGTGTGGCAAAATATCATGCAAAGTCATTCATTCCAGGGTCTCTATGGTGTGATAGAACGGTAAAGAATGAAACAGATTAAGACTTGCATCATGCAATGCCCATACACATGCAATATGGTTAATCTTTTCCCTTATAAAGCTAAAATTTGGAATGTATTTTTTAGAATGTATTTCGGTTCACAGTAATACAGCAATATACATTAGACACTTTCAAGCAGCAAAAAACGATTATCAAAGTGAGCGTTAATGGATGATGATGATGATGATGATGAAGCTAGTGGTGTAGATCAGAAATAGTTGATGTAGTGAAAAAGATATTGATGATGTACTATTTTCAAATAATTCTTAAACCAGCATGCTCTGTGGCTACTGTTGCTAAAGAGAAATCCCATTAATGATCCGATATAGCAGTATCATGAAAGCAGTAACTCTGACATCAGTATCTTGGAAGATTACAAGATCAGAGGCAGGACCACGCTGAGGGGTGGTCTCAGTAACGTGTTGAATCAAGTCAAAAGAGGATGAGACACATTGGGTCCCACGGGGTGTCTGAAATGGCCGAGTTCATGGATGAAATCTTTTTCGCCTGTGAAGCCTCAATGTCGATAAAACTTGTCAACGAAGAGTCTTTTTCTTCTGTTGTTCATCAGAGAGTCTGCAGATATCCTCCTCGAGGCTACTAATGTCTCTGTTTGCCCTCGGGAGCAACAGGGAGTTTTTTGCACTTCATTTTTTTGTTGGCTTGTGCAATGATCCTGCGTCCTTCTTAGAAGGCGATCAATCAGTCACTCAAGTGGGAGAACACAACTGATATGAGCATGATGGTAACAGGATTTGTCGGTAATTCAGGCAAGGAGATCCTGGATTAACCTGCAGTAATGGTTCACTAAGTAGCCTCATTGCTAACAACAACTGTCTTGCCACCAGCTTGTTTACAGTTTTACAAGGTTTATGTCATATGTTGAATGTGAAAAACACCTCTGTAAATTGTGGGGCTGTCAGTAAGGATTATTTTAATTGTCAATTTATCTGTCAATTATCTTCTCAATAAGTCCATCAGTTGTTTGATCTGCCGAATGCCAAGAAATTGTGAAAAATGTTCAACGGCGTTTCCCAAAACCCAAAATGACATCCTTGAATGTTATGTCTCATTCACAATTCAAATATTTTCACTTTGCTGTCTAAGAGGAGTAAAGAAACTATTGAGAAGCTGGAATCAGAGAAAAAATCTTTAAAAACTATCCAGACCGATTAATCAGTCTTTACATTAGTCAATTAGTCAGTGATTATTTTAATAGCAGACAACTAAACGATTAGCAGCTCTTATACATTGTATTATATATGTATGTCTATATATGTGTGTGTGCGTGTGTGTGTGTGTGTGAGTGAGTGAGTGTGTGTGTATAACATTATTGAATTTTTTACTACACCACAATTTGCTGTTTGGCCACTTCCTCTGAATTAGGCCATCAGACACGACACAGAACACTTTCTAGGACTTTGAGTGGGATGTATGAGAGCAAATATCTGCACAGAGGCACTTTGTTATCTACCTCGACACTCGACACCAACACCAGCTCATGTTCAAAACTTCATAAGCCTCCCATTAAATCACCTTTTGTTGCCTTTGTGGATCTCGGCACTTACACTTACCACCGTTTCTATATGGCCTTGGGAATGATTGCCCAGCATCAGCTGGAACTCTCAGTCAGCGTTGCATGAGTGTTGTGCTCTTACACCTCACTCTGTGTGTAATTACTGCAGGTTTTGAGGAGGTTAACGGCAGCAGGGCAACAGGCCAACTGAACGTCCAGGCTCTAGATAAGAGCTCTCACCATAGCACTTAACACAATGTACAGCAGATGTAGTGCAGTGTCACACACATTATTAGCTGGTAATAACAGCAACATGTCAGATGGGTTTGTTTATGCCTGTATCTCAGTGTACACTCCTACTCCCCTGTCTACCGAGCAGTGTGGAGAGAATTAAAGATGAGGGGTGTGAAAGCATCCCTGTGGCCTGCTATCACCTCCGTGTGTGTAGGTGCTTGGTTGCTTCTTAGAAGCTTTGCAGTTTCAGGGGAGTCTAAGTTGAAGAAGTGTACAAACAGGGTTTGTGAAGTTTTTTTAACTGCACACTGAAAATCACATATTTCGTTCACCTTACGAAAGGTCAACAAGAGCTCTGATGTGAACTGTTAAGTCAGGCTCTATCCTCACATCATCATTTAGACGTGGTCCATATTCACGCAGTTTGTCATCACATGAAAGACCGTCTTTAACCCGACAGCCTCATCTTTTGCTGTCTCTGTTTGTTATGTTTGCTGCTCAGATGCTAAGGATGAACACAGAAGGACGTGTGTGCGTCCACATAGAAAAAAAAAAGCACACACAAACCCCATCTCCAGTGAGAAGAACTTTTTGAGTGGCAGGTTGGCGGAATGGCGGTCTCTGATTGTGGTGATAATGGAATCCTTGTGTCATTGCAGATAGTGCCTCAGGAAATGGCAGAGAATTGCTTCTGGATCAAAGTCAAAGAAGAGAAGTTTGAGAGTCCTGACCTATTTGCTCAGCTCTCCCTCTGCTTCTCCTCGCAGAGCAAAGGTAAGGAGGCGTCATCACTCTTCAACCCTTCCTTAATTAATCTACACACACATGCTTCATTTAGCCTCTCAGGCAATAGACGCCAAGCCACTTTCATCTTGTGACACTTCAGGACGCCGTTTTTTCTCACTGAAATGTTAATTACCTTAAAACCAAGCACTTTTCTCTCTGCATTTGAACACCATCTATATATGCTCTCAAGTCAAATGTCTGTGCCAATTAGGGATACCACGCGTTTGCTGCAGTGTTTTTATGTGTTTGTGTCTTTGAGAAATGCAATGTGGCTGCACATTGCTCCTTGTACCCTTTAAGTAGTTTCAGATCAGTGTTTTTCTGTGTGCTCGTGGGTGTGCACAAGCTTGAACTTGCACGTATATGTGTGAACCGAGAGCAGTTATGCTTGTTTTGCTTCTTGCCTTTTTCCAGTCCAGTAGGCCAATCCTCCATCAGGGCAGACGGGAGGCTTTTGTGAAGGAGGCTCTGGGAGTTTTCTTGTCCCGGCCAGTTTGTTTCTCAGATACACAACCAGGCTACCTAACTCGCTGATGAATAACACAAGCAGTACAGAGCAAGTTTGTTTTCTGTATGGAAAAGAGTGTGTGAAGGCACTTGATGTATTCCTCCCATGACAATTTGAGTGTTTTCCACTTCTTTGACAGTGTGTGTGTATGTGTGGAGTACACCCCTCTAATTCTAGCAGCAGTGGGAGGGGAGAAGTCAGAGCCCTGTCAAGCGCAGAACAGTCAAATCTGAGCTCTGTCAGGGTGTGTGGACATAACTATACAGAATCCTCCAACTTTTCCCATATTCCCACCGTCTGTTTGGACACCAGTCAGCCCGCCAGCAGCTTCTTGCTCCGTCTTTCTCAAAACCTCCAGGCCTACAAACTAGACTCGACTCTTTTTCTGTTCTGTGAAATAAATAGCAATTTTGCCTCAGCTGCTGCAAGGTGATTTGCCGGCATAATACAGATGGAAGGAGAGTGTGGGTAGAAAAGAACAGTTGTTGCAAGGCTTAATGAAGTGGCAGGGATAGGCCTCTCGTCTTTCACCAGACGATATCTGCCAGACATTGTGTATTCCAACAAATGCTCAGTGACGTTTCTGAAGTAATCAGACCTTTTTGACACCTTTGCAACACCTATTTAATTATTTTAATCTTCAACTGTGTTCTTTTATTAGATTTTTACATTTTTATTGAGGGGGATAAATTTAATATTTAGTGAAAGTAAATCAGCAATATGTTTGCCGAGCACAGCTGCCATAAAATACATTTTCAGATAGGTTCTTAAAGTGAAATATAATTCACCATTTGGAGTTTCGCAGACACACAGCTTTAATTTAGCTTTAAATGTCCTTTTAAATTCTTTATTAAATTCACTTTCTCACCCACTGGGGGTTTAAAAAAAACGCACTATAGATAGTCCATGTTCCCGCTGGCAGGGTAGGAATTCATGATCCAGCATTTCCCCTGGGAGTTACCTTTGCTGGATCCCTATCAATTACCCCTGCAGCGACTTCACTGAATCAGCTCTTTTCCCTCTATTGTTGAAAGAGAACATGATTTGCTCATGAATGAAAAATGCTGTTTAATGTTTGATATCTACCAAACCACCACCCCCCTTTCGTCAGGGAAGTTGAAAGTCAATGAGAGGAGCTTTGATGTAGATGGTATTGCAAAAAAGGTGCTAGATGGGATCTTCCTAAAATGAGATAGTAGTTCATTTGTTTTTCTCTTTCCTCTATTTCATGATTCATGCAGTATAAGTCTTTCAGACGCATGCCATCTGAGGATATATAACAATAAGTGTGCTTGAACATTACACATTTTGTCAAAAAAGATCCCCGCCTTATTTCCGCTTTGAATCTGACCTATTTGGGTAGTGAGTTTTCCTTAATCTTAAGTTCAAGTTGGTTAACTGGTGTTGGTTGTACTTTAAAGCAGTGTCCAAGGATCAGGTGGAGAGATGGAGGCTTGCAAGATTAATTCCCAAGGTCTTGTACTCTTATTGTAACCTCTCATTGTAAACACTGGCTATAAATCCTTTGTGCTGATTTGACAAACAAGTCACTGGCGAAAACCAACTTCATTTGTCCGAGATATTGCCCCCTATTTTTTTTAGTACTGCATCCACATACACACTTTTTACACACATACACATTTTTTTTTCTATGCTTCTTTGTGGTACTTCCATCTTTGCCACATCTTAGACATGGATATTTATAAGTAACGCACACTTCGGGGGACTAGTGTATCGTGAAAGATGAGGCAAGCAGGTGTAAATGCCTTCCCTGCAGAGCTGCCCTCAGAAAATGGTGCAAAAAGGCGTCTGTTAACTCCACGTTTCTTGGGATTCTTGCTTGTTACTTGTATTGTTGAAGAACAACACTTTGGCAGTAAAAGAAAAAAAAAGAATCACTTTAACAACCCCCAATTTTCAGATGCTTATTGTGCTCAGAGGCCTCTAAAACAACTGAGAATGCAAGACTGTCATCTCCCCTGCTGCTTTTATGAGTCTCACTGTTTAATGAGTTTTTCCAAGAAAAGGAGATGATAATCAAGAGGGATTTCAAGCTCAGCTTCAGTCTTGTAAAAGTGGCTTTTTTATTTGATTTTTTTTTCTTTGTCATTTATTATGTGGTGGTTCTTTGGCTTGATTGAAATTCAAAACATATGTCACTTATTAGGTCTGAAAGCTATTGACATGTCAGTGATTAAGTCACACACACAATATTAACTTGTATCTCTTTTTGGGATGGCTCGGGCAGCCACAATTTTTTTAACAGAGTAACCAATTTAACCCTGCCATTAGTGTTGTTGTGATACTGGAATTACTAACTTTGATACAATGCCTTGAAAAATATTGTAATTTGATACCATTTCTAATACCACAGAGCAAAATTGACATTAAGTACAAACAGAGCAAAACTTTTATAAAAAGATAAATATAACAACAATGTAAAATGAACACAGCATTTCTTTGTATGGTTTGCAGAGAGCAGAGAACAGGAGTTAACAATAGTTAAAACTTTTGTACATTTCTGAAAACAATAGTCTTGCAGTAGTGCACATGTTAAAGAGCCTTTTGAGGTAGTCACACATTCAAAATGTCGTGCATATAATAAATACATCAAAATTGTGCTGCAACAGCCTTGATGTGAATGAGATGAAGTGATGAGAAGACAATAGGCTTTGGTGGTATTCGTAGTGTGAAACTTGACAGAAACAAATAAAACTCACCAAAACTGTCTTGGTTTGTCTTGTTAGTCATTTAGTTGGTCAGTCCTTCCGACTATCTGTGTAAAAAATGTTTCTCCGCCTATATTTTTGAAAGTGTTGAAAATTATATACCGTCAGTATTTGTAAATACTGATGTACCGAAATACCACCCGAGCCTAGTAGACAATGCTGTTAGCAAATGACATGAGGCAGAACTATGAGGGGTGCCACAGCAGTGTGTGTGTGTGTGTGTGTGTGTGTGTGTGTGTGTGTGTGTGTGTGTGTGTGTGTGTGTGTGTGTGTGTGTGCGTGCTCTTTACCTCGCTGTTGGAAAGGAGAGAGCATGAGAAAGTCGTATCGATAGTATGGAAAAAAAGCATTGCAGCCATTTGAAGTATTCAGAATCAATATGTTTCAAAACATCAACATTAGCAACTGGACGTTCTATTTAAATAGCAAAATAAAAGACTTTGAACATGTCCATTACAACCCAAAATGTCTGTTGCATTAAACACTGCCCAAGTACATGTACAAAATACATTTTTTATTTACAAGTTATTTATTTACAAATATAAAGTAATCATGTTGCTTGTTTACCTATAAAGTCACAGTGATTAAAGCGTCCAGTTTTAGCTCATGAAACCCCCACTGCAGTAAAAGAGACAATGAAGCCTTTTTTAAATTCAGAGAGCAACTCTGTGATAGATCTTGTTTTTGAGCTGCTAACATGGCTCTGTAGTTTATATACATGAACATTAATCCTGTTTAAAATTTTGAATATTTTCTATAACACATATAATACATAACACACGCATTCTGTATTCATTTGAAAAAAAGTCTCAGCCTTCTCCTGAGAGTTGAAATGTATTACACTTAAAGTTACATGTCAGTCACTGATGTCGAGGCAGGTATTTCACCTTTGGCACAAACAAGTGCTTTGTAATTGGAAAATTGTGACCACCCAGCATCGAGCAGAACAATTTGTTATCGAAGACACACATCTTTATTTACGTTTGCTCACCACCCCTCCTTTTCACGTCTTTTGAACTTGTGTATGAAACATTAAATAGACCCTGTAGATCAACCTGGCCACATCATACAATTATTTAATTTCCCATTAAAGCAGGTCCTTCCCCTTTTGCTTTCTTTCTCTTGTCCTTTTCCCCCTTTTCTGCCTTTGCTTGGCTGTATCGGCTTTTCTTTCTTTCCCTTCACCCTCTTTTCCATTGACTTGGCTCTCTCTCTTTTTTTTATTTTACCCTCATCTCTCCTCAGTTCGCTTTATCAATCAGTGGGTTGTGCCTTTTGTATGGCTCTTGGGATCAAATCAGATTCACTTCGGGATTGAATGTGTGTAGCCATGGCCTGCTGCATTTGAAAGGCAATTCATTCAGCTGGAACTTTGCAGT
The DNA here is from genome assembly GCF_026936395.1 of Plectropomus leopardus. NCBI lineage: Eukaryota > Metazoa > Chordata > Actinopteri > Perciformes > Serranidae > Plectropomus > Plectropomus leopardus. Next base: position 12,894,183 of record NC_142183.1, read on the forward strand.
TCAATTTGAAACAAGATTGATGTTGGCAAACTTCACACCCCCTTTCTTCCAAAATGTTTCCTCCATTGCACGCACCAATTGCTGACGGACAAAGGGCATATGCCACTTTGTAATGGTGATGTCTGGGCTTTTCAGCAGAAACAACACAATAAAAGAAGGGAGGCTACTCAACAACAACTGAGTATACTGTAATATTTCAGCATACAATATGGCAATATTTTGTAAATAATAAACAGTAGTGATAATTATGTTACAGTAAGGTGGATAATTTTATTTAGGCGTTGCAGTCACGCTGTAAACATGAACATGTGTACATGTTAGTGTTGTATAACCCAGTAAATTTAAACACTTTATGGCTTTACAGTCTGTGACACTCATACTTCTGCAGAGAGAGACAGAGGCCTAATGAAGATGTATGTATGTGCATCCTCAAGGAGGAATCAGAGGTCTTAGTCCACCCTACTAAGCGGGGTTGTTGGGACTTTTTTCCCAGCATGCCTCTGTGTTAATGATGGCATGATGGCAGCTCATGAACATGCTTAGCCAAGTGTTTGTGGGGAATAAAGCCAGAGGGGACTTGGAAAAGTGTTAGACCAAATAGCACCTTTGGAAATGAGTGTGAAACTTAATTGAGGGAACTGGAGAAGTGTCTCTATTTTTCTGCACTATGCTGATCTCTGTACATACTGTAGACATACTGTGTACACACAGAATTTTATGTTTTTAATTAGGGTCGACGGATTATCGGCCTGACTGATCATCAGGGGCAATATTTGGCATTTTTAAGGTCATCTGTACTGGCATTTTATTTTAATGATCGCCAATGAAAACGTGTGTGTATTACACTCAAACAGCACCAGGGAGGGAAATCTACAATAAAGGAACTTTTAGCTAGGGAGCTATTTTTATTCATTCATTTTTATTTAAATTTTCACTAAACTTTATAAAAAATTAAAAAAAAGTTGCAGGAAATGTGCTGTATATGAAGCTGAAAGTTTTGATTAAACCTTTGCTGAAGGCACTTTAATAGTAAACAGGTTTTGTGTTGGAGTTTGTTATATTCCAAATTCTAAATTTCTACAAAAAGATTTTCATTTTTATTGTAAATGCATATCACTTCCAAATCGCAGTTATCAGTCTCATTTAGTGCTAATAATTAGCATTGGTATCAACCCCGAAAAACCAATATCAATATCAATATTTATAACTGCAATGTCTGCATTTTAAACTTTTATCTTTACTTATAGGTATACATATTTTTTTACGAGCAAATTCTACATTTTCCTGCTAGTATTGTCAAGGTAACAAACCCATTTTTCCTTATTTTATTAAAATTCTGCGTGTTACAAAGCTCTGTATACATGTTTCTTTATTCCAGTCAATCTTTACTTGGTGTACATACTAGCTTTTATTTTTATTCCACAATGTTAACATATGTTTCCAATGCCAGTAAAGCTTTTGTGCTATTGAAATTAAAAATGGAAAAAGATTCATCAAGAAATTATGTAAATAGTGAATATCAAGCAGGGCTGCATGATATGGAGAAAAAAAAAATCATATTGTGAATGTTTTTTCAATCGTTTTTGCGATTGCAATATGAATATGATCATTTTTTAATTTTAATTTCACAGAGAAAATATAAAAGGTTTTGCTGTGATCTGTACCAAACGAACATGTTCCTTTAAGTTTGGAATGTAATTTGTAGGCCGGGGCATCTCTGATGCACCACATTTTACAGCTTCTGAGATTTGGATATTGCACTTGGCCATATTTTGAATTTGATCATATTTCGATTAATTGTGCAGCACTAATATCAAGAGAGTTCTCCGCCATGAACATGTTAATCAGATTTTTGCATATCACGTTTCAGTGATGTATCAAAATTAATTACGGTATGGCACCTTTTAAATGTATCTGTTAACATGTTTTGTTATTTTTTAACAGGTTTTATTTTATTTTGGTACCATACCTGTTCATAAAAAAAAAAAATTCAAAAAAAAAAAATTCAAAAATCCTCAAACTTGTATTGTGCCTGTAAAGGTCAGCCCTGGAAAGGTAACTTCAGTATAAAGTCTATGGCTGCAGTCACCCACCCCCTCATCACTTGGGATTTGATCAAATCCCTCTGGAGTTCTCCTCACTCCGACACCCATTTTCCTTTACCTCTGTCCCTACAACTCTAGCCCCCACGCACACACTTCCTCTCCCCACTGAGCCAATGTGGTGCACACACCAGTAGATTCTCAATCCTTGCTACAAAGCCCCAGCAGCAGGGCGGTAATGACCCTGCCACGACGGCAGTAATGATGGAATCAGTGGGGGGTTTAGCTGGCTCTCTGACTCTCCCTAATAAGTCCCCTAATAACTCTGTTAACATTAGGGCTGACCTGGCCACCAGATCAAACACACTCACGCATGGTCGGCCACCTCACATGACACTCGGCAACCTCTCAGTCAGGAAAGAAAACGGTTGCTGACCAGCACACTGTGTGCTCGGGCCCTAAAGAGTTTGTTCAGTACAAGTCTATGATACAACTTTTGGCTCACAGAGCACAGTTACAACAATAAGTGCCACTCAGAATATTTTAATCCTGTTAAGCTGCATTTATTCTCTAACAATATGTCTTGTTGATGGAAACCTCTGAAAAGCTCGTTAAAAAAAAAATATCCCAAGACTACTGTTGGAGCTCTGCCTTCTCAATGTAATAAAAGCTTTTGTCTAATGAGTTTAAGCTCAACTCAAGACACTGCAGCCCACTGTGGAATAGTCTGCCTTGTATTAATAGCCTGTGTACGACGATAAGCTTTTGATATGTTCTATGTGTTGAAGTGAGGCTCGATGGTTTGCCGTGTTTCCCTGGAGAACAGCACTGTTTATTACTGATTCTATTAGTTGAGAGGAGGGAGCATCCGCCGAACCAGCTTCCTCTGCATTTTTTCCCGGGCTTTTCTTCTCCTGACATGGCTCCTTTTCTCTCCTCTTATCTCGTTTTTCCTCTGCCTGCTCCTAAAATCATCTCTTTGGACATGACGGTGTCCATCTGGAGTCAGGGCCAGCCTCGTAAAAAAAAAAAACAAAAAAAAAAACACACCCACACTCTCTCTCCTTCTCTCGCCCAGGCTCATTGTTTAACAGCTGCAGTCTCCCACAAACCCAATCACAATTGGCAGTCATTTTGTAAACTGTCATCAGCGTCTGGGAGTGGAGAGATGCTTCCTTGGTGAATTGTTTTGATGACCCAAGACCTTTTCTCACACCAGTAAATCATGCGCTTTGGATTAAATGTCCATTATTACTTGAAGCAAACCAAAGAGGATATTATCCCATTTTGGAAAAGAAAGGCCTCAAATGGCACTGTTTTCCTCATTTTAGAAGATAGGGCATTAATTGCTGGCACAGGCAGGAGACATTTGTCTCAATAAAACACAAAACACCCTGATGTTCATTTCTCTCTGTTCGGGGCAGCCAGCCCACTGTGAATATCTCAGGGTCAGCCCTTTTCCTTGCTCATCCCTGCACGTTTTTAATATATCACATATGAATGGAAATTAGGCCCTTAAATATTAATGACAAGTAATTGGTTTATTGTAGGAGACTATATTATGTGCGTGTGCATCTGTGTCTGTGAGGGGGGGGCGAGCGAGTGAGAGAGATTTCCTCTCATTCCTACTTCATATTGCCTTGCTGTGATGTCCCACTGATTTTAATCTTCTCTTCTCAGATGAGAGCCATTCTGGCTATCACAGTGCACTTTAACTTTAGCCCTCTGAATATTAGCTTTCTTTGATACCTGCCGCTTACAGCCTCCCAAGTCTACACCCTGCTAACTTTTATGTGCCTTCAGGTACACTGCAATGTTCATCAAAATCTGTCTCTTCAAAAATAAATATCCCCTGTGCATCTAAATATTTTATTTCTTTTCCTCCTCGCTACATAACCTCAGCTTACACGTTTGGGATATGTCAATCTTTCTGTGTTGTCTTTTTAATCCAATTCTCCACTGGCCTTCAAAGAATATATTTGTTTCTCAGTTTGTCTTATCAACAATGTATTTGAGGAATCCCATTTCTTTAACCTTTAGTATTTTAGTTGTGCTGCTTTTGCACAAGCATTTGCTGCATCTTCATCTTTCTGGAACTGTTCTGTCAACAATACTTAGACAACCCATATACCTCGGTCCACATGTGCTTACATACTGAATACTGATAAGTCTGGGACAAGGACACGAAGACACAAAAGTCTGGGACGAGACTCAAACAGAAGCACTGTGAGTACTCGAGAGAAGTTCCATGTTTCTGAACTTCATCCTGAATTTATTAGTCAAAAAAACATAATTCATTTTGATAGGTAAATGTTAAACCCACATTTATTTTGGGGTCCTGCGTATTGTGTTTGTGCTTTCACATCGAGACTTATGGTATCTTGACCATGTTCTCTCACCATTTCCATTACATGGCATTTATCAGGATTACCATATTTGTTGTATAATGCATAATAACAACCATCCTCCCCCCTCTACCCCAGGAAATGTTAACCTGTTACGAAGTCTAGGTAGCGTTTTAAAAAAATTACAATACCAGCACCCTTAAAGCGATACTGATATCAATAAATTAATTAATTTGATACCTTTTTTGCACTTAATCTGATGTATAATTTAAACGATTTACATAATAAATAAAGCATTTGATTGCTAAAACGCCACCAGATGCCACAGGTGTGTAGTACAGCTTTACTTTTGACTGTTTTGTTGGCATCTTGACACCAAACTCCATCAAATACACTGTGCTCCACTTTATCACAGCACAGACTGAGTAGGTTGTGAGTCAATCACACGTTGCATTTAAAGACAATTGGGATAAATTGGCTGCGAGAAAAAACATACAAATAGTCATTTGTTAAGATCTGTTTCCAAAAAAGATTGAATGCAGCTATGGTTTGACTTGAGAAGGTTAGATACTACTCTGTGCTGAGTTATTTCAGAGAATACCTTACCGATACCCAACCTCACTTGTAACATTGTAATGTCAGTCTGTCTAATACAGGGTTCCCCCAGATCCTTAAAACGTCTAAAAATGCATTGAATTCATTTATCTAAAAATGTGGCCTTTATTAGTCTAAAAGTGTCTTTAATCAGAATTGCAAATACTAAGACATGTGAAGTAGGATTATATTAGTCCTTTTTTTATGTTGCATCTTAAAATCTCAAAATAATTGGTAACATCTATTCTTTAAAATAATTTACCGAATGCCTCTCGCATTAGTGTCATGCAGGTTAGGATAATACAGTTACCACACCCAATCAAGTGACAAAAATGGTAAATCAACTTGATAGTGTATTATAATTTCATTCATTCTTTTCCTTGTGTTATACTCTGGAAAGTGTTTTTTTTTTCCCCCACAATGTTTGAAGTACATCTCCTAACTTTTTAACCTGACCAAAAATGTCATGTTTGATGTTAAAATAAACATTTGGGCAAAATTGTCCTAATTGTAAGTAATTTTTTCGACTTAAATGTCGGTTATTGTAAAATTGGTCTAAAATCTAATTCAGGACGGCTTTAAAAAGTCTCAAATCTAACTTGCCTAATGCTGTAGGAACCCTGTAATATATTCAAGTGATATTTGGTTTTGAAACAGAAGGATGTGTTCAGTTTGTGCGTGCTTTATGAGCTGTGTATATTTGAGAGAGTCTCCTCCTGTAGTGAGTATTTAGCATACGATGCGTGCCTGCCTAATTGAGTGATATGATGCTTATTAACAATGGGACTTGAGTTTAAAAAGAGGACAATGTCAGTGCTGTCACTGGAGCTTTTCACATGGAAAAGCCCCAGTGGAGCTTCATTAACTCACCCCCATGATCCCAGACAGCAGAGTATGGAGTGCATATCTAATCCAGCTCAGAAGTATGAGTACAAGAGCAGTGGTTTTATGGGGAATACTTGATGTGTGATGGTTCACTGTTCACTGTGTGGATGTACTGCTGTACACAATTGGCCATTTTTTGAGTTATGCATGCGAGGAATGGGAAGTCTATGAAAGTTTGTAGTGCCGTGTTGCTTTTATTTCTGTTTCAAAGGACTCCTTTTCCAAAGGCACAGATTTGTCAATAATCATCAAAAGAAATGAACATATTTTTCTACTGCTCTGATTTCTTAATACATTTCAAGTGGCAGAGAGTTTCACTGACACTTAACATTCAACTTTTACAGCTTTGTTTTCACTCTTCTTACCAGGTATTAATTTCAGGGGCGGATAGCTTTCTTCTACTTAAGCAATGGTTGGTATTTTTTTTTCTCGGATAGGACTGTAGACACACTTTGTTTTTCAAGCTGTTACAACTCAACCACCCGCTGTATTTCATAATCTCCTCTCAAATGAGATCGAACACAAACTCTGTCGGCCACGCAGTTAACAGAATTCATCAGTTGTAATTGCAAATGTTCTACAAGTATCTCAATTTTACACTTGTTGTCTAACTCCGACCTCTCCAAATGTGCTTTCTTTGGATCCGGCTCCATGTTGACTCAAGATTTCCATACAGATAAAAAAAGTGCACAGAAGCCACATCTTTTCACTGGCAAACACAATGCCTGACAGTGCCCAGTATCCCGCAGAGTTTGTTACATGGCATTAAGTTTAATTTGTCTTTGGTGGAATTGGTTTGTGACTACAAGTGGGCCAGGGGGTGACACTCCACAGCCAATCTGGCTGCAAAGGGACAGACAGGAGACGGAGGAATGCTGGGGGGGGGGGGCAACCGTGATGTCACATGCAGGATGGGTAAACAATCAGAGTCCTGCGTGTTCAAGATGGTGCCTCCTTGAATATAAACAATCATGACTTCTCATGCCAGAGCAAAGTAAATTACTGCACAGACAGAAAAGGTTGAGATGAGGGAAGGGAGAGTAAGGTCGACAGAGCAGCCTGATAACAGACTGAGCCACCATCACGAGAAACGGGGAAAATAAAAACACACAAAAAACAAAAACCCTATGGCATTTGAGGGAAATTGTTAAAGCTTTGTTCACTTGTATATAAAACATTGTGACTTATGTAAGTCTGTAAACCTGCTTTTTTAGATTTTGATTTATTGCTTTTTTGCATAATATGCACAGAGATGAAACATGGCAGTCAAAAGCATAGTATACTAAAAGACTACAGTGATTATGGGACGGCTAACATAGTAATGTGTTTATCTGGCCTCTTTTATTATTTGGTTGTCCTAAATATTTCATTAATTGAGAAACTCCAGTTTTCACCACAAGTATAAAGACCATTTTGGCCTATTTTGGGTCTTTGTTCATTAATACTATTAAATTTATACCTGCAAAATTATGCTGTCCATTAAATATTGCAGTAATCAACATGGTCAGTCAATCTTTTTAAATTGTAAGTGAAACAGCAGCAGTTTACAGATTGGAGGGAATAGAAAGTAGATGAGTCTGATGACCAATAAATAAAGAGAATATTTTTAAAAACAAAAGTGCTGTACATATAGAAACTTAAATCAAAGAATTAAGTCCAAGAATGTAAAATAAAATGAATGTCCACAAAAGATGTGTGAAAATCCAGAAAAGAAATATTTCAACTTGTCTCTTCCCTGAGCACCACTTCTGCATGGAAGGCACATAAACTGTCCATTGCACTTTTCTCCATTTCCCCTCAGGATGCACATAGTGGTACAGCTAGCCTTTGCTTTTTGCCTTTTACTTATTTTTCCTTTCTTGTGCTGACTTCCTCATCCTCCCACCCTTTCCTTTTCAATGCACTTCACCATCTTTTCCTCCCTGTCATCTTCCTTGAACTTAAAGTCAGTATCTTGCCCTCTGTTTTTCCTCTTTTGTCTTGCCACAGTATCCACAGCATACATATATTACATCTGTCTGTATTTTTGTTTTATTTATTCATTTTTCGAAAAGTAAAGAAATTAAGTTTTTCTTCACTTATAGCTACACCATCCTGAATTCTTCCTTTCTTAAATGGAAGGGAAAGCAAAAAATAACTTTTCAAATGAATCCACTCATCTAACGAGCGTGTATGGTTATTTTTTTAACTCGCTTTATTTAAATTTTCCATATGTGATACTACCTTTTGTCTGTCCTCTTGAAGCCTCCTGTGAAGAAGATGAATGGTAAAATAATCATTTAAAATTTGACGTGTTAAATCGAGGGAGAACAAAGCATACAGGTACCATTTCGTGCAGGAGAAATTTTAGATAAATCACATGGCTGTGTGTTATTTATTGTTGCAGTGCAGGAGCCTTGAAGGGGAAGCCTTTCTCTGAATTGCAGCATTTGCAGATTGTTTCCCTCTTTGTCCTATGTTTTATTAAACACACAGTATACTATTGAAACACTGCAGAAAAAAAAAAATCCAAAGCTGCGCTGTGATAAATGTGCAGAGGATGGAACAAGTCTGGTGTAAGCGTGAGCCATTATTTTAATGTTGTTTTTGGCTTGTTGTTTGCCTTTGGTCCGATCTTTTACCATATAAACAAACAGAAAAAATTCCTAAACTCTGAGGATGCCAGGGCCTGCTGTGAAGCCACCCTCCTTAGCCATGTTAAGCTTTAGGTCTTTCGGCAGTGTTGCACTGTTATTGCACTTTTTGCTCCACCCACACAACCAAGAAAATGGGAACTACATCAGTAAGACTTCAGGGTAGAGGCAGGGTCATGGGAATTTTACATGTGCTTTCACTGTATGCATAAGCACACCAAAGCCAGCTGTAATGCTCCACCGAATCAAGCACATTTCCCTGAAACATTCACTCAGCTGACATTAAAATAATCCACAGTCGGCAGGCAGACCGCTGAACGCCGTATTCCGGCAGGTGTTTCATCATCACCACATTCTGGCCAGACCTTTGACCCCTGTTGCTCATCGGTAGATGAGGGCCGACAGATGTCATGTCCGTGGATAAATGTTTCGCTGCATAGAAAGTACAGGTCCAGCCGTGGTTGGAGACTCTTAAGTAGGGAAGCCGGTGGTTTTAAAGACCAGACAGATTACTTTGACTGTGTGGATTTGCATTAAGGTGTTTTTGCTCTCCTGGCCTTTCTTTTCACCTTTCCAACTCCCTCCTATTCCATCTCTGGCTGAGGTAAAGCAGCTTATTAACCTTTCTTAGGCCACAGGCATCCCCAGGATGGAAAGACACCACAGACATACTTTGTAAGACAAATTAACCTTAGAGGATTGATACGCCTTGATTTTAATTTTAATCACACTAAGCAGCGAAACGCATTGGATATTTAATGTCTGATGTGAATGTGAAGAACACATTACACTTTTTTTATTAAAGTTCAGCCGTACTGAAATGGAGATTTCAGCTGAAAGTATGTGACTGTTTCCCACCTTGTGGATATGATGTAAATCCACATTTTTTGGATGGATCACATCTTGTAACTAGGATTTTTATTTTTATGTTAAATATACTGTTATAAATGAGTGTTTGTTGTAGCTGTTGTCAGTATTTTTTTTAACACTGTAGATTGCTCTTACATCATTATGATACGTCTCTCCTGTGCCCCCTAAAATCAGTGACCCCTCTTACTAGCCACTTCACAGATGGATTTAAAGAATATTACAGTGTTGCATAGCATCAGCCATTTCATTATGTTTTAGCAATCAGAACAGAACTGACTTTGCAGTGATACATGCATTCACCATCATCTTCACTGTGGCATATTGCCAGGTACTTTGGAGGTACTCGCCTCTCTCACCAGTTACCTGTCCTAATTGATCTGAGGCAATTTCTCCAAACCAAATGTTATAGCGTGCATCTCTTACAAATCTGCTACAGCAGTGCCTGTAATGTACTGTCTATAATTGGTTGTGTCAAACTCCCACCCTGCGATGCAATTAGAGGTCCCGCAGTGAGGGTGAAAGCGAGGAAAAGATCAGTGCATTAGGGTCACCTTGTAGCCCATTACTCTGCCCCTGACACTGGCGGTCCGCCCTCCAGGAGGGTGCTTTCACGGCAAAAAACAAGCTCACAATACTCTCCTTTTGTACTCCCCAAAGAAGTTCACCCCTTTAGAATGTAGTCGCTCTATTAAAAAGGTGTTAGTAGTGTTTTTTTTTGTTATGGATAAATAGGTGAAAAGGCTCCTTCTACACCAACCAGCATATTTACATTGTTGTTATCAGCTATTAAAATAGCTGTGTTATGTGGTGACGTACTGTATATGAGCTGACTTTGTCATCAGGAGGTCGAGGGAATTGTGGATGGTGTGAGATCAGTGTTTAATGGCTGCCGAGCTGACGACCACTATTCGTGACCAAACAACATTGGTTGTTTATAGATATCTAGGAGTTTACAGCGGCATATCTGTGGCTTTTTTTTTTTTTTAACCAATTGTCACTTCATTTCTGCCCTCAAACATGGGGTTTTTTTAGACTCCAAACTGCATTTTCTGTTATGTTTCTGCCCTCAAACATGAGTATTTGTAGCCACCTGTTGCTGCGGCATTTTCAGCGGCGTTTCTGCCCCAAAGAGGGGGCTTTAGCACCCCATTGTAGGGTTTACAGTACTGTTTCTGCCTCTAAACATGGTTGTTTTTTTAGCAACACATTGCTGCACTTTCATTGGCTTTTGTGGCAACAAACATTGATGTTTTACATCAAAGCATAATCTTATCCTAACCATAATCAAGTGTTTTTTGCGCCTAAACATGACCACACATTTACCACAGTATTGCTGAAACATCAGGTTTTATCAGCAGCCATTAAACAAGGTGATTACGGCCTTCTTAACATACTAGTCAGTGTAGCAGAAGACTTTTGACATTGGTTGTGTGAAAAATTTGAAATGAGTTAGACAGAAAAATAGCAGCATTAGTCGTTTATTTTTTGTTATGTTTCCTTTGCTTGCCCCAGTTTTAATGGATGCAGTAGGCAGCCGACTGTAATGAGCGCTGATAACAGGCGGACAAGAGGGCCAGTGAAAATACTCTGGGGTTAATTGTTTGTGTGTCACGCTTGCAGTTTGCTGTACTCGACTGGCATTAGCCAAAGCTAGCACAGTGGAGGAAGCAAAGGTCTGTGCCAGGACGTGATGAGCTAGCGGTGTAGTGGATGACTAAGCAGGGCGCGGTGGCTGTGAACCCCTCTCTACATCTGAGGCTGGATTTGTTCATTAAAGGTGTGGGAGACGGTTTGACCTTAGGCAGGTCTCAAATGACCCCACTCTCTGTAAATGCTTCATTAGCTTTGCTTTTTCCATACTGGACTGCCTCACTTAATCTGCACGTCTGCTCGCTCCACCTAAGATGTGTACATAATGTGTTTGTGTTTGTATGTGTGCTGGTGTGTGCATGTATTTGTATGTGTGTTAATGAGGGCTCCTGGTGGTGTGTAATTAACACAACAGCAAATGTCCCCAAAGGGTAAGATTAACGTTGAACACATTAGACACAATGGAGCCCGGGAGAGACTTTTTTTTTGGCAATTAAATGTTTTGTGTGTGTGTCTGTGTAAGTCAGACCATAACTCATGTTTGCATAACTGTATTGCTGCCACTTCTGTTTCTCAGACACACACACTCACACACACCATCACACACACGCACAAGAACACACGCCTAGACAAAGCCAGCAGTCCCTCTGGATTTGCGGGCTCCTCACATGCAGGCTGGCAGGATTCTGTCTGCCTTCCTCTCCCGACCGCCTCCTCCACACAACCTGGTCCAACAAAGATAAACACATGCTGGGTAGATTATTAGAGAAGTACCAAGGGCCCCACAGCAGAGCAGCCAGTGCACCATTGTGCTCCAAACGTGGTGGTACCTTGTAGAATCCGATGCAGTCACCCCCAGGGTGTTCTGATACATACTTAGACACAGGTGGGCGCTGATACCAGCATGAGAGCTACAACAGACTCCAATGACATTTCATTGTCAAAAGAAACTCCCGGCACATTGTTTTCGCTGATGGCGTTGCTGGTGGTTTAGATGCTCTTGTGTGGTAGGAATGGGAAATTGACAGTTGTTTACAGATATGTCACACAGATAAGGTGACCAGTGTATATGTTATTTTTTCTTAACCTCATGCTGGCAAAACAGCTTGAGGGTTTCTCAGGCATTGAGCGAACTGGTTTTATATTTTAGACATCCACTGCTCTGTGTACTAAGTGACAGAGGTAATTGTGAATTTGTGAATAGTCTTTACTGACTGAGCATCAACAGAGGCAATCTTCCTCTGCCTTAACATACTTAACCTTCCCTAGTGACCCTGTTGGACCAAAAAGGTTCTACAGCAAATCTCAATAGGCCATGACAAATTGGCAGTAAGAAAAACAACATATTTTGACGAGAAGACTACCTCATATTTAACAGTGCTTGTAGGGCTGTCCAGTAAGCTTTCAAACTTCTACCATCACCATATTAATCAATGTCCAAATCAGAAGCTGAATGCTTCATTTTATTTTTGTATTGTTAGTTTTTTTTTTAAATAATATTCATTTCCTCCAAAAACTCAAATACCCAATGAAATAAGAAATAATAATTCAACATTATTCAACAGTGGCATAAGCCACAGTCTATTTATTCAGTGTTTCCCAGAGAGCGAGAGTGTATGTGAGGCAATAGCTGATTCTTTTAAATGTCCCCTCTCTAAATCTGGAGGTTTTTGTGTGTCCCTAAACGCAGTGCATGTGGAGCTCTCCTTGAGTTCTTTTTTTCCCTCAGTAGCAGTTTCTGACTCACAGGATAATTGATCTATGGATCCATTTAGAGCTGATCAGATCGATTGATGAGAGGAGCAGCTGCTGCGAGTGATTGATCCACCAGAATGACTAGTGAAGTTTTATTTCAATGCGCCTGACAATCTGCTGCTCAATCTGTGAAGAAGGCAATGCATAACCGAACAGTATATATACTTAATAATTACTTTGTAATTTCTGACTCAAAACTAGAAAATCTGTTGTGGCACTTTTTTACCATGGTGGACCGCCATAAATATATGACTGCGTGGGAAACCCTGCTATTAATTTAATCAAAAAGTAAATATTAATTTATTTATTTGCCAGAATATTGCACATTTTATAGCCGTTTTGGCTTTAGCAAAAAGGAAGATTCTTGAACTTTGATTTTTGTCTTCATTTCTCAGTAGACTCATCATTTACAACAGTAACAAAGTATTTGATAATGACCACTATTTAGAGGAATGTATGATAGCTTCTGGTGATGCTCAGTGTAACTGAGCCCCAAAAGTGGCATTCGGGACAAGCATTCCCGGATGTCCATTCATGTTTGCTTGCTGTGAACATGCATGGTTGCTTGTGTTGCTTTATGTCTGGTAGTGTAGGTGCTGCAAGTTGGCTTTCGTGTCCGGGAAACAGTTGAGGTGATGATAAGAGATGATCTCGTTGAGTTTACACGGTGCTGTGAGTCATTGTGTTACTGTTTTTCCTGAGTGACACATTAGTCCTAAGAGAGAGGCAGGATTTAGGTGAAAGGATATATAATTGTTGTGATGAAGCAAGACAAGCTCTCTTGTAGGGATTTCTTTCTTTACTTCTTTTGATATGACTTTCTACACAGAAATGATGTACTTTTGCTGAACATGTATCACTGTATTTGTGTTATTAGTAACTAGTTACTACCTTTTTAATGTAATTTTTCAAAAAAAATATTTCCTTTATTCATGTATATACTTTGGCAAAATGTTTGTTTTTTTTTAAATCCAAACATCATGCAACTAAAGCTCTATTGAGTAGAGAGAGAGAATATATGAGAGCAAGGGAGGATGTGTGAAAGAGTGGGCACAGGAGAAAAAATGATACGGGGGTGAGAAGAGAGACATAGAGGGTGCACACACGAAAGAGATGTTTTAAGAAGTAGTATTATTTGAGATGAAGGGAGTGATAGAGGGAGAAGGATGTGATAAGTACACCGGTGGAGGCTGTTATTGCTGCTAAGGAAAATGATAACGTTTCTCAGTAGAGGATTTGTGCATACAGCACCACACTCCTGTCAACTTTATTGGATCAGGAGTAAGCTGTGAGATTTCTAAATTATCTTTCTTTACTGGCAACAAGACATTACTCTCTTATTACACCGGTACGCTGTTGATTTCTCTTAGATGTGTCTGGGAAAATGGTTTGATTTTTAAATTAGCCAAAGGTTAATAGGCAGTGGGTTCAGAACTAAGTATATAGACACACATGTTGTTTAATTGTGAGACGTGCGGCCAGAAATACACACTTGGACATGCGCACACTTGCCTTGACAGGCTTCCTGCACTAGTATTATTGTTCTGTCTGTTGTAATTAAGAAAAACACGCCGTCAAACCAACAATCAACATTGGTTCAGTGGTGTCTGCATTTTTCTCCACTGAATGTGGCTTGATGTCAGTGTCCTCCAGCACAGAGTAAATAAGCCCCAATTAATGTGATGCTTTCTCACCAGCAAATATGAATAGTTCTTTGCTAGCAGTTCCACATTTCAGAGTCTCTAAAGCAGTTAATTGTTGATCAGAGCTGGCAGGTCAAGGGCACATTGCTACTTTCCAACAATCATCACTGAACAAGCTGCCAAACCTGGTGGAAAGATATTTCTGCTTGCTGGTGCTGCATCAAGTCAGCACAAAATTCTGTCACCTGCAACATGTGAACTTGTTATTTGACAGCTCTTTGGGAAAAGAGCACCATAAACATGCAAGGAGAGGTGTTAATGTTTATTTTGCCAAGCAGGAAAAGTGTTAAGATGTTAGCAATTGATGATACAAATAATGGCAAATGCCTATTGCAAGTATCAAGAGACCAAGTGATTTTCTTTTCTCGCATTTTATGGAAAAGAGCCAAACAAACAAAAATAATTTATGATGATATTAAAAATACCAGTAAATGTTGTGTATTTTTTATTTAATGACTTACTAATGTTCTTTTCCATAATTGGAATTGATTAATTTGAAAGTATAAAATTTATTAAATAACAAATATTTCCAATACAAATTAAATGGACACATTGAGTTAATGATATAATTACAATAATGTGGTATTTCTGTATCTGAAATGACTTCAAAGAAAGAATCGAAGAGTTTTGTTCAGTGAACATTCATATATTGTCATAGTTGAAATGAAGGGCCGAAACTAACGATTATTTTCATTTTTGACTTATCTGGCAATTTTTTTTCAATGAGTAATCGATGAATCATTTTGTCTATAGGTCATAATCATAATGTTCATCATCATCATGTACATCTTCCATTTGCTTCTTTTGTCCAACCAACAGTCGGAAATCCAAAAACTCTTCATTTACTATCATAAATGACAAATAAAAGCAGCAAATTCTCACATATAAGAAGCTACAAAAGAGCAAATATTTGAAATCGTTGCTTGAAAAATAACTGACACAATTTATTGATTATTAAAAAACTTAGCAATTCGTTTTTCGTGTGAATAATCAACTAATTGTTACAGGTCTATTGAGATGTAATTTAGACTCACAGCCACAAACTTATAGCCAGTGCAATTTTTCACTTTGACTAATGTTGCACTAACTATTGAAACGGCTAGAAAATCCCTACTCATCATGTAAATAAACTCAACAGTCTTAATTTCTTCTGTAACAAAACTTCTGTTATCAAGAAGTTTCTTTAGTCTGCATTTTTATTGACTAGTTCTGAGTGTGTTTATCTCTGTTTTTTCAACTGTTTTTCTTGAAAACACTTCATCTAGAAATATCGATTGAAACTGTTCAACACTGGTTTACTGAAAGAACAAAAGAAAATGTTGACCACAAAGAAGAAGAAGAAATAAGGTTGTATTATTATCTTTGGCTCTGGTGATGATATATCTCATTACATGTTTCCTTCCCTGGTCACTTTAAGTGAAGCATGTTAGTCATTTGCATGCCACAGTCTTGTTTTGTTTTTAAGAATCCTTAATTCACATGCTACCTGTCATCAGTCTACATGAGGTGCCGTTATCAGAGAGTTGTTCTGCCAGTAGGGGGCACTGTGATACAGGCCAACAGCTGAAGCCTCTCTGAGGTTTGAATGTGTGGGTAGTGGAGGGAAGTGCACATCCTCTCACAGCCTCATTGGGGTTTTTGAAATCATAGACATACCTAATACAAGCCAACACAACACATCCACCATCAAAATTTCATCAGATCACACAGCAAGGGGCTCCTATATTCTGTGACAGCGACCGATCTAGATGTTTGAACTGTGCCGACCCAGAATCGATGTGAACTCTGAAGGAGTGCCAAAATATTAACTTTCACATGTTTCATCTCCCAGAGGAATAAGTGTATTTCAATGCCGCGGTCAATCTGGTTTTTATCAGGTAATGGTTTGTGTCAAGACCAGTTGAACCTTTTCTCTCAGGAGCTCGGGTCCTCGGGATCATGAGTTTAGTACAGGATGTCATTGAGAAGATTAAATGTGTTTGGTGTTCAGCGCTTTGCTTTATGTGTGGAGACAGTTCAGAAAAACAGTTAGCTGAAGTAAAGGCCAAACTGTTCCTTCAAAATGTATTGTTTGTATCTTGAAATGTGGAAAGGTTATCTGATACATAGAGCTTGGCTTAGGAAAACTATGTTATCAGTAACACAGGAACACCCTTTTAAGACCTCATAAAATTTATGATTTTTAAAAAGGGCATTTTTTACACAATACTTCATTTTTAACAGGTGTGTTGTAATATGTAGTACACATGATTGATTGCCTTAAGAGTGTTTTTTTTCTTTTTTTAATCTTATTTATTTTATTTTATTTTTAGATATTTATGTCTTACAGGTGCCTAATGTTGGAATATATGTAGCTATCATACACACTGTGGACACTGAATTGCATTGATTGCCTCTCTTGAAATGGTTTGTGCAGCTGAGCAGTAACCCCATGGAAACAAAGTCCTTAAATATTTCATAACAAGCCAAGTGAAAATATATTCATAGGACCAGGTGCATTAACAATTGATACCTTCCAAAACAGTTCAACAGGATTGTGCCTTGTTAATATCAATGCGTCATTTCATATATATATATATATATATATATATATATATATATATATATATATATATATATATATATATATATATATATATATATATATATATATATATATATATATATATTAGGCTATTGGAATTTTATATTGCAGAGCATTAGCTCTATATTTCTCTATATTTTTCTATTACTGATCCTTTTCCCTTCTGATAATAATCAAAAGCCAGTATAAGCCTGCAACATCCATACTAATTCTCCACTTTCTTCAATTTGCTCTGACACACTCTCACCTCACCTGATGGCTGGTTCTCATTTACCCTGTCCTTAGACACGGTCCCAGTGGTCAGGCAGGCACGTAACACGTCTTCACACATACACGCGCAACTGACCTCATTTATCGAAGGTGCATACGCTCTTTTAGTAATTGCATGATTGTTTTATTGTGTTTTTTAAGCCTTGAGTCGTTGTTTCTATTAAAGAATTGTGTCCCCTTGAGATACTGAATGTGTCGTTTTACAGTTGACAAATCAGTTTCTAAGACTCCTCTTGTGCACAGTCTATGAAATGTAGAGACTGTTTCTTAATTATGTGATTGCTTTGTTTCAGTTTCTGGTTAACCTTTGACAGACATATACACTAATCGCAATACTCATACTGGTATAATGTAAGCTAATATTGGTCAATTTAAAGGTCTAAATCGATTGAGATCAACACAAGAACTGTAAAGGGTAGCTGCAAAAATGTTATTTTGGTTTCATTGGGCAAGAATTCTATTATTAATTTTGATCATATTGGAACTAAGTGGACTGAGAGAAAAATAGATTTCTGCACCTACTCTTGACTCTTTTTTTTTGTCTTCAATCAAGGCTGTATTGTGCGACTTGGCCTGCTGCAGGTCATATCAGAGTGGGCATTCCTATTGACTGTTCTACAAATTCTGATTTGCCTGGACGTCCCTTCAGACGGTGAAAGTCTGATTCAAAGGTGAAGAATTCCGCAAAAAAGTTGCTTTTTCAGCATTGGCAACCACTGCCCACACTGCAGAGCAACCCATATCAGAAAGAGTGTCTAAAAGAGAGTCAATAAATGCAATAAAACACGTGTTTAGGCCTCTCCTATTCAGGGCTAATGACTCACCGATGCAGCTTCCACAGCTGTGTCACCCGGCGCTGGGGAGTTTGCATTGGAAGAATGCGGTGTTACTGCTGCCAACTAAAGGTCCGTCTCCGGGCTGCTGTCCACTCTCCAATGTGTTGGGGAGCAAGGCGACCATTAGGTTCATAGCTGGCTAATTCTTGTCTTATTTTTGGTTTCTGTTCTGCCTGAATAAAGGCAAAAGGCAAAAAAACTTTGATAAAACAAAAAAAAAAGCTATGGACACTCAGAACGTTTTTTGTACCAGGCTGTAAACATGTTTATTACTGCTGTTTTTAACAGCTTGCAGTATTTGGCACTTCCACATCAGTGTATTTTTTAGCCTTGGAGGTTGCTGCTTGATAAGGACATTAGATGAAATAAATCACTGTGTAGGAAACTTGGGGTTACTGTTTCGAAGTGCTTGCATATGCCGATAGTCATCTGGTGGGGGGGTCTAAGGACAAAGAGAAGACAAGGGTTTTTCAAATTCTGCTGGTTTTTTTTGTTTGTTTTTTCTGCCTAGCCCAGCTTTAAGTTGTTACTGCACTGCTCATTGATAGTAGGGATTTGGCTGCTGTTAACTTGGGTTATCAGTGCAATCCTCATCTGCCACCTACTCTGGTCTGAGAGATTTGTTAAATCAGTCTCATTGTGTGTGTGTGTGTGTGTGTGTGTGTGTGTGTGTGTGTGTGTGTGTGTGTGTGTGTGTGTGTGTGTGTGTGTGTGTGTGTGCGCGCATACATTTATTTATCTATTTATTCATTTATTTTTCGTGGATGGATAGGAATAGCAGTTTTAGTTTGCGTTTTACAATCCTTTTGTCATCATTGACATTACAGAGCATACAGATGAACTGCTGTGTGCT
Organism: Plectropomus leopardus; assembly: GCF_026936395.1. Taxonomy (NCBI): domain Eukaryota; kingdom Metazoa; phylum Chordata; class Actinopteri; order Perciformes; family Serranidae; genus Plectropomus; species Plectropomus leopardus. Next base: position 12,913,143 of record NC_142183.1, read on the forward strand.
GACCCATCTATAGGATACCTTGCCTTTTACCAGTGTGTGCTAAGATTAGGGATGGATATTTTTTAAATGGTTTTATACTAGTGCTGATAAAATGGCTCAAAAACTTTCAGTAACAATACCAAAATATTTACTAGCCTTTGCTACTCATTGCTAAAGACTACAAACATTTGATACCCAGCCCTAGCTACAGTGGGTTCCTTCCCTGCAACACTGAACAGAAAATGTTAAGACAGTATGTGGATGGATCAATGAGTAGCAGTGTTCAAATACAGATAGAGCATGAATAGATGTAAATGTGATCTGGAGGTGTAAATGAGGGGAAAAAAACATTGTATCTGTGATACCTTGTTAGTCTTTCAGTCTCTACTTATTAACCAATAAGTCCTAAAAGAACCAAGCTTTACATTCAGCTACTTGAAGTCATTTTCATTTCACATAGTCAGAACATGTAATTACAATCCCTAAAATTTTAGCCCTATTACTAGGGGATTTTTATATCATTTTCCATCCACCTTGTCTCTCCTAACCTGTTATCGTGGGCAAAGTACCCTGGGACAGACAAACTCCAAAGGTGTGGATCATTTTACAATATGGTTACCAAGGCTTCTGGTGGGATTTCCAATTAAGATGCAATCTGTTATCTGTTCAGACGACTAATAAGCACAACAAAGCCATGGAGGGGACCCCCTGGAATTCATATCAGACCACTTGAAATAACCATCAAGCCCTCCTATCTGATGCACTGCCAATACCTGCTCACTTTCCCAATTAAAACCCCAGGCAGGTTGTTCTCCTGTTAATAAGGAATGTATTAGGGCTACTGTCATTGTGACATATAATGGGTACACACCAGCTAACTGCGTGGGCTGAGAGCATTTCATGTTGTTTGTGGGCTTCTTTTTATCTGAAATCAATGTGGGTGTGTGTGTCCTCATATGTGTGTGCACAAACACAACTGCATGCTATGAGAGGGTATTGTGGGTCAGCGCCGTTGTGTTCTTCTGTGATAATTAGGACTGTGCTGTGCCCAATCAGACGCAGAGACCGCCAGTGACAGCACAGCATTGATGACCTTCATTTCACGATAAAGCCAATTACAACATGAAAAGGAGGAAAAAAAGAGTAAAACGATGATGAAAATTAGCTGCAAAGGGAAAAGGACAAGGACTTGCTTTCTGCTCGTTTTTAACTTAATATTTTCTTTTTAGCATTTTTTCAGGGCTTGTTACTGAATGTGACCAAAACCTTCAAACACATATTAGAACCAAGCATTAATTTTTGCTGTTGCTTTGATTTGGTGTGTGTGTGTGTGTGTGTGTTTGTGTGTGTGTGTGTGTGTGTGTGTGTGTGTGTGTGTGGGTGTGTGTGTGTGTTCGTTTGTGTGAGCTTGTGTGCGTGCGTGCGTGCGTGCATGCGCATGTGTGTGCATGTGGGTGGGTGGAAGCAGTTCAGTTGCCTAGAAATACATTTTATTTTTTTGAAACTTGCAACCTTTAATTTTTGTTGTAGATGTGTCAGGGGGGTGTTGATCAGCTCTGTTATAATTTTTGAGGCTGAAAATTGTAGTTGTAACATTTGATTGAGTCATATTCAACATGCACCTAATGCTTGCTCCTTATTAGGCATATTAAGATACCAGACATTTAGTAGCTGATACCAATGACTAGAGGTTGACTGATATCGAATCAATATTGGCTTAGTTCCAAACAATAGTTTAAAAACAGAAAAAGACAGATAGCCAATTAATCCGCTTATTGGCCAACCTGGAGCTACACCCACTGATGGAGCTCCTTTTTTCCTCGTTTTAACACAACACTCCCCTCCTCAGCTCTGGTTGGCGATGTATGTCTTCATGTGACTGATGGAGGCTGCGTAGGCCCTGTCCCACTGTCTGTTGATAACAATAGTTTCTAGAATGTTTTTTGGGCCACGATTTATCAGGGAAACCCATAGACTTGTACATAAAGATAAATGACGTTACAGCTCCCCCAAGGTGAGGTTATTCAGTTTTGATTGCCTCCTGGTGTCTGACTGCAGTACCAGTCCTAAGGCCCGCCCCTTCATGTTGGTGTATGGTCATAGGCCAAACTAAAAACTTGAAGTACACGCCAATTACAGTTTTCCTAAAGACGGTTTCTGTCACTGAAGGGAGTTCTCATTGCCCTGATGTTTGTTCAAGTGGCTGTTTTCACGATAAGCTGTGACAGCTAGTCTGCACGCTCGCATAAAATGGAGCTGCTCACGATTGTTCAGACGGGTGTTTGGGCGGGAAATATCCAGGATACCTACGAGTATCCTGGATATTTCCCTCACTTCAGCATAGCGGGGGTAAGTGGGGGTGTGTTGTCCATCTTTATATGCAGTCTATGGTAAAACCCATAAATTAAATGACCTCCACCAATAGCAATTAAATTTCATGATTCTTGATACCAAATGCAATACCAAAGTCAAAACAAAACAATAAATCACCTGGAGAAAACGCTAAATCTGCAGTGCTCTGTGCAGAATAGATGCTCAGTGACACATCAAACTGCTGGTGATTTGTAGCATAGAGTAGTATACAACGCTACCATTGCAAAGAATTAACAAACTATGTTGGCCTCAGGAAAACATGCGTGGCAGGTGTGTGGATTTCTCCTTCACCAGGGGAACTTGCTGGCTCGGCAGGGGAAGATATGAGAATTTTGGGCTCCATTAAAGGTTGGTCGGCCCACATACACACATCCCCGCAGAGACTAAGCACCATGGGCAAGCCTTTCCTCAGGGCGAATGGCACGGGGTGGAAAATGTCTCTTCCATACTGTGTCTTTTGTCTAAAGGCACAGCCACTCATTAGGGTACACACACATATGACTGTGCAAACACAAGCACTCAGACAAGAGAGGTTGGATCCACATTTTCTCTTTCAAGGCAGAGGTAGAGGCTAAAGTAGATGCTGTAGTTTAATTAGGCTCTGCCAGCATCCACTGAGAATTGCTCCTGAATTTGACACTGTTTTTCAGATGTCACAGGAAAGTGCTTTACTTAGAATGAAATGCAAGTCATTATTCAGATTGTGTCACGTTCATGCTGTTTTATTTTTTTCTTCTTTGGTTTCCTTGGAATAGCGCTGTAATTAATGATGATTTAATAACCATGTGCCACATGATGGATATGGTATTATGTTATTTTGGAAACTCTTCAGAATGACCTGTCAGCTGAAGAGTCTGCAAATACACAGTCAGCAAATGTGAGCAAATAAAGACAAAACGACCACTGATGGACAACCTCAACGAAATTTGTCATTACTTTTGTACATGTGTATCACACAACTGCCAACCCATGTGAGTTTTTTAATAGCAGCTTTGCACTCTGACAACTTAATATTCTGATACAAGTGCCAAAGAACCAGGTTGTTGTCAGACTCAATCAAGATAAATTGAAACATGTTTTATTTTTCAGCTTCACATCAGTGACTGTGTGTTTCACTGAATATTTTCTCCACAACGCATTTCAACAAATATATGAACACAAGTCCCATTGGCCATTAGCCTTAGCTAGATTAAACATTGAAAAAGATCCCCTTCTTAACCAAGCTCAAATGATACCTAACTGGGGTATTGTGGTCATTATATATTATTTTAACAAATAATCAAGATGGTAGTCCGACTAAGCAAAAACTAAGCAGTAAGCCACAAGAGGCCGTGGGCTGAGGTTGGGGCTCCATGTCGTCCCTGACAACAATAAATGCACTCTACACCACAGCCTTAAATGCTTTTAGAAAATGGTTACTACATAAAACTGGCAATGTGCCATAAAATACACACACAGTAACAAAAAAGGCTATTTGTTGTTAACAAATAATCATTCTTCCAATGTAGTTCACATAGGGTTATGATTATATATATATATATATATATATATATATATATATATAAATATATATATATATATTTAGAGAGAGAGAGAGAGAGAGAGAGAGAGAGAGAGAGAGAGAAAGTGGATACATACATGTAAATATTAGTATCAGTTCTCAGCCAAATGAGTTGTTATTTACAGGCATATCGGATATTGGCAAAAAAAATTAAACTATCGTGCATCACCAGTTGTTGGGTTTTTTTTTTTGTTGTTTTTTTTTTTTTTTTGCATTTTTTTAACGACAGTATTCAAGAATTTCTGACTTTTTTTATCCTGGCAGATGATTAATAATTCAAGCTTCAGTTGGCAGTTGCCCTCTTTAGCTCTGTATCCCATGTGACAATAGGCAACTGATTGGCGCACCAATTCTGAAATTGTAATGTGGTCACAGCTGTGTGTTTACAGAGTATTTTACAACAGCTTCAAATGGGGTTCAGCCAATCATAATCAACAACTGGAACTATCTGTTCTATAATCAGATTTCCTGGTTCTTGATTATGGTAAATATACACACCGCAGGAGCCATTCATTTTAGGTACCAACATGAAGGCGTACAGTTGTAGTCTCTGCTTTGTCCCTCTTCTTTGAGCGGGAAGCAAAAGCTAAGCAAAGCAAAAGGGGTTGCAGGAGCCGTTAGGGAAGAGAGGGAGCAATACTGGAAGCTGGGACTTTTATATCCTATGGAGCACTGAGCCCAGGTGCTCCAGATTTGCCTGCTCACTGCAATCAGGCTCCTCTGGCACATTACCAACAACATAGGTTAACACAGTAACCAAGAACACACACACACACACACACACACACACACACACAAGCAGACGAAGCAGGAGTCGTCACAACATACAGGACAACATATTCCAGCCAAGCCTGTTACTTTCTCTGTGTGTGTGCTTTTTTGTTTTCATGCTCTTCCTACGTCTCCAATTCACTCACTGTTTGAATTCCCCAATGCCCTGTGATTTTGGATGCTCGTATCAGTTGGGCAGTCCTCTGTCTGTGCCTTCAACCCTCATCTCTGAACGCAGGAGTCTCCACTGTGATCAGTAGAGTCCACCGAGGATAATTTATCAACTTTTATGGGGCTCTCTACTAGATATTATCCTCCAGCAGTGCTGGAAATGATTTGGTTTTACTAGGGGCATCCTCCCACTGTGTGATCCAACGGTACATCCTGTGTGTAAAACTCCTATACAGTAGTGATATCATGTCAACCTCTGATATAGACTCTTACAAGTCTGACACTTTTGGAAGTATCTTAGAAGCAGTCTTTTCACAGAATCATTATATAGGATATTTATTTACATTGTATTTACAATGTATTCAATTCAAACCTTTAAACCTTATTCTAAAACAAAAAGACCCCTTTTTCTAAAACTTCAGGTCATATTTCTGAATTATCTATTTCTTAGACGTGTTTTTTTCCTCTTTTCCACAAAGTTAGTTTAATCCACCTGCTTTATTTAGAATTAAAAGTGCACTGCTGTTTGGCTACTTTTTGCAGTAGCTCAGTTTATAAGCATTATCCGTCAAGTTTTGTTGATTTTGGTGATATTGCTTTTTATTCAGGGTTCTTACAAGTGGCTTGAGGTACTCTGAGTACTTGATTTTGGCACTCAGAAATTTAAGTACTGTTATACCTTCTTGAAAATCAGGCATTTTTTACTCGGTCCTTGAAAAGGTTGTTGAATAAAACTGAGAGGGGAACAGAATGGTAAATTGCTTTTATAAAGATGTACTGGGAAGATGTTTTAAACTAGGCATGTGACGGTAGCCATGCTGGCCAGTATTTTCTAATGCTGTTTGACCAATATGAGTCGCAGGGCCAACAGGTTGGTAGACGCCAGCGAATAATTGGTGCCAGGAAGTTTCATTGGCCTTAAAAACACTTGCACCAGAGCAGTGTCAGCATTTAGTTCAAGTTATAAGTTGTAATTTTGCAGTAAATAAGCAGCCGTGTGTGTCTGACTGTGGTTGATGGAGTAGTTTAATGGACTTGAGGAGTTTGTCAGCTGCTGCAGTGGCTTTTAGCAGCTAGCCCTGCTTGTTAGCTGCTGGTCCTCACATTATTTGATCCCTACAGGATCCCACTCAGATTCAGATAGTCATGAGAAGGTTTATGGTGTCAATTTACCTTCAACCCTGCTGTTCGACAGGCATATAGCAGGCTCAGTTATCTGTGAGTGTAGCTATGTCAGAAGTAAAAGGTCTGAACTCAGCGGACTATTCTCTGACAGAGCTGAAACTTCAGTTTTAAACCTCTGGATTAACATGTTGCAGATTTAGAGAGAATTGGGAGATCAACAAGTCAGAGTTTACAGTGAACCTCGGTACAAATATTTGTCTAGTTGTCTCAAAGTAGTTATTTATGGCTTCAAAGTTTGGAATATGAGCTTTTCAAGTGAGAGTCAGCAAATGTGTGCTCGTAAATCATCCTTTAAACATGTCAAAATGTGTAAATGTGTAGAAATAGTTTTTAGCTGTAGAAAAAAATTCAAAAAGAAATTCTGTGCACAAATTATATCAATGCGGAGGATTCACAGACACAGTGCTTTTGAGAACATGTGAGTTATGAATAAATGAATTGATATTTTTTTTTCGGTTACATGCATCATGAGAAACAAAGATTATTTTACACAAAGGTTCTCAGTCAATCACTGAAAAAGTAATAGACTAAACCCCAAGGCTTATTTTTGCCTATGCAATATCAATCAAAGACTAAACCAGAATAACAGCAATACGAAAGAAACACAATAAATGAATTAATAAAAATAAATAAAACATTGAAAAAAACACAGCAACAACAAAAACCCATTATACTCTAAACGTTAATCCTCAGTTGAGTTTATTGTTGGGCTGAAACAAAATGTTATGTAAACAGTGCTCTATATTTCCATGCTCTTCTGTTTTTTGCCAATCACAGATGACAATGAACAATTTCATCCTTAAAAATAAAAAGTGCTTGATTAGTACTTGAAAGTCCTTGATTTTTACTTGCCTCTGTCTGTACAAACCATGTGTATTGTTCTTTCAGGCTCTTATCAGTTACAAAATATTTTCATACCTTTTTTATTTGTTTGTTTTGGCAGTCGGCTGCAGTGTTCATGAAATAATAATCCAAAGTTGCTTTTCAGTAAAGCAGAACTTTTTTGCTAGAGGGTTATTTTCCCCACCCAACAGCTTCACTGTGGAAAATAATAAACTCTACTTGTGGAATATTAATTTACATAAATGGAAAAAGACCAATATTATGAGGAATGGCAATGTTTAACTCTTAGTTATTCAATTGTCTATTTTATTTTGTTGTTATTTGAAATGGGAAATGGCAAAGGTTTGCCAGTGTTGGCTTTTATCCGCTGTTGAGGCATGCAGTTTTCTGTCCTTGTGACTCAGATGCTGCTCTGGCAGCTTTGCAACACTGCCGTGACCTATACTCAGCCAGAGGTTTGTGTGTGCTGGTGTTATTGTGGGTGGGCAAGGAATTTTTTTGGCATTAGAGTAGTTGGTAGGATTGTGGGGTAGCTTGTGTCACTAGCACAAACAAATTCAGACAGACAGTAAGTCATACCTGTTTGTACATGTGTTATGATCTTTTGTGGAAACCAGATGGTGTTTTTTAGAATTTAATAGCGAGGGCATTTGTAGAAGTTAATGTCTTTCGTAGCATTTAGAGTTTTGCTTTTCAGGAATATTGCAAGGTTGTGAATCTTGTGTAGGATTAGGTAGAATTGAGGATAAGGAGACAACCAAATGAGGTTATAGAGAATTAATGTCAATGAAGTGCCCTCACAAGGATGGAGGTACAGTGAGATCTGTGTGTGTGTGTGTGTGTGTGTGTGTGTGTGTGTGTGTGTGTGTGTGTGTGTGAGAGAGAGAGAGAGAGAGAGAGAGAGAGAGTTTGTGTGTGTACAGATATATTTGTGTGTCTTCTGTATGTGCTGGTCAACAGTCTACCAAGGCTTTGTAGTGCACTGTAGCAGCGGCCACCATGGAAGGTATAGCACAGCCCTATGGGCATTCCACATCCATTTGAATTGTTTTCATTGCACCTTCATGGCAGAGCACAGGACTTTGTTGCAATTTTAATGGATCTTTGACCTAGATTTGGTGTGTGCATGTGCGCACATGTGTATGTGTGTGTGTGTGTGACTGTGCCTCTGATGTATGTCAGTCTTACCACTGTCAGATGAAGAAACATATTTGCCATTGATGGGGGGAAGGGTAGTTGAGCAGAAATGTCGTGCTAGCAAGAATTTTCTGTGGCACTATCTTGTCTGCATTAGGCTCTATTCACTCCTAAAGGAAGAAATGAAGTCAAAAAAAGAAACCATGCTGATGTGTGTGTGTGTGTGTGTGTGTATGGCTGCACTTTCAGAATTCAGCACAGTGCTGTGTATAATAATTTGCCCCTCATTTATACATTTATGAAAGAGTCACCCGTGGGGTTCTGGGTCTACTGCAAAAGCTGCTTTGTCTGAGGAAGCATGGGGCTGAAAAGTCAGACAGACAGAAGCAGAAAAATTGAAGACTCATCACTGACAATCATGTCATAGCTTAGTGTATGCACTGACAGGGTAAAAACTGAATTATAGCTTTCTTCATTTCAATTTGTCAGCTTGGTGTTCTGCCCCAGCCACTTTGTTTTGTTGCTCGTAGAGCAAAGACACCTCTTAAGCAAAGTGAAGCCTCTTCCGGGAATGAAAGAATGAATGGCCCACTCTGGTGTAATCATCTTCCAGTGACATAAAATGTTACATCTCCCATCATGCCTTTTCTCAGCATGATTTGGAAACTTAAGATTGAGGCCATTTAAGCATCAGTTGAAGTGTCTTGATAACACACTTCAGCTTTTACCTGAATATGGCAGATTTTGACCATACTATAAGTGTGTGTGCATATGTGTGTGTGTGTATGCATATATGTATATATATGTATGTATATATGTTCATATATATATATATATCATCAGTGGAAATACTTCATGCACGTCAACTCATTCATGCTGACATCACCCCAGTGTGTCGATTGGTGGAGCTAAACAAAAATAAGAGCAACACATGCTTATGTTATCCCCACAGCTTTAAGGCGGCCGCTAACTGATTCAGACAGGGCTAAAGAAAAAACTGCAACAATGGGTAATGTAAATTTCTAGCGCCGGATATGAGACCCGACTCTGGCAAGGAAAACACAAGCTTATGAACATATGTAATGAAATTTGGCCTCATTACAATATTCCCTCACGAGCCAAGTTTAGGTAGATTGTAAGTCCAACATTTAAAAAAAAAAAAAAAAGACCAAATTATGAATAATAATAATAGATATTTTTGTGTTTTTCATGAATATGTGCGCAGGACAGTCTCTGATTGATTGTTGCTAAGTGAGTCTCAGTCACATCTCATCCACTTTATTCTCCTGTGACCGGACATTAGCCAGAAGGAGGCTTGGTAGAGGATCAGCTCTCAGTCCAAGTCGGGTCAGCCTCACCCTGATGACGGCTCTCCTCCCTCTCTTCTTCCAGCACTATTGGCCTTGTTTCTCCCCTCTGATCTGATTGGCAGTTCGGCGTATGCCGTTGATGGGGATCCTCTTGCGGTCTGCTGCATTCAGTCCAAACTCCACACAACTTTTCCTGATGTTGATAAGTGCTTCTCTATCGTAGAAAAGTCATATAGCAAAAAAGTAGCAAGGATTATTATTATAGAAAGGATTCAACTGAGTCCTTGTCCTTTTTTGAACGGTGTCCCTGCCTCTTATAATTATCTTTTGAGTCCAAGTGAAAGCCACTTTTTTGCATTGTCACATAACATGTCAAAGGTCAGAATACTTCTATAACAAATAAACCCACCACTTAATTAGTGGAGTTGCCTGCCAGATACACCGTTGCATGGTGGATGTGGACCCTTGACTGGAACTGGGAGTAGAATTAAGCAAGGAATGGGAGGAAGAAGAGGATTCCTCATTGGGTGATTAAAAGTAACCTTTAGAGCTACGGAGAAGCTGTTAGCCATGCCCTTTCTTTCCCTGCAAATGCCATCTTAGAACTCTGGTGTAATGATGCTACAATAGTTTCAAGGCAATTACACTGCCTCTAAATTGATCCCAAAGCATTGGACTTGTGAGTGGGAGAAATAAAGACGAAGAGAGAGAGCGCAAAGGTAGACGCCAGTCCAACCATCAGGTAGACAAGCAAGGAAGCAAGGGGCCTGAATAATTTAGAGTTGTTAGCTATCCAGATTGTTACTCAGATGTTCATATTGAGGCCATAAAAACCTAGAAGTGGATATGCTCTTTTACTTTTTTAAAGGTATGTCTGCAAAAGCATTATTTTCTCATGGTTGCAACGAGAGGATGGATCAGTCCTGCTAGCAGGCAAGCTAAAAGCATCCTTCCTCTGCCCTCCCTTTCAGTGTGGACAGGGCAGCTTCCATGGGAGCAAGACGAGCTCCTGCACCCAGCGTGAGCCTTGTTTTGCCATAACCCTGGTTCTTAAAACCAAGGGAATTCTGTGAGGCCCTGTCAGTCATTTCATAGGACCCTGTGTGGGAGGAAAACTTGTATACTTACAGGCTTTAACTGTGAAGGAAAAAAAACCCATGTGAATAGCATAGAGTAGATGTTTCAGAATGGCTGATATTGGAGGCGTACATTAAAAATAGGCTTTTTAAAATTGCATCTATCTTTTTATTCTGTATCTACCTCAGTTATGCTCATAATTCAGTTAATCACATCACCCTCTCACATGCAATCAAGATGTAGGAGAAGTAGTAAACTAATCCCACCTACAGTTTTGCAGACTTAGAAAATGCTTAACCATGTTCCCCTTGGATTTCTTGGGAAATGTTGAGAATATAGCATGAGGAGGCCATTGCTGCAAGCCATTTGGTCCCCATATCAAGTTTGGCACCCCATTGTTAGGGTACATTAATTGCTGTGAATTCACGCATGAAACAGCATGATTTCATGCATGTAATACCACTTGAATTATCAGGATTGTACAAGAATTAACCGTATCTCATGCATACCTAAATACAAGTACAATACATAAATTATTTCAAGAAGTGAAGTATTTCCATCAACCTGGTTCCTGAGTTATTAAGCATGTTCATGTTTTCTCTGTGGCTGTCTGCAATTAAACAGAAGAACTAATAACTGTCCCTTCACGGCACAGAGCACATGCATGCAGTTGAACTGCAAATATTGCAATCATCATTAACTTAGAATTAGCTTTTCATGACTTCATCAAGTTAGTGGCCTTCAACTAAAGTGGTAGATTGTTCCGTCTTTAAAACCGATGTATAATGTGTTATTAATGATGAGTTAATTAAGAAAACTCATTAATTAAACATTGGTGCTGTGGCTGGCAAAACAGTACTGCCAGCACAAGTTCATTAAAAAAAGTACATTTTGAATACAGACATTGCACAGCTGTCACTACAAGTCTCGAATCCTTACAACTTATCACAAAAATAACACCGTGAGGCAGTGAAGTGAACTACTGTGATTGGGAATGATCACATGAATGAATAATACCTGAACAAAATATTTTAGGTGTGAGAAGTCGAATATGCCCAGAATACTACAAAGTGGTGCTGAACACAGTAAATGGCGTTCATTCATAATTGGACATTTTCAGGGATGCTCACACTAATTAAGATGAATATGCCTTCTAAAAATACATTTTTGCAGTTCAGTTACCTGTTTTCCTTCCTCCCACTAATTGAGAGAATATTTAATTCAGAAAAATGTAAAAGTTGTGAAGCTGTTAACGAGTTTCTAAAATATGATACTACATATTGCAGCTAACTGTCAGTGTCTACACCTTTTGTCATCTATACTAACTGTAGTCACATATGGTATCCAGCCGCTGGCTTATGCAGTGATTACAAGACATACATTATTTTCCTCAGGCTCAATCAGGAGACGTGAGTGCAGTCTTTATCTGTGCTGTTTTATCCGTTAAATGTTCCAATGTTGAGTTTTGTAAACATAATTTCAGTCAACATTCAGTGTTATTCACTCATTATAAATGCCTTGTATGTTGTCTTGAGATCTAACAAATGTGATGAATGTGCACACCAGGTGACTTTTCTGTTTGCATATGACTTTAATTCCTGGTTTAAAACCTGCATATTTTTCATTCATTTTTTTTTGCTAGCAGCCATCTTCCCTACCATTGCTGGCACATTGCTGTTTAATTGGGGCATCACTACCATTGGTTTAGAGGTTTTGTCACAATGCTGGGATTTTTAACTTTAGTTCAATGCCTTAAAATATATTATTATATGATTAATATTGTCTTGCTAAAATTGCCCCTAACCCATAGATATGTATGTCAGTTTATGGTTTTAGGTCTTAAATTTCATTGTAAGGGGCATTAAATGGGCTTAAAAAGTCTTACATCTAACTTGCCCTCAGCTGAAGGAAACCTGTTGTAATGACAAGAAAAATATCTATAAAGACTGTTTCTTTCAGTATTTGGTAAAGAAAGTTGAGTCCTAGTGTTACATAAGATAATTTCTTTGCAGCCTGGTCAAGGACTCAAACCTAACTATTACATATGTATTACAACATGTGTGGACACAGCGATTTATTCCCCTCTCTGCCGACTGCCATCTTTTATTAATTGTGTTAAAGCAGGTTCTGTGCAAATTCGAGACTTTAATGCGAGTGAAGTTGATGACAATGCAGTGTGTTTAGCGCTCATGAAGTAGGGCGCTACAGCAGACAGACAGAAATAAAAGGACAAACGGGCCAAAAGTATGTGTGAAATTCACTCTCGGAGACAGCAGGCTTCAGAGTGAACTGCCTGTGTTCCCTCCTCTCACCTTAGGGAGTCTTAAGGCTCATAATCACAGTCCAGCATGAGTAGGCAGATGGCCTCCAGTTATGCTGTGACCTCACCAAATCTGCCATGCATCAACTGTCTCTGTGTTCAGTGAAATAGCCTGAAAAAGTTTTCGGGATGTGGTGGTCTTGGATCAGCTTTCACTTCAAATCTGAAGTTGGGGCTTAAGCATTAAGGAAAGTAATTTCCCTTTTTCACATTTTCCTCAAATCTCTCAGTCTGTCTTACAAGTGAAGTTTGAAAGTGGGGAAGATGGAGAACAGGCGCGCGGTGATTGGGATCAGTGTAGTAGAAAGCTGTGGGATTCAAGGGACCTGGCCTGACAGTAACAGTATGCTCCTCTCTTCTCGACTCCCTGCCAGGCCCCAGCTGAGGCCATCTGTTGGGGTGACGCCGCATGCCCAGATATACAGCATGTTTGATAGATTATATGACTGTTGGCAGGGAAACTACCTTTCCTGACAAAATAAACGTAGCAATGATTCACATGACAGAATATATATATACCTTTATAGTTTTCAAGTGAATCCAGAGTAAAAATTCTATTCCTTTCCTTTTTTTTACAACTGGATTGATTACTTGATTATACTGGACTGGTTGTTTTAAAGCGAAGAGATATGTTGTGATTTCAGTTTTTCATCTATGTTTTAATTAATTTGACCCCTCAGGTGGTAAAGCAACTGACACAACCAAAACAACCTCCACACAGTCATTTTTTTTTAGATAAACTACATGTTGCCAAAATTACTTTCTCCTCAGTGTTCAAGTAATAATTGTGTTAAGAAAGATATGCTAACATAACTTGGGAAGACAAAATTCACTCTTTTAAATAAATAACAATTAAGTGGCATTTCCTGATCGTTTATTACCACAGCTGTCACATCATTAATGAAAACTGTGGGTTGCTGTTTGTATTGATTTTGTGCACTCCAGGTTTCCCACGCTCACAACACTGTGGGTCCTGTGTTTTGTTTGGGTGTTTTTTTGACAGCTACCACATGCAAAGCAAACAAAGACATATCAAATGCAGATTGAGCTTTACATAACCAATATTAGAAATCAAATTTGCCTGGTATTGTCAAGATCCCTGATGACTAATTACAGTTGTGTACAACTGTATGCATAATGTTGTAAGCCAGGCACTGATTTTTCCATTTGCATTTGCCTACGATCCCCACAGTGTGCCCATGATGTCCATCTGAACTTGAAAGTTTTGCACATGTCGTTCACTGCCCCCTATTGCCTGTTACTTTTTCAACAATGTCATGTAATTGGTTGTGGGTTGCATATTTTGGTGTATTTCTACAGTATGTTTACTTCTTGTTTTGAGGAACTTGAAAGTCATGTCTGCTCCCACTGTCACTTGCAAGCTCCATCTGGTGTGGATGCCATTAAATGAACAGACCTAGTGTGGCAGTGAGTATATTGGTGTTTGCTCACAGAGCTGCAGTCAACAGCAGTCTGACAACACGCCAAACTTGATTTTGTTTGGAAAGAACTTTTTTCTTTTTTGCTCACAATTTAAAGTCATTTCAAGCTGTTTTGCATTAATGCATTCTATTGAATTGTGTCTTTACTTAGATAGATAGGTAGATAAAATGAGTCATTAGCGACAAAAAAATATACAAACAATCAAATACGATTTATATTTGATAAGAGGATCTTTCTTCAGCATCTATTAAAAGCTGTGCAGTGAATGTCCAAAACGTGTCTGTTTATAACGGGGCTCCAGTGGTGCTGCTTGCAGCTTTTTCTAGCATTGCTCATCTAAACAACTTCACACTTGACAGTTTGCTTCCTTGGGTCCTGCAATATATCTACCATAACATGGTTCCATACTGCAGCAGAAGCTTAGAGGAACATTTTATGGCCTCAGTGAAGTCAAAACCATGCTATTTTCAGGAACAAAAGCATTCATTATGAAAATCACATCGCTGATGGTTGAATGTTGAGAGGAAAAAGTGAATTGCTTGAATACCTTGAAAATATGTCATTTAATAAGAAAGTGCTAAAAAAGTCCTTGAAATTCAAATTAACCACATAATGCTGTTCTATTATTACCAAAGGCTTTTTCATTAAGTCATTATAATTACATTGTTTAGAATCAAAAATTGCTAAGCTTTTTTAGTTTAAAAGAAAAATATGATGCACTCATAATTTATTTCCTTGCCTTGATGATATCCTGCCTGACATTGACGTTTATTTTTGCGTCTCTCCACTCTTCAAACCAACATGGTATGGTTAGACTTGACTTGACTTAACTTGAAGAACTGGCTGTCATTTGTTTTGGTGCACCAATCTAAGTGAAACTTTAGTTCCAGCTGGCATCGTTTACTTGTTTCCTTGCTGCTTTCAGATTATGTCGAGAATTTAAACAGTTATGCCTAAGAAGAGTAAAACAAGTAAGGCTTTACTGAAAAGAGAGACATTGATCACATAATGTATTTGCTGAGAAATTATTTATTTTTGAAAATGAATTATTTGCTTTGAGTGAAAAGTAGTGCTTGAAAAAGTACTTGAAAGTCTTTGAAGTGCATTTTTTAATGCCTCTGTGAGGCCTGGTTTGCTACAATGTAACATCTTCTTCTCTTTCATCTGTTGTTGAATGTACTGTAGCCAGCTATATAGAGCGAGCTGTAACCAGCATACATACTTCATACACTACTAATAAATATGTCCCGTAGATTTCAAGAGCTTGCACTTAACACTTATACATGTTTGGGTCCTCAGTAAAACACCCCCCGATTGTGAAGTCAATCAATTTCACGGTTGTAGGGAAAATTAAAGGACAGACGTACAGAGGCTAATTTCTTCCTTTAAACAACTTGACATATTTCTTGCTCACTTAAAAGAGGAAAGGACTTGTTTTTATTGATAATGGTCAGATTTAGTTTTTCACATTATGTACTACCACATATTTGATGTATAGTCATGATTACTAAGACATGCAGCTTAGCGTTGTTTCCATGTATTGAAGCAACATATTTAAAAATCAACAAAGGCTAGGGGGTCTGGATATGAAGCCTTTATCAGGAAGGATGGGAGAGTGTTATCCTTTGAGAAACTCTAATAAGCTGTTAAATTATATAATGCGTCAAAAATAGCACTACATATTTAGCTCCATAAGCACAGATGTGCTGTGTTTACAGTGCTTCTGTAAACATGCGTTTATATAGGGAGTATTTTGATTTGTAAGTCTAGTTTAAAATAAGAATGCTGGAAACTCATTTGTTTGCAATTCACACATAAAAGAAAATGACCAATTTGCAAGATTGCCAGAGCTGATGTGAAACTCAATTACTGCACACCCACTTCATGGTTGCTTGATCAATAGAAGGCAACTTCCCCAGATGTACTGTAGCTTGTACGGACCTGCAGGCACACCAACACTCATGTACATACAGTACATATGCAGACACACATACAAATAGAGCACCGTAACTCATCCCCGCAATTTTCATTTGACATCAAAAGGAAGTTGTTGATCAAACCCTATATTTGAAAAACACATTTGCATATACTGTGTGTGCTTTGATGAGTAGTGTTGCTCTGTAACAGACAGAACATAGTTCTTAGCTGCTTTCCCTCTTGGAATGATTCTGTGGCATTATCTCTCCCCCTTTGGTGTGTATAGCTGTATATTTGGCAGGGGATGTTGTCTTAGCCAAGCCTTGTGACACAGTGGGAGCTTCTGGCGGCCTCTGAACTCAAGGGAGACATTCCTTGCCTTCATCTGCTGGTCGGGGGTGGGAGGGTGAGGCTCGACCGTTTCAAAGCCTCCCAGCACATTAAATGCCCCAGATAGCAGCATTCTTATCCCCACTCCCTACCTAACCTCCTGCACACATACTTTCACACACACAGCCTCACAGCCACCTTTTCCCACTCTTTTTTTTTAACGTGTCCTCCCAGTCTAATGATCTGGGATATATTTATTCATTGTCTGTTGTCATTACTTCCCTCCGATGTGTTGAAAAAAGTCGGCTTTTTATCTGCACTATCACTTTGAGTGCCTTCAAGGTGAACTATATGGTCTGCAGGGGAGATTCCTGCTTGGGGTGTAGTTGATAAACCAAAAATGCACACAGTGCTGTTCCTAAGTACCAGGATAGCAAAATGTTTTTTCAGTGTTTTGGCTCTACTCCAGTGTACTGGATTTCAATTGAAACCAATACTCTGAGGTTTAAGTGTTGACCTTCAGCTTGAGGGTGTTTGGGGTTGTTCAGATCTGCAGTGGGAGAACAGTTTTAGGCCTCGTACTCTTGTTCAACCCTCCCTTATGTGCTACAATAGCTTTACAGTTCATCAGGAGTTAATGTACAGTAAGCGACCTTAAATTAAAGGTGAAAGTTAGTACATTAACCTCATAGTCTGTTACATTTCAATTCCCGTATACTGGGCTATCCACCAACTCATAACTGTCGCACTACAGTTCTTACAGTTTGCAAAAATGATTTGTCACTTATGTAAAACCTTTAAGACTTTAGAAGTCCATGACACTGCAAAATGAACAAGCTCATACTATGTTTTTTTTCATCTGTCTCTTTACTTAACTAGGCAAGAAAATTTTAGTAATTTATATTCAAAGACAGTGAAGTACATTCCATCTAAAACTATGTCTCTCAACATTTCATTAACTTATAGTATTATTGCCCTGTGGATATCAGGGCTGTAATTGACCAAAGAAGATCTTGGTTGGCTGAAATTCTATTTACTCTTCAACCAATCCCTTGGTTGATGGGGAAAAAGTTCCTCAGGTCATGTCTAGATTAACTAAATTGGCCACGGTGCACTAGGTGCACTTTACCTGGTAGCATCATGTTTCCATCTAAGTGTTTTTTTTTTTACATAGATATTTTATTGGGGTCAAATAAACTTTGTGTTGCAGCAGGTATACTGCCTCATTCTGTTGTCTGATCAGGCAAGTGAAAATTAAATGTGATGTCTAAAAAGCCGCATTTATACTGCCTGTTCAAGGCGGGAATATCATGCCGTTAAAGTAACAGCCCAGAAACCAGGTCCGTGTAAAACAAGAACAAAAATCAAAGAAGAAGAATGGTGGCTGTAAATATCCGCGAACTGAAAAAGAAATGAGGTCCGGGAGCTCCTTCTGAGCAGAGGACAGCAGAAGGTTAAATGCTGCGCTTGTCACTTCCACTTTTTACCTAGCTGTCCAATCACAGTGGAGAGGGGGCGCTATAAATACCACAAAGACACTGCATAATAGTGCTGAACAACAACAACAACTGGCATATTCTGCTGAGAACAAAAAAACTTTGGTGGACACGACGATGAAAATAACACAAGAGCATATTGACCAACTAATCAACCAGTCGACTAGAAGATATCCTGATTCAGTAAAACCATTTTTTCCGGTCAAAATCTTAGTTTTGAATATGAACCCGTTACTGTTGATAAGAAACCTTTCAGGATACAAGGCCATTTTGGTGGAGTCAAAGACTTTACCTCAAGGAAAACATTGTCAGTTGTCTTACAATTGAAATTAATTTGGTTATTTAAGTCTCTGCAAATGGTGTAATTTTGATTTATTTGTGTTAAGCTCTTGCAGCATGGGCCATGTTGATTTCTGTGCCCCTGCCTGTTTAGCCTGACTGCTAAAACACAACAATGAAGGAGGAAGCCTGATTACCTATAATGACTTAAGAGCCAGTAATGCCACTTTTACTGATTGTGAATTCATAATTATATTCAAAACAAAACTGCTTTGCTAAATTTTAAAGATAATTCATTCATTGCTGTAATAAATCAAAGGTAATTTGTTGCCCTATCTTTGAATTTATGTTCAATTTGTGTTCATGTATTCATCAAATACAGTTAACTTTATCTGACTCTGCTGTCAAAATAATGTATTTTATTTTTTATTTTTTTCAGTTAATTGCACTCACCTTGCAGCCCAGGTGTAAATCAGTCCTTGGGTTTACAGCTTGAGCAAACACCATCACATTTTTTTAACTCTGAATGAATGTTTTTTTTTTTCCCTCTTAAGCACAGTTCTGACAACTGGGACAAAAGTTGTGGAATTCAAGCACTGCCTTATGCTGTTTTTAATCCCATGAATAAGTATGCCTAGAGCAGCACTGTCACATTCACAGAGCAGCATTTTAAAGAGATCTACCCCAGTGTGGTCTGTGATCAGCACTGCATTGTGCATATCCGACATGTCCTTAAAGTGCTTCGGGTATTGCGATCTGACTTATTTCCTTGAGTGACTTCTCCCACATCAAAATCGTCTTACTCTAGTAACATGCTTAGCGTTGCTTGCCCACAGAAATAGCAACCGAAAAACAAGGTCGCTGCCAAACACTTAAGTCTTTTTAGAAGCTTGAAATGACATTCTCATTTTCAGTCAATCCACAGTTATCAAGCACGTGTCACAAAAAAGCAGAATGCCAGCACCATAAACAAAATGTATAGATTAAAAGACACATTGGTTAAGCTCTTGATGGTAGTGCTCAAAAGCAATTTTGATATTCATCTTTAGAGGCATGCATCAAGCTGTTTATGTCAGTGTTAGGATGGATGGAGATGCCTCACATTAGTTCTGCTGGAGGTCATACACAAGTACGCGCAGGATAACCATCTCTCTTTCAGTAAGCACGGAAAATACTTAACACAAAACCTGATCAATTTTTGATTTTTTTTTAAGAAATTGGGCATTATGTATTTGAAATATAGTCACTGCTTTGTGTTAGACTGTCTTGTAAGCTGGGAACTTCCCAAAGTGACCTTTCAGCCACTTGTTTTTAAATTCCCTTACTTAGATAATCCATTGTTTCAAAATCAGGACAGAAGGTCAAAGCGATGTGTGTGCTATCAGTTTCAAACCTCTTTGATCTTGATCTACCTTTATTGTATCTCTGATGTTTCTATGACGCACTCATGTTCATCACTTCAAAGTCCGGATAGCCCCAATTTATAATGCTCACCGGAACATGTCAAACTTCATTCAGTTTTGCCGCACAATGAAAACTCATCATTGACCAATCAATAAATCTGCACAGCTGTAGTCAGATGTAGAGATGATGAAATATGAATTATGAGTTTGCTGAGGCCTTCTTTTTTTGAGCACATCCATCATTGTCAACAAAATGAGTCCAGCAAATATTCAATTAAGACCTCAGGGCTCCATTCCTCATTCATTATTCCAGGGTTAATTTGCAACTGTAGATTTGTCTTTTGTCACTTTGGGGCTAAGAAAGGGTGGCTAAGAAATTACTCTCACTCTCCCTGAAGTCAACAGCAGGGGCCTTTCATTGTGTTTTTATCAAGTTCTTGTGAAATTGCTAATATGTAAACAGCTCCTCTTAAGATGACATCTTTGTGTACTGATTGGCACCTCTGGGTTCTCACCTACAGCTTGCTTTGTGTGGAGATAGCATGCTACTTTCCCTCTAGGTCCTACATCTTTCACACAACACATACTGTCCTCATAAGCATAATACTGAGTGTTAGTTACTTTGTGTCGTGTTCGCATAATGTCGCTTAAATTAGCAAGAATCACAATTAAGATTCTGTGGCTTTTTGTGTTACTGAAACGAGGGGGCGTAGATGTCATGTTGTCAGATGTCTGATGATAGTATGCTATATTCGATGACACTGGGTGTGCTTTGGGTAAATATGGCTTGTAACATTTGAACAGCAGCCAGTCAGAAAGCATATAAAACACTGTACAATTTAATTCTGCTTTTGCTAGTTTAATATCAGCATAGTTGTCATTGATGTTTCCCATCTAGGGATGGACTGATAAAAAACCAAATTGATCGTGGTGAATTTCTATTATCAGGATAATTGTAAATACCATGACATAAATTAAAAACTCGCTAATGTAGCTTTTATTGATTTTTTTGTTTTAGTTTAGATTGCCACAAGGGGGAGCTCGCATCTTTCTAGTCATCTTAAAATCCTAAAAGCCCTTTTAGACACAATGCGACAATGGCACTTGTGTGCTCTGAAACCTGTTTTTTCCAATGGCCTGCTGCTGAACTATGGGAACAATGCAGGCCTGTAGCCACTTGCAGCTCAAATTGTGTTGTTTTGGAAAGGGCCCATTGTATCACCTACAAAATTAGATATCATACATTTGTAAGTATCATAAATTTAAGTTAATTTCCCACTGAAAAAGGAAGTTTACTAAAAAAGATTTGTATCCTATCTATGATGCAAAGGAAATTTGTTTTTATTCTTTTCAAGTTTATTTTAGTGCCATTTTAAAATTTGATGCATGTATTGCTTATTATCAGGAAAATATTTTGAAGTGCAGTCATTTTAGCCAGAATAATCATGACATGAAAGTTGTTATTGTTCAGTGGATATTCTCAGCCTTTAAAATACAATGTTTGAGCAGGTGCCTGTGCATGGGTTTTTCCCATGAACAAAGATGGTTGATTTTTTCTTTGTTGATTCCAGCAAGCAAGTACTCAGATGATGTAGTGGAAGAAGTAGTAGAAATATATATATATTTTTTTTGACCAAGTCGGCAATTTCTTACCCACAGTGTGCCATCTCACATAGAAAACTCTTGACTGCAGAATTTTTAGTCTCGCCTCAGGCTACCATGCAGGCCGGTCCAGCTCATTGATTGCCTTTTCATCAAGGGGGCGGGGGTGTGCAGTGAGGAAGAGGTGAATGTCGCGCTGAGTGGCAAGTGGTTTGGGAGCAGTGGGAGAGCCATTGGCTGGCAGGATGAAAGTTAAACACTGGCCTACGGTCTTGTCTCACAGCTGGAGTCAGCTTGTTGCCTTGGGGCAGGGGCCCATTTTATTGACCAAGCTGGTGCCCCTCACCTGCCCAATCCCTCCCTGCTTCACATGGATTTTCCTTGGGCTCAGCCAGTCTGAAGACATGTCCATGTGTTATTGATTTAAATGTTGACCTTTGTATCCAGCGTGCCAACTGTATTCTGCTTTTCAAGTTCACCATGGAGTGCTCAGCTGTGACTTTTAGGTTTCTTAAAGCTGGAGCTGCCAATTTCTAGTATATCTTTTTATTTTCCAAAGCCAGAGAGACTTTCACACCCAGTGATCCTTATTCTGTGATTAGTCCTACTAGGATTCACATAAGTCCTATGTCCAGCCACGACGAAAGGTCACCCACAATTGAGCTTCCAACTGCAGATATGTCAGCAGCTCTCAAATGCCATCTGGGGGGGTTAAAATAGACTGCTTGTATGTCATACACATCGTGTGAAATCATCATCTTCTTAAATTTCCAACACATTCACTGCAGATTTGTGAATATGTTCTCCATTAATGGCAGGATTTACTTTCTACCCTGGATGCACCAAAGGTTCATTAACCATTAGCTAGACCCAAGTGAATTAGTCTGCTCTTGGCCAAAGTGTTTTCTTACACAGTATGAATAATAAACACAACTGCTGTGTCATTACCCATTATGGACTGGCATTTCTGCCATTGCCATCATGGTTTTTTTTTTGTTTGTTTGTTGTTTTTTTTTTTTGAGCCAGAAGTGGCCATATTTGGATTACACCTGGGCGGTAACACAGTAGTTCGGTATTCCAGGGTATATAGAAATCCCTAAGGCATTTTTTTCAGTACCATCATAAATCTGGGCACTCCTTTCTCGATTAAACTCATTGTATGTAGTGCACAGCATGCACCACCAGAGCTCAGTCTCTAGTCTCCACTGGTGAAACAGGCAGCTGAGCTGAAACACATCGGGGTGCCTAGTGGTGGAGGGATAAGTTACATGACTGTAAATAGCCAGCAGCCAGCAACGATAGAGACTGTGGGGAATAACAACATGTTTTTCACATCTAACTTGCTGAATCAGCTGGTGAGCTGGTGAATGTAGGAATAGTGGACTTATTATAATATAATTTAATATAATAACTTATTTTAACTAGATTACTAACAAGAGCAACCATGATGGTTTGGGTGAGTTTTGTTTTGTTTCTGTCGAGTCTGAATTTGTGTTTTATGATGAGTTGATGAGGCAAGTAAGCCTCGTCAGTCTGCGTGACTGAGAGAAAGTTGAATTTAAAAGGAGTACAGTTGTATTTTTCTGTTTAATGAGAAACATAGGTGTGAGAATATTACTTTTGTGGGTTTCTGTTACGTATTAAAAGTCTGAAAGCTGAAAATAAGAAGCGCACTCGCCGTCGGGGCCCAAGCCTAGTTTTGATGAGAGGTTGAAGCTGTCGGGGAGCAAGGGGTGGAACTGACTCATAGACTGTCGCGTCGCCTCGCAGACAGCCCGTCAATCAAGCGGCCTGCCCTTATATATGCATAACTTTGGGCCTGAATGAAATGTAAATGGGTGAGTTATAAAAAAAATTCCTCCCTCCCATACAGTTGTCATGATTGTTGAAATGAGCTATAGAGACCAAAACAGTTTTTGTACTTGGCTGCAGACATGTTTATTTCTGCTGTTAAGTTGAGCATTTTGACATGGGAGTCATTGGGGACTTACTTAGATTTTTTTAGCCAATCTCAAGTGGTCATTTGATGAACTCCAGTTTTTGGCACTTCATTTTTTTTGCCTCAGGGGTTGTAGCTTGATTTCATATGGAGTCCAGTTGGAAATATGCATGCTATTAAATCACAAGAGGAAGAGCAGCATATTTAGGGTGCTATCCTAGTGCCTATCCATTCATTTATCCATCCATGTGAGAAGCGGTAGACCCTATACAGGTATCCAGTCTACCAGTGCTCCAGTGAAAAAAGACGTACGTTCACATTCACGCATACAGAGATTTTTAGTTTGCAGTTCATAACATTGAGATAAAATCCACAAAGAAGCTTTTGGGTTTTTGAATCACATCCATTTCCAGTTGAAAACCCTACCACATATGTGAGTACATGTACACGTCTTTCAAAACCCTCACTATGTTTAAGGGATTAAAAGATGAATGGCAGGCTGCTGATTCTGCAGCACATATGCATGAAGTGGCTACACTGGCAACCATTAGCAATAATGTTTTTTGTCAAGATCTGTACATCTGCCAACATCATTTCTCAGTAGACCCAATAACAGAGAAGTACAAATATTGATTTTTTTTTTCTGCATGCTGTGCAAATTCTTGGAATGTCGTTTTTTTTCTTTTTTTTTTTAGAGTTTGATGTGCCAACATTAATATCCCGTACTGTATATTTGTACACTGTTTGATATATTAATTTTGATTATGTGGACAGTATTGACACAACTAAATATGCATTTATTCAACTTTTTTAAAAGACTACACATTTCTTTGGCTCTACTGGGAATTTTGCCAGTGTTTTTTTTGTTTTGCAGCTATTAAATATGGGCCTTTTGTGACTTTTTGGTTGAATCCACTGGCAAGTTTTGCTCTGGTGGAATGTTCTCTAAAGCTGTTTCTGTTCATCTGATGATATATAATATTGTATACATGTCCACAGAAGATTTTCATGAAAGTCTAGAGAGTTCCCAGCTTTTCTGCTGGTGTGGGGCTTACTTATTACCTCTGGACAGGCAATGATGGAACAATAGTCTGGCCCTCTTGATGAATCTGCATTGTCATCTTATTAATACCCCCACACGGCCAGGGCGGCTGCCATGGATTTTCCATCTAAATGGATTAAGCTTTCATTTCTTATGCCTAACCACCAAAAAAGAGAGGTTAGGAACCAAGAAAACATGAGATAAAGGGCTTTGCCTACACACAATCACTCAGTTACTTCTCAGACCCCTTCAGATTGACCCCCACCCTTTTGGGGGCTCCCAACATAAACAGATCAGCTTGTTTTGAGCAAGGCCTATGCATATATATGAGGGCTTAGTGTCTTCTTTGTATCTCTCAAACTTAATTTATATTTCTTTTTAAGGGTTACTGATACAAGCCAGTACTGGAAATATTTTATATTGGTTTTAAAAGCCTTGGAATGAGGCTTGAGCTCAGGGATATAGTTTATTTTTTGACAAAGGGAATACTGATGTGCTACTTTGTGAAACCAGAAACTGTTATCAATATATACACTCTTTCTTGGATTTCTTTCAGGATTTTTATGTTGGGATTTTGTGACCTGACTATAACCCTTGCATTAAGTTCCTTATTGTATGTTTAGACCATCTACTGGGCCACAGACTAAACAAAAAGTACTCTTCTACATACATCACAGTTAAAGTGTGACTGAGACTGGAGTGTGGCCGGCCATGTGTCTGGCACACTGCAGGTGGGGAGATAGCATACACGCCAACACACGCATGCACACTCTACTTCACACAATAGGTTTCAGCTTGACCTCTACAATGTGACATGTTGCCAAGATGCATCTTGGCAATTGTCCTGCACTGAAGGGATTTGCAGGGAGAAGAAGAGGGATGGGAATGGGGGACACAGATAGGTTGGCGGAGTCAGCCCTGGATTTATGTGTCTGTATCGGAGCCGTTTATGAGTAGACAGTTGCCCCTTTTCTTCAGGGGGAGTTGCTTGTTTGCCACAGAAGCTGCTGTGCAAATATTAGCTGTCCCGCTGCACCTGCTGCCATTGTGGTATTCTCCCCCTCCCTCCTGGTTTCCCACCCTGTATCGCACTTCATTTGTCAAACACACAAAGGAAGACAGACACACAATAGAGGAACATTTTAGCATTGCCTTGGCCCTGCATTGGTATCCTGACACGGGGTAAAGAGTGATTCGACCTCCCATCCCCCACGGCTGGTGCTGCTCTCCTTTAATCTGGAGCAGAGAGCATCGTACTGAACTGTTGGTCATTCACAGGCCACAATGTTCTGACCACCGCTGGCCAACCCTGTCAGCCTCATCTACATATGTATTTATAGCTAGTGAAAGACACTCAGGTGTCAGAGTCTGGGGGCAGTAGGTGGCAGTATGTATTTATGTTGATGGAACGACTAATCTCATTGTCCCCTCTTCCAGAGAGTTCTGTGTTCACCCTCAATCAACTTTAAATCCTGTTAATTCCCTCCTTTCTCATCAATATGTATATTCCCCTGTTGCATAAATGATGCTGACCCCGTGTTCTCCAGTACTCCTACCAACTACTACTACTTTCCAACTTTGTTTTTTTTCTAGCCTAATTTAGTTTTTACACAAAATAAATCCCCTGTAAGCAAATTAATATGGAAACAAATTATGATTTTATATTTTTAAATGCTTCAACCAACAGCATAAATTGAGGCATGCACCTTTTATTTAGTCTTATTCATTATTTAAATTTTGTCTTTAGTGTATTTACTTTTACAGAATGGTTCATTTTCTTCCCTTTGTGAATTCTATTTGTTAATTAAAAATGAAAATTAAGTTGAAGACCTTGTTGTAGTCTAAAATATAAAACAGGGATATTATTAAGTTAAGTAATTTGTTTTAACATTTTGCTCGGCCATTTTTCATGGTAACTGTCTAAGTGGCTTTAAACCCATTGTTTTGCTAAGTTTTTGAGCATTACAATCCATGCTAATAAATACGTAGAGTTATTGTCTGAATATTATACTGTGTAGTTGTAGTAACAGTAGTCTCTGTCATACATGTCTATGAAAAATAAACTTTTGTGATATTTAGGGGGAATTAGAGGAGTCATAATATTAACATTCAAAAGGCCCAGGTCAGTTTGAACCACCTGAACGATGTTGCTGTACTTAGATTCCTACGTTCATTCCAGTGGGACAAAAAATAAAGCTATGCCTAAACACAAAATTTGACACGTGCTAGTCTTCAACCTTTGTACATCATTACATCATACAGATGGAAATATTTTTAAGAGTTTACCTTTGGCTTCTCACCATTTTAAAAAAATGTGTTTTTCAAAAGTGGAAGCAGCTGTTGTAACTTTGTGTTAATATAAAGTATTTTATGCAATCAACAGGCAACACAAAATGTTTATAGCCCCCTTTGTTCCCTTCAGTCTCACTCTGTGTGGCTGCCCCCAGTGTGCCCTCTCTTCTTTTAACTTATTGCTTTCTGTGTGTGTGTTTGTGTGTATTTGTGTGTATGTGTCGGCCTGCCTGCCTGCACACACGAACACTCATATCCTCACAACCACACACAGAGGGGGGTCCCTGGAGTTGGCCACAATTACTGTGTGTATCGTTGCTTACTCATTATGTCTGACAGGCCACACCACTTCTGCTCTCCTGCTGCCTCCTGTGCATCGCCTCCTACATCATCCTTCATCCCAGTACACACACAAACACAATGCGTATGGGTGGGCAGTGTCCACTCATGCAGGGCTTCAGAGAACCTTCACAGGGTGTCAGTTTGCCTTTTGCTCCTACTTACTATGCAAAAGCCTTTTCAGAATCTCAGAGTGTTTAATGCACAACGTGTAGGTTTTGTTTTCAGCATATACAAAGTATTCATTTAAGTATGTCTGCCCTCAACAGTAAACATTTGGTTGGGCGGGCTGCATTTTTTTTTTAATGTAGTAAAAAAGATTCAAATACATTTTAACTTAAATAACACCACAGGTTTTGTTTTTGTGATTTCCAAGTTGTAGGAAGTTGGAAACAACTCTGTTTTATCACTGTTTTGTTGAAACAACATTAGTATGACATTAGGATATAGATTCAGTTATTACCCAAACTGTCTGTTTTAAATGTTCATCAGAATTTGCAGAGCTAGTGTATATCTGCGTTGACCTACCTGTCTCACCAATAGACATTTTGGTCCTTTCTCTTAGGTGCATCAACAGTTTATTTTCATAGCAGGTCAGAAAATATTGTTTCAATCAAAGGTAGCCCTTTTCTGCTAGTAAGTAAACTGACGACCCCTGACTAAGTGACACACTGTATTGATATTTCATATTATATTCAATTCATGACCACAACAGCACAGATCAGCTAATAAACTGTACAGTTAATCCAAAAAGTGAACTCAATAATTGCAGAAAGTTTGTATAAAACAAGCAATATGGATTCATTTTGAGCAATGTTAAGTGAACATTAGATCAGAGAGGCGTTTTCCTAATATTTTTATAAACATTAGATATGATTCTCTGTCTGTACAATTATTAAGTGATTTATTTATGTATGCACAATCTTACAGATGTTATATGCTTTGTTTTTGACAAATTCAGTGTTTTCCTCTCCCTGACGCTTGGTCATTAATCTAATAGCTGTGTGGTTATTTTATAAGGCGGTTTAGCAGACGGGGAAACCTCTTTGAATATGGCTTATGTTCAGGTGTTCAAGGTCCCTTTGCCTTGTGAGATTTTGTATGTCTTGAGTTTATATCTTGAATCATATCCTTCATTATCTACACATTAAAAATAAGAATTTCATTTGGTTTTCTCCACAAAGCAAATTAAATGTGATATAGGCCTAGGTATATATATTTTTAAAGTTTTCTAACACCCCTTAAAATCAAGAAGGCCTCCTGACCCTGTAGTGCGGGTTGAGACCACCAGCTTGGGAACCAGTAGTTTGGATAACCGTGTTAGCGAGGTTTACTAACAACATGTGATCACCTTACACTTACACTGCTTGTGTAACTTGTCCTGATGGATTTTGTTTCTCGTATTAACCAACATAAAAACTAGTGAAAATATTATCATAAGGTTGATGTTCATGAAATGATGGTTGTGAAAAAAAGTTTGCTTTCACAAATAGCTCTTCATATGTTACCAAAATACGAAATACACACGTTTCTCCAAGCCTAAGTGTTAAAGTGGCCAGTGTGGATGTAATGGGGGCTTTAATTTAATCCTGTTTTATTTTAAATGAATGATTGTTTTCTTGAGAATGTAATGTAATCAGGGTTTATCACCTGTTTTGGCTTTGTACCTTGATGGACACAGCAAAGAGGGATGCCTTTTGATTTTTCTTTTTTCATTTATAAGGACAACAGACATTTGCACATATTTTACCATATTCAGACTAAAGGCACCTTTAAATTGCTACTGCAGTCACCCCTCTGTTAATTCTGGATTACAAGTGCAGTATTGCTGCCGCTTGCAACATATTGCCTGAAGCTAACCCCAACACACTTTTGTCAAACAAGAGGAAAATGCAAACGGGGTGGCAAGACTCCAATTAATTGGCCATAGATATGCAGCTACATGAAACCATTAATGGAGAGCAAATAGCTTTAACTTTGTTTCTAATGTAATATAAACTTTAATTAATAAAGTGTGTGATGAAGTGGAGACTTATCAAACAAGCCCTGTGTCCATTAAAGGCCCTAAACCCTCAGAAGGCAGGTTTATTAAACCCAGTTTCAAAACGTGTTTATGAGCCCCATGGAGAGAAAACAGGGAGAAATGCCGAGACATGAAGAAAAAGAAATGAGTTTGTGTAATTAGTGGAAATTAAGAGCTTTTAATCCAGGAGGAGGGGTGGTAGGAAGGGAAGTGGGGAGGGAGAGAGAGTTAAGAAGGAAGTATTGGCACACTGAGATGGGTGGGAGGGACTGTGGAACTAGTGCTTAGCTTACTTTTGTTTGCCCCTGAAGAAATGAGGGAGGACCCAAAAGCACACACCTAATAAAGATACTCATAATAAAAATATGGTTATTTTTGTAAGGGGCTTTGAAACCACAGCCTCCTTCACCTACAGGACCTCTTTGTTAAAAAAAAAAAAATAAAAAATGAGGGGGGGGGTCTTGTCACATTTTTGCACCCATTTGCGTGGGTAGATGCAGATTCATTTTCATTAAGTAACTATATTTGGACAGGAAGTGATTTAATCTGGTCAGCGATTCAACAATAATTTCCCTTTTTATTAAAGTTAAAACTTTGATTTTATGCAGCTTAAAATAATCATATTTATAGAGCTCAGTGAGGTTCTTATTTTCTTTATTATATAGTTTATTTGATAGAGACAATGCAAATTAACATAGCACACCTTCAGCCTGTTACAAACAAGCTGTAGTAACTGATTGTTACACATACAGAGATTATAGCTATTGTTTGTTTCCAGCTCCTGTCCCTATTTAGGCTTTTAGTAAAGACAGAGAAAAAAGGAAGATATCAAGGTTACACAAAATAACGTGCATACCGTGACGGTTATGGTAAAAAAAGATGACAAAAGGGTAAATATTTAAACTAAGGTTACATAGAATTACAACATACAGTTACAGTAAAAGACAAAAAAACACAAAAGTAAGATGTCAGGGTTGCATACAGTTACAGCATTCATCTAAAGAACATAATAAAAAAAAGTTAAAAATGCTCAGATTTCTTATTTTTCTTCAGCCAACCTCTAATACTTTTGATAAAAACATTAATATCTTGCATTAATTATATTTTGGTTGGTAGTGTGTTCCACATTTGAGAGCCTTTTAAGGAAAATGCTGATAGCCCCTAGGAGGTCTTACGACGTGTGATTTTACAATTGCCGCTTGCTGTGCCCCTGGTGTTGCTACTACTGTTTTGCCTGCTGATACATTTGCATAAAATATCTAGTGTTAAGTTTTGCAGGCATTTAAAACTAGTTTGGGGGATGAGAATTTTAGAAAATAATCAAAACTGGGCACATTGCACTACTTCAGTATGTGACAGTGATTCCATCTCATGGGGTTTTATCCATTATTTTCAAGGCTTGGCTATACATATATTTATTTAATGCAGCTGAGTTTCTGTTCGTTTACACCTTTATCTCAGCAGAAGGTTTCTCTGACTCTGTTGTCAACAGAAATGTTATTTCCTGGTCCAACCGAGGGTGGCATTTCTTTGCTCCATTTCATGACACACATCAAGACAACTTCCACTGACGGTTTCTGCTTGACTAGCCCTGACCTTCTAAAATGAATCCAGATGTTTTAAGTGATGGACAGAAGAAGTGAAGACGGAGGGAGCGGTCATGTTTTGGAGACAGGGTGATCGTATTGCATTAGATGGAGGCGTACAATCATCCCCCCTGCAGGATTTGGCCTGCCGCAGAGTGGAAAAATAACCCCACTGCATTTGTTCAGTGCGTTTGGCATTACATACATGACTCGAATGTGCTTTTCATCTTCATACCGCCAGCCAATGAGGCCTGAGGAATACAGACCATTCGAGGTTTAAGTGTAGCAAAGCAGTTTTCACACCCAAGTGGGGGATGTTAAGTAATTTCTGAACATTGTCTCAGGTAAAGACCCCCCATTGTTTACAACGGAGCCATGAGCCATTTTGGTGTGCTTTTCTCTGAGCCAGGAGCCATGCGAGTGATTGTTCTTGCCTATGAGCTCACTTAACCTCTCCCTCCTGTAGAGTCTTTCTGGCAGAAAACTGCTCTTAATGGATGTTATAAGTTCTTCTGCGGCCCATTCCGTTGTCTTTGCAGAGGAATTACAACTCTCATTAAAAAGCTGTTTTTTCATTATCAGCTGAATATGTAATAACTTCACTTTGATGAAATACTTGAAACTCTCACATGGACTAGATGCTTCTGTGTGGCATCACATGGTTGTTAATCTTCACTACATACATGGACCAGAGATCTCCTTTTCTTAATTTTTGCTTTGAGGGTTACTGAACAAAAACAAAACATGCACACTCCCTCCTTTTATGTCTGTTTCAGTCCAGCATACAGCAACAGATGGGTGGTAAACATGGAGTTGACTGCAGACAATTATTTCATCCAGCATCTGAGAAGCAACAACCAGCACACACTCCTGCTGAATTCCTGCCCAGACTGCTAAGTGCAGAGCGTTTTGATTGTCGTGTTATGATTGTCCCGCCCTTTAAGCAACTGAAAGCACACAGCGGGATCAGGATGTTTGTTTTGAATGAAGGTTCTCGAGAGAGAGATTAATCAACGTTAAACACAATTTTGTGTGTGTGTGCGTGCCTGCGTGCGTGCGTCTGGCGTGAGTGTGTGCAAGTAAGCAATTTTTTTATTCCAATATTTGATGGACTGCTGATGAAAATCCAGTAGCATGTGTTTTTTTTAGAGATCAGTAGTTCCATTGGACTGATTTGGTGATGGGCCGGCAAGATGTACAAAACAACATTTTTGTCTGTTTTGTTAGAAAATCTGAGTCTCTGTGTTAAAAATGCATTATTTATGGTTTTTGTTGAGGAAAATACATTTTTAGACAATCAAACTAACATTCTGGTCCAGAAGTCAGTTTAAAGGAATATTTTGCCGATTTTTAACCAGCTTTGTATCCTAACAATGTGGGTAGTACGTGTAAATGAGTTATGGTCAACTTTCTTTCATCTTAGCAGTGCTCAGATCTCTCTCTCTCTCATAAGGGCTGCTGCTGCCCTTCAGATTGTACTTTCTCATTGTCATATGCCCGCCAACCTGGGCGGGCATATGACATATGACCTTTCTAATAACCATATTCCTAAATAAAACCTACCTACCACATATATACTACTACCTATAAATGACCTGCAATACTTGTGAGAAAATTACTTTGGCAAAAACTGGTCTTAAACTTGGTTAAAATTATCTTGATGTGGTCTTCAAAAGCATTAAATTTAAGTATCAGATGCCTGTAGACACTGGTAAAAATGGACACACTCACACTACGTCACCCACTAGTGGGAGCGTTTGGTCTGCTGCAGTGTGGTGCATTCTGGTAGTTGTAGGTCTCCTACCTCTTGAGCAAATGGCAAAGTCCTTTTCCTATATTTTCTCTGGTCATGTAGCCTCAGTGCTTAAAGTAGCTGCCTCTTTGTGCATTGACAGACCTGTTTTTTGAAAAGACCATGTTTCCAGCACTGAAATATCTTTTCAGTATGATATACTTTGATTGGTTGAATTATGTTTTTTTTGGGGTTTTTTTTGCTCTCAATCTGGCCTTCCTTCTGAGGCACCAGCATTTATATTTGTAAACTGCTTCTTTGCACTGTACATAAAATAATGTGTAATGATACACCAAAATAGCGCTGTCATCGTTAAAGACCAAAAATGAACAATGAAACGACAAATTTCAAAGCTGGTGCCGTGGAGAGCTGGGGGCTGTACATGCAACAGGGTCTGTCATGACTCCGGGCTGACTTTGTTAGTGACAGGGATGGGGGGTACCTGTAATGAATCCACTACCTTCCACTATGCACTTTGTTCTCCCGGGAAATGAAGTCAGTGTGGGCTTCCTCCGCTGCTTTGAAATCTGTGGAGTCCCATAAGGCAGAAGCCCATGAACAGCCAGTGGGAATACTCTGTGAGCCTCCTGCTCTGATAAGAAGACAGCTACCTACAACAGAAGTAGAGGATGGACAGAGAAGATGAGGTTAGAAGACAGTGTGGACCGGAGAAAAGAGCACCGGAATTTCGGGGATTGTTCAAGCACAGAAAGGGACTAGGAATAACTGCATGCTTTGTTTTGAATAGCTGAGTAGCTTATTAAAATAAGGATACAGGTATCATGATAATAGTGTGAACATAGATCATACTGTCTTTTTTTAATATGTTCTGAGAGTTCAGTCGTGCATACGCAGGCAAACACTTTAAACCTGAGGGGATATGGAGACCACTCATCCCCCATCTGATGGAATTGGTAGGCAGAAAAGGTGCTCTGTCCCTCAGTGGTGGCCTACTTTGAAAGTGAAATAGCAACTATTGGGAAAAATAGAATGCCAATACAGTACTTAATATGCGTGCATATCAGGCTAGTGCAATGCTGCGGAGGCACACCTGAGAGGAATATGAAACTCCGGGCCAGGTGCTTGGTTCCCCGAGAGAGTGGGGACCGGAGGGTTTGGAGAACAGAGGGAGTGTTTGAAGTCCTGGAGGACGGTGCTGATTGTGGGTGGTATGGGAAGTCATAAGCCTCAAAAACACATGCTGCCACCTGGTTGTCTGAAATAGGCTGCCATGCAATTATCTTTGTCCTGAAGTGCATGTGCAACTTGGAGGTATTGTAGATTAATTTTCGGAGTGTATGTTTCTTGTGAAGGAAGAAGGACTTAGAAATTTCGTAGATTGAACATGAAGAGGCATTGGTGCTTTTTACTGCCTCCATCTTGGAACGGAGTCTCTCATGTATTTGTGGTTTATATCTTTCTTTTTTCAGTTACGAATTAGTGAAAATAATTTCAGTTTAGGACGCTCTCCATCCTGCATTTAGAGGATAAGATAAGATACCACTTTATTAATCTAATAAAGGGGACATTCTCACTTTATAGCAGTGTAAGTGTCAGAAACAATGAAAAATGCAAAAAAGAGTGATTTGAATGTCAAAAAAGGATAAAATATTACAAAAATACAGATTAAAAGTAAGAAAATAAAATCCATATACACTACACCTTTTACTTATACAGATTATGTATGTTCATGATTGATAGCTGCACAGGAGAACTGAAAATGCGTACATGGTGTTTAATATTTTTACTGTAAAAATATAGAAATATAGCCTGTAAATATTGTTGAAATATTGCTAATCTGTCATAATTCTATTTCTAGACATCAAAGGAACATTCAAAGCTAGTGAGAAGTCAAAGACAAGGACGATGTTGGAAAGAGATATATCATTATCCACCCTCATAGATTCGGAACCCTTTTTAATGTTTGAGATTTGACGCACTGTAATAGGTTGTCAGACTCGGAGGTAAAAATGGTGGAGGATTCAGGCCTTCCTTCTTAAATTTTTAATTCATTCTTTTTTAATTCAATTTGGGCAGATTTTCCCTGGTGAATGTCAAGATTATTTTTGTCCCCCTTTTTTGGTTGCTTTTGCTTTTGACAAACACAGCGGAGGGGTGGGCCCTACTGTTTCTTTGTGCATCTCGCAGGCGACCCGACCCCGCCAGACTCAACTGCTGTCACAGATAACAGCTCCTGGGTTGAAAAAGACGAGGCAACAGGGAAGCTGTCTATCAGAATGAGGAAAATGCCTCCCGTATCCAGTACACATATCTAGTTTTGTGTGCAGAGTAATGTGCTTGTGAACACCTCATCATTTACATACGCACATAAACACAGGCTCACACACACAGACAATTCTGCATTACATTAGTTACAAATGGCCAGCAGGAGATCACTGTATATCCCTTTCAAGATTATCCTTTCCCCTGTCCTCCACCTCCTCCAATGGAAGGCTTATCCTGTGCTGTAGGGTCTGTGAACCTCCCCTCCTCTCCAGTCCCAGCACTGCTGCAAGGATCAGTGTGAATCAGGTGAAGATATGGTTGGAAGGAGAAAAGGGAGGCAGGAGCAAAAATGTAATCGTGCTACACTTTCTTTTCACATGAACGTGAATCAGTGGCATTTTCAAGTTCTAAAAGCGTTTATCTTTTTGTCTGTTTGACTTCAGAAACATCTTAATTCTGTCATGTTTTCCCGCATTGGCTTTGAATTGAATGTGGCTGAGAGCACACTATAATGTAAACCATTCATACAGACACTGCGTTGTGAAATACTTTCTACAGTTGATTCACATGGACACATTTTAGTTCAGAGGCTGGTGCTTAAGAGAATGGCAGCAATAACCATTCAGAGCACCAAATTGCTTAAGTGATGTACTTACATGTCAAAGTACCACAAACCCTTCTTTGCAGACATAATGACAGTATTTTAGCTTTTGAAGTTTCGCAACAGTGGTGTCTTAAAAGCCCATCAAATGTAGGTAGAAATAAAATTTGTTTAGAGGCTGCAGGGTAGTGTACAGTGCAGTATGTGGAACTGCCTGGCAGTCTTCTTCTTGTTAGACAGTGATGTGCTTGTGTGGGAAAGTTTGATACTGTGCTCTCACATGCTACCAAAAAATCTGTTTTTGCAGTGTACTGAATGCTGCATCTGCATCTGCTCTGCTCTGTACAGTATATCAAGCATTTAAAAGATTCACCACAGAATAAACAGATTGTGCATATCAGATTATATCGTCTATATGCGTGTGTTTTCCCCACATTTTCTTGCATTTTAACCCAATTCTGTCTCCTCGGCAGCTGGAGAAATGCCATTATGAATTTGTCTTTTCTCTTCTGTGATATGTCTTGGCAGGACTCAGCAATTTTTTTCCTTTAACATGTGTGCACTTACACTTTGTACGTCTGAGGCGAATTGGAACATCCATAAAATCCACCTGACAACTGACACTTGGCTGGAGATAAACATCTGGTGCTAGCACAACCTGTATTTATCTGTTGTTCATGGCTATTAGGAATGAAATGGCAAGTGGGAGTGGAACACTTTGAGGATTGGCATTGATCTTTTGTTTTTCTTTTGTGTACTCCAGATGTTGCTTTTTATGTGCATGTAGTGTATGTGTGCATATTTTTTGTGTACATTTTTTTGGTTTGTTTGTAGAGGTTGGTCAGGGAGTCAGAAATTCAAAAGGCTTGTATCAAGATGAAGGCCAATGAGTGAGTTTGTGTGTGAGGGAGTGAGGGATTACAGTAGAGTAGGCTGACCGGGCAAAATAAACAAGAGAGAAACACATTCCAGAGATCATCTTATGCCATTGGACATGTATTTGCCCTTGTGCAGCTTCCCTTCATCTCGCAGTACCTACTGAAAAGCTTAGAGAGACAGAGGCCTGTGTACTTCTTTTTGATGAGCACACCATAGCAACACCTTTATATCAGTTTTTACTATTTCTTGCGACTGTATATTTCTACTCCACTTTTTGATGCCAATATTGTACTATTTACCCCAAAACATTTATTCTACAACATCAGTTACATTGCAGATTCAGATTCTGAATATGAATGCAATCAGCAAGTAAAATATGGAGTATTATATGGATATAGATGAAACTTTATTGATCTCTTGGTGGAATTTACAAACTACACAGTAATATATAGTAGTTAAAAGATTCTTTACCAGCTACAAAATTACAGTGAAGTTCATATTAATGTATCAAAAATTATGATTCAGTAATACAAAATATTATCTGAAATGGGCCATTCTGCATAACAAAAACGTTTGCTTTTTGTTCAGAGTATATTTTGATGCTAATATTTTAATACAATTACTTAAGCAAAATTTTCTATGCTTGACCTTCACTTGTAACATAGTATTTCTACATAGTTTTATTGCTACTTTTACTAAAGTAAAAAATCTAAATACTTCTTTGTTCATAATTTCAAGCCACATCTGCTCTTTGGTTGCTTCCTCTGCTCTCTTGTCACCACACAATAAATGTTCTCTTTCCCTGCTGCAGGAGAAACATCATCTGACAATGTCAAGTTGACATTTTGTAACACAGGCTGTTTAAAGGCATAGCCAGGTTCTGAAATTAACACTTTACAAGTGCCAAACGAGGGTATATTTTCCATTTGGAAAGTAATCTTGGAAGGTTATCTGCCACACTGGTGCCTACATGCTTGTACCAAAATAGTTATGCAATTGGTGACCATGCAGTGAATCTCTACTGTGTTTTAGTGCCATTGCTGCTTCTCTCCATCAGTGTTGGAGTTTGACATACAAAAACACACTGACACACACAAACACACTAGAGATGTGTTTTTACATGCATCTAAATGGTGCTGCAAATTAATGCCTTCTAATCTCAATGAAATTTACACAAACAAATGTAACAAAAAAAGCAAGTTATTATTGTGGCCGGTAAAAAAATGTGCTCAGGCGATGGATTTTTAATGAAAATCTGTCCTCTTGGCCGGTTGGTCAAAAGTTGATTTCAGGCACAGTATTATACATTTTACAAAACAGGAAGCTCATTTCAGTGTAAATTTTGTGTCATGGATATATTCTGAGCCAGCTAACCTGAAACTTGTCTTTGGACTTTTCCTTAGTTTCATGAGCTTCGCGCTTATATTGTGTTATATTAAGTGCTATATTTGTGGAAATCAATGAAATTATGCACAATACCTGCGATCCCACACTGAGTTTAAGGCCCTGCTGTATGTACTGGCTCTCTAATATGGGCGAGACTGGGTTCAGGTCTTGTCTTACATCTCACTAGCAATATGATGATAATTTCTGACATCACTCTAATATGAAATGAACTACTCAATAACAGAGATTTTTATGGAAACATTTACTGTCATTTCATACTTCCCTTGTGCATTTACCTCGACTTGAGTAAATATTCCAGACAGTCTCTCTATATTTGATAGACAAGCTCTTTCACTGGAGATGATAGAGGAGGGATGCATGACTTACTGTGCATTCCTAGTGCGCTCTCGTGTTTAATTCTAACATCTATATTGATCACATATTTGCTATAAAAAGAGACTTGGTGTCCTCGTGTTACAGCCCCTTCTAGTTTCCCCACTGCATCACAATGGTGGCTGTGTAACATCGGGACTAAAAAAGTTTCTGTCAATAAAACCATTGCTTTCAATCTTAACCCTTACAGCTTGCTAATATACGTCACCGTCTGTCTTAATTGTTTGCAGTTAAACAGCAAATGGGGAACAAAAGGATTCTAGGCAACTCGCAAAAAAAGCCATTTTGTTTTCTGTGTAATTGAGGTGGCCAGCTGTAATGCCATTATTCCAGTCGATAGTGTATCGTACGTTGAGGGTAGTAACAACTAAAAGTCTGGGTCAGCAAGTATGGTCTTTTATTGGAGCCCTCCACTCGCTCACAGGCTTCACTTTACAAGGGAAACTTCACTAAGCGACTGACTCGGTGCCTCAGCTCCCCTTTTACAGGTTAATACAGAATCCCATCCAAGTCACTCAGACAGCTGGGTAGCAGCACGACTCATAAACACATCATAATCAGCCCACTAAGAGGTGGGTTGAATTTTAGTGGCTTGTGCCCCCAAGCACTGTGGATACCCCTAATTCCACAGTAGCACAAGTCAAAAATCCTTTGTGCTTTAAAGACGGGGCTCTGACCTCCTACCTTTTCCCCCAGCACAGAGGCAAGTCTATCATTATCACTCATTAAGCCTGACTAACCTGTTTTTATTCTCACTGACTAAACAAAGGATAATTATAATAAAGATGTGGACTCTGTGCTGTACCATACAGCATGTGTCACTGGCTGCACTCCAGTAAGTCGGATCTGAAATAAATACTGGTTAGCTGCTTTTCATGTCAGAAAATTCTAACAGCAGATTTTGTTCATTGGACATGAGAGGTGTCAGATCTTACTATTTCTATGTGTGTGTGTATATATATATATATATATATATATATATATATATATATATATATACAGTTCATACTCATACATTTTTCATATTTTTTAAAATATTTTTTAGTTTCCATAGTGTTTATCCCAACTATAATGTAATTTACCTCTCTTGTTAAGTATCTACAAGTGGCTGATGAAGTATAATGGTTTCTTTAGAAGTAGGTATTTCATAAGGAGCCAAAGTCCTTATGTAGCACCAGTTTCAAAAGTAGCCTTTTAGGACACAGTAATCACCAATGGATGATTACTGTGTCCTAAAAGGCTACATAGTCTATCTATGCAATAGAACGATGCAAATACTTTTGAAACTGGTGCTACATAAGGACTTTGGCATTTGCTTTTGCTCAGAGGTAGAAAACCTACATCCTACATTAAGCACTGCACCACAACGAACCAATAAAGGCTCTCGCTGGTGGATGATGTGATGCAAACTTGTACATGTGAAATAATAGTGGCTGGCTGATAACAAACAATCTCATGTCACATTTAAACTGTAAGCTAAAATATATATAGTTATATATATTAATATTTGATTGGAGTTTGGTCTGAGTTTAAAGGGGAGATATGGGGCTGGTTCTGTCTCTTGATGGACTTCTTGACTCTTTGCATCCATGGTGGTGGCAGGGGTAACTGGAAATACAAAAGTATTAAGTATTAAGTAAGTCTGTTGTTTAAGCAACAGCTGGGGGGCCACCAAAACAGAGATTGAATGTGTGTATGGGAGTATTGGAATGGCCTATTCCATAAAGTTGCATAATTTCCAAATGGATTGACACACTTGAACACGATTTTGTGAAAAGATTAGTCATGAGCAAAAAGACAGCTAATTAAGGGCTAATGCTAAATGACAAAAAGGGGGTGTGTCAGTGGGGGTGGTCTAAAAAAAGTGCATAACTTTTGAATGGATTTATGTAACACACTAAACTTCAAAGAAAGACACACAGAAAGGTGGACATGCACATACAGCCGTGCACACACACACACACATCATTTGGCCACATCCTCTTTCATTACTTGTAGGCAGGCATCATTGTACTAGTGAGAGGAGGTTGTGAGGTTGTTTGGTGAATACATAATTTCGTGGATGCATTCGAGAACCAGGTTGCAGCTATTGCAAGTTCACACTTAAATTTTTCTCAATGTCTTGTTTTTCACATGGACTCAATATAATAGAGACTGGGTGTTATTTCTCGCTATACAATAGATTTAGTATATAGTTTGGCCCTTTGTCAGTGAAAGTGCCGTGATACAAAATGTTAACATACTAATACTGGCTGGCTGTAGCTGAAGGGCAGTGCGTCATGATGGTCACAATCCAGCATTTGCAATGAAGAGGCTGCTGGGTATTGTCAGAATGGTTGAAAGCTGCTATTCTGCATATATATATATATATATATAATAGAAGAGCGCAGAGAAAGTGAGGGAGAGAGAGAGATACAGTCCTTGTAAACATCGAGGCAGGTGAGCAGCTCAACAACTACTGGGGTTTTGGGATTTAAATGCAGTTCACGACTGAGTGCCTCTCTGTACGCTGATATTCTCCTTGCCTCGCTTTTAACTCCATCCCCAGGTGCCGCACGGTGCATCTTTAATCAGGGCATGTCTGTCTTGACACCTTCATGTCACCAGAACATGCCTTTCTGCAGCTGTGTGAAGAATAGTCATCAGGCGGTGACATGATGGAAGCTGTTACAGCCTCAATCACATTGCGGGACCAATCCCTGCTTTTTATATTATGCGTGCGTTTGTATGTATCTGCAGGTGGAGGGGTGCATGTATTTTAGTGGAAGACACAGCAGCAGCTGTTTTTGATTTGATTGGGGACTTCCAACTTTACTGTATGTGTCTGTCCCCATGTTGATTGCCAAGGATAAACCTATTGCTGCTAACAAGCGTGGAGTCAAGCTGCCAGAATGAGAAAAAGTCATTTCCCCTCCTCTTGTCCTCATCTCTCAGCAAACCTTGACATTTTCCAGCACAGAATTGTGAAGTATTTCTTAAGTCCTTTCACGCCTCAGTTGACAAATTGGATCAACCTATCGGTTAACCTTCACAAGAAGAAGAGATAATACTTGAGCACATTTCTTAAAAATAAAACATAAGCATGGTCGTCTTTTACTTGTTTGACAACCTTTCATGCGTCACTCTTCTGAGCCGCTTGCTTACTTAGACACACCTGCATGTTTGATTTTTCCAAAAAGCAATGGTGGCAAGTATTAACATCAAATTTACTCTCTTTGCTCGCTGGTTTGGTCTACAACAGAATGTCGCCCCATCAGTCATTATTTTTTTAGTCATGCAGTTAGGCTTTGCAGGAAATAGGTTTTGATCTAAGAGTAAAAATGTACTTAATATATATACATATTGTCAAGGCCTCAACTAACTCATTGGCAAATACAAAAAAATAAAAAATAAAATAAAAAATGTTCCTTGTACAAAATGTAACCCTGTTGAATACACTGCAAAAATAGGACAGTCACTGCACAAAACCCAAGTAGTTTTTCTATAGCAGAGAGTAGAAATGACATCCAGAAAATGCTTTGTCCTGTTTTAGACAAGGAAAAACACTTGAAGTTGAATATAACACAATTGTTCATTGTCGTCAAACTTTATTTTTTCTTACTAGAGATCGTATGGTATTAATTTAATCTCTTCAGTTGAGAGATTTGTCCATGATCTGTTAGCACAAAGCCTGTGTGAAGGAAACAGCTAGCCTCAAAAGAGACAAAAAAAATGCTCAATTGTGATGTGACGGCTGGATAAATGGCTTGTTAAATCATTTCTCATTTTTATAGTTATACATATCAAGTACAGCAAGTGGAATGTATGAATTAAATTCTGCAAAGGTCTTTCTGACAGAGCCTGTCCGCTGTTTCCTTTTGCTTCCAGTCTTGTCGAAACATGTCCTTGACCGATCCTTGACCTTCATCAGTTTTCTTGTGCTACAGTCAGACGCCTTTCACAAGCATTCACAAATTTCAAACATGAGCAACTTGGTTTGATTTGTTTCAGAAACATGGAAAAAGTTTATATATATATATATATATATATATATATATAGGGTTTTTTTTTAATTTTAGCATTGTTTTAGCTCTTTTTCTTTTCATTTTTTTGGTGCTAATTTCAAGTAATTTTTTGTTGCTTCTTACTAATTCTTGCAAATTTTTGGGTCATTCATTCATTCATTCATTCATTGTTCATAACCTATAACATTCGTAACATATAGACAGACAACTGTTCACACTCACAGTCACACCTACAGGCAATTTAGATTCGCCAGCTAACCGAACCTGCATGTCTGTAGAATGTGGGAGAAAGCCGGAGAACCCGGAAACCCACGCTGACATGGCGAGAACATGCAATCTCCGCACTGAAGGGCCCCCCTGCCCAAGGTCTGAACCTCGCCCCAACCCGTTTTCAAACAGGGGACCCTCTTGCTGTGAGGCAACAGCACTAACACACCATGGTGTAGTGGTTAAGTTGCTCATTGCATTTTTTCTATGTATTGGGAAAAATAAAGCCAATTTGTTCAAGTTTCAAAAGGTTATAGCACAGCGGTGAAACTGATATAGATTTCCCTGTGTATCTTCAGGTAAGACTGACTGCAAACATAAATAGATAATAAAGATGGCCAGCAGTACAGGTGCACATCTTAAAATCTCCACCTGTTTCAGCCTCTTTGAGTACACTCTGGAGTCCCTTTCTGGGCTTGGTCCTGTGTAGCGTGGTGCTGGGCGAGGTAATGGAGACCGTGGGGGCATCAGTAATCCCACCAGCTGTCCAAGGAACAGCCTCAAATCTCTGTTCTTCATCCCCCTCATAGTGACATGAGCCCAGCTTGGGCGTTTGTCTACTGAATGCTTAAGGTTGGACGGCACGGCACGGTCTTAACAGACGCCAGGGGCAGCCGTTTGGACCATCAGCTAGTGCCTTCCTACCAGCGCCCAAGCGCATTGGGTCACAACGAGCTGCCTTGGCACCACCAGAGAATGGTTTCCTAGAACTGATTGGCTGTCAGGCTCAATCCATTCGCTGCCCCCAGGAGCATGTCTCCATGACCAATTTAAGAGGCAGAGTCAGAGCCTTCCCACACTCCCTGCCTCAGAGAGACAGAGAACAACAGTAGTGTAGATGTAGGCAGATTAAATATATACTTGTTAAAAGGCTGCATCAAGCCCCAGGTCATCTACAGTGCTCAGAGTTATTGATTTGAGTTTTTTTTTTTTTTTTTGCTCAGCATTGGTGTGTTTTCTCTTTTAAGTTTAGCCTGTTGTGGACAAATTTGTTATGTGTTAAATGCTAATTTCCAACCAGAAAGATACTGCAGCATAATAGCACCTCCCTTTATAAATATAAATCTGTATGGTATTAGATAATCTATCAGCTTTGCTAAAGTCTGTGGATACTTTCATTTTGATTTTGACAGTAAGCAAATCTCAGCACTACTTTTCTCAGGATTTATATTTATTTTTAATCTTAAAACGGCCAAACAAGAGATTCCTAATCACAGCCATAAGCTAAAAAGTTAAGCAAGTCATGTTTAATCATGATATTCCCAGACATTACTGCTCTGACTCTCTGCTTTTGATATAAACTGACCGTTTCAATAGGAAACATTAATCGTTTGCAGGAGGCCCTCTCCTCTTGGAATAGAAACAGGGAAGGGGGTCACTGAGGGAGATCTGTGCTGTCTCAATTAGAAGAGGAGGCGTTTTTCTCACTGGGCCCTGCTCCAAGCCCAGCTGTGTACCTTCCACCGTGGGCTGAGCCTCTCCCTGCATACTGAAAACATTACTGGCCACAGGTCAGAGTGTCACTCTGTGGGACTTCTCCTGCTCCCTATACACACACCTTTTATTTAGAGATCTAGGCTAACCAGAACCAGGTGGTTTGAGTAGGAGGACAGAAAACTAGTTAGCTTTAAAACAGACACAGTTATGCCGGGTTGAGCGAGTGCACATGTATTTTTTGGGGAAGGGTGTTTTGTCACACATGAGTGTGCATGCACGCACACTTAACACACTATCCACAGTTTTCATCATCATTATCATTATCAGCCACTTCCCCCACTCCCTGTTATCATTAGGCATGATGATGATTGCATGTTTGAGAGCTCCACACCCCCAAACTGCAGCTCCTCTGTAATGGTTCACCTTGAGCTAAGGAGTATTTCTGGAAAAAAAAAAAATGTCAAGGTTAAAACCTGGCAAAAAGAAAAAAAATGCTCGCACAGATAACTTACAGAGATACTTATTAATTTCAAATGCAATCATTTACCAATTATAACAAAAATGTTGAACATGTATGTCCACTCAAATGCAGGCACTCATCTTGTTGTCAAAGCCTACATTATGTCTCGTTCATACTGGATTTATGGATTTTTGTATCTTCTTTTTTAGTATACACAATCAATGCAGGTTTTCCAAGCTGAAAGAACTAATTTCTGAGTCAATGGGAGAAGGATTGCCTTTTTGAGAGTGGGAGCATGATTTTAAGATCCAAGATAGCAGGAGGAGTGGATAGCAAGGTGTGTATCCACACAGCAAATTGGCTTCGGGGTTGAGAAAGAGACCTCTGTTTAGCCTTCGTCAGTGGGAGAAATTGGTCACAGCTGGATTTCACTGGTCAATTGGTACGTTCAGATCTTGAGCGTGCTCTCTATTTTTGAAGGTCTCACTCATTATTCCAGCTATAACTGGGCCAAGCACATTATCTTGACGGTAGAAGTTCAGAGACGCCTTTGTTCTCTTTGTTTTACCCCCTAATACCTTAATACTTTTCATTTATTCACTCATTGCTTCCCCCATCATATCTGTTTTGTTTTTGTTTAGTTATGGGTTTATGTGTGAAATGGTAGAGATACTGAACTTCAAAGGATTCAGAGAGGATTCACCGGTCAATTGGTACGTGTGTGTATATATATCTATTTAACACTTCTGTGGAATTGGTATTTCTGTGGATCAGACATGGCTGAGGCCAATGACTTTTACTTCGAATCCATCTCCTTTAGACGGACTGGCAGCTCTCCAGCAGCTCAATCCTCGGTGTGAGTCCCTGAGATGGAGGACAGGGCA
Source organism: Plectropomus leopardus (assembly GCF_026936395.1). NCBI lineage: Eukaryota > Metazoa > Chordata > Actinopteri > Perciformes > Serranidae > Plectropomus > Plectropomus leopardus. Next base: position 12,957,890 of record NC_142183.1, read on the forward strand.
CATGTTTGCAGGCAGATTGCACATTTGAGGGAATAAATTGCCTCGTAGAGGACCAGACTCCACATTGTCTGTTCCACTCTGTGTTCCTTTGCCTTTAAATATGTTTGTTGAAGACCTGTCATCTGCAGTTTCTTTTATTTCTTTTCAAGGCCCGCTCATTTTATGGTGTCTGGTGGCGGGGCTCAGCCGGATGGTCTGTGTCCGGAAGTGAACATGTGGTAGTGTTTAGCTTTGTAATGCCCTGGGTTTTATGGACGTCTTGAGGGAGATATCGCATGGAAAGCAACCAGGATAGTGATTCTGGGCCAACAAACAGACTGGATGTCCAAGTGTTGGAGAACTCTTGTTATCACAGAGCTTCCCAAGGGTATACCTCAGTCCAAGGCCCACAGAGAAGGCTTAACTTGGATGCCAAGTCATCTTTAATAAGCCAAATCTGTTTTTGCTCAAACATTCATGTATTTTTTCAGTGAAACCTCTATCAATCTGGTGACTCCTTTTGGCATGGAGCAGACCTTAACTCCCCCTCAGTTAATGGAATGTGTAACAGTTTCACTCACCAGAGACTCATCTTCATGTGGTTTTGTTGGCTGCAGTGAATCTTTCATGTGTTTTGTTCAATGTGATTTTGAAACACTTCCTCCTTGACATTCTTCTCAAGGCCCCTCGCCCTTGTAAGTTAATACATTACAACAAATCAGTGTGAAATACAAACTATTTATAATTCATTGGTACATCTCTCCTCCCAAACTTGCATGGCTGATATCAAGTCAGAAACATTTGACCCTGTTTTTCCCTCAGAGGACCATCTGGCCCAAGAATCAGCTATGCTGCAAGTTGAGCTCTGCATGGTACAGTCAGCGCAAATCTTAGAAAGCGCTGTTCATATTTCAACAGATTTCTCCAGACTGTGTATATCCAGATAAAAACACATTCCTGACCTGACTCTTCACCTTATTCCACCTCAATTAATAATTGATTGTGCAGCTGGTATTATCTCGTAATAAAGATTTTATTATTACTATATTGTTCTGCCAGCCTAACACAGAAATAATACATCTCTTTGTCATATAAATTAATGTCACCATTGTACACAATGGCTTCAAGGAAACCAGCGGGCTGCCAACAAATCTTGCGACTTTGTGCCCATCACAAATGGCTCTTTGTTGAGTGATTGTTTGGGAGATTCCATTTACAAATATAAATCTGTCCAGGAAGGATGGCTTTGTTGTCAGAGTATTATATGTTAGCCACTGGGCAACTCATAAAACACGTTTAAATGTTGGCAAGGACTTTGATCAGCTGTTATGGCCCTGCACTGTTGGACAGGTTAATCTTTCTTGGCAAAAAACAATTAGATGGATGTACATTCCCAAAGTCAAACTATAATGAAAAAAAACAAAGTTTTCCCAAATTTAAAGGTTCAATTTGATATTCTAAAGAATATAGTTGATTTTTGAGACTCCAGTTCATCAAATACAGATGACCTTGGATGGTGGTCAGACTGAACAGCATGTTCTCACTTGCAACTCATCAAATACATTGCTTTGTCAGAGATGTTGGTTTCAGATCCCACCCTAAGAGGCACATTTTGTGGAGATATGATTTGCACCGGGCACGTCAGTTGTAGAGGCAGTTGGCAACAACCCAACTCATCAAATACTGCTGCTTTGTCAGTGGACGTCACCAATGCACAGAGGCCCCTTTTGTGGCGGCATAAAACACACTAGGCGGCAGTAGTTTGTAATGCCACTGGCAGCTACTGTAATATAAAGAGAAGGTTTTTATAGGGAGGGCGGGAAGGGAGATGGATGGGTGACAAACTCTGGATTTGACTCAAGTGCCTGCTGTTCATTTCCCATGTGAATTTTAAAACATAATGTTTGTCTTGACCTAACCATGGACATTGTATTCTGCCTAAACCTTAAAAAAACTAAAAACAAATTGTTTTAACTTCATTGTAAGTTTAATTTGGAAAAAAAAGAGACTGCATGCATGTAACAGCAGAAACTGTACATTTCACTTGGCAATGTCCAAAAAATGACTCAGGAGGGCACCTAGTGTGTCATATTTAAATGTACAGGTCCACTGACAAAGTGGTGGTATTTGATGAGTTGGGATGAGAATTTGTTGGACCAAATCACCAATCTGCTTTGGTATTTGATAATCTGGGAAGGTGAGACTCAACAATAAACTATTTTTCTCCAGAGTTACATACTGCACCTTTAACTCGACCTAATTATGATGCCGAGTGCAAGGTGTGATTTTTAGTTACAACTTTAGTGTTTTGGACACATTCATAAAACTCCTTTTATTGTTGCAACCAACCATCTGGTTGAAATATGCCACCTATAGTCATCCTCTATACACACCTGGGACTTCACTAGTGTGGCAGCTCGAATGTGTGCAAGCCCTCCAGGGCCCATCAGTCCACATGCAGTGCTCAGAGGAAACATGTGACATGTGGCATAATTGAGTCAGCCAGCAAATACAGTTGCAGAAATCAGCCAACTGATGCCACTACTCATTGCCCAGCGGGAGAGCTCTGAGCTGTATAGGATGGCATCAGAAAGGAATGTGCCTGTTTCAGATTATTAAAGGCTCTGTTTTTCTGTTTAATTTGAGATAGCATGGGGCCCTGGGGGTAAGGGCGAAGACAGCTGAGGCACTGACGAATGGGCTGAGAGCACCCTGCTGAGAGTGTAAGGCACCTAGGTGAGAGATTCAAGTGGCAGCAGGGAAAAGAGAATGGAGGTTTAAGAGAACAATTTACTACCAAAAGCAGCCAAATTCCCCTTCTCAGTTTAATTTGCCCTCCGTCTGAGGGCCATTCTCTGAGGGAGATCATTGTTTCCTCATGTTTTATTTTTGCTGGCTCTCCAGTTTCTTTGTCCAAGGCTCTTGCTACAAAAGAAATCCAGCATGATTCCTCTGGCCTCACTGGTAACTGACTCAGTGTATGTGAGTCGGGATTTTGTGGCTGTAATCTTGTTGTCATTGGATTTATTTATGAAGTTATTAATATTTATTTTGTATCTGTCTTATTTGGTGGGTTTGGGGGAGTTCTGATAGAAAATTACAGACACTGAAACATGAAAATGCTGATATCTGCCAGTCCTGTGAAATCAAAGGCATCAAAAAAGCCTAATCCTGGAAATTGGATTTTTTTTTTTCATTTGAATGGAGACAAGCACATTGACATAAAAACAATCAGCAATTAAGGACCTGTTTTGACGTAAATCTTTCTGTATTTTCAGCCATAGACTTTATAAAAACAATGGACGTAGCCACAGAGATGTCACCCATTGGTTTGTGGACGTGTGTGAAGTCTTTTGGCATTTCAGCCATCGACATCTTGGTTTTTGGAGCCAGAAGTGAACATATAACATGGGTAATAACAGGACTGACTCACTTTTGGAGCCAGCCTCTCGTGGCCACTAGTGGAACTGCAGTTTTTGGCACCTCCCTTTTGGCTTCATTTTTCTGCCCCAGAGGTTGCCTCTTGGTTTCACCTGCCTTTACCAAGTGCTACTGTTGTTGAAAATTAACTTGGTCTTTGTCAAGTCTCAGTCATGCACTGCATATTTAGAACTTTATTAATAAAAGCCTTAAAGACAATGTTGTACCCTTTTCAGTGCATTGATCAAAAATTTATTTTTAAATGAGTTGACAGTGCTTGCAAGCACAGCACAGCAGGTCCGTAAAAGTAGTAAAAGTAACCTAATCGTGGGCTTTTCCTCGTCATGCGAACATGAGAGGGTTGTGTCTTCCTAAAAAAAATCTAGCAAATCCATTTAAAAGCATCTATGAATTCTTGAGTCCCCCCCTCTCACCACGCTGCATCTGTTAAATAAAAGAAAGGTCAAGCTATTGGCTGATGTGCATCTCGGAGCTCCACTGAGTATGAAGGGGATACTGCATGCTGTGTATGGCAGTCCAAGGTGACTTAAAGTTAGAGTGCAGAGTCATGTCAGCCTTTCAGGAACATCCTTAGATGTAGACAGAAAATCAAAACATAATACTCTACCATTGGTACAAACTCGCACCCCTTTTAGTCCTATTTAAAACAGTAAACAACAGCATCCCTGATGTCATGTGTTGACAGAAAGCACTGGAGTTAGGCAGGTGCCTTCAGCATTGCTTCTTCTGGCCGCCCAGGAGATACTGCCTCTTTGATTGTTTCTTCAAATATGCAAGCCAGCGCTGGGGGAGCAGATTGTTTGTTCTAGATTTCCTAGGAGACTCCCACCTTGGGCTTAAACAGAGCGGTTGTGATGATTAGCAACAAAGTGTGCTGCTTCTCCCATAATCCATTGGGAGGAAAGGGTAGGGTCTAAGGAAGCTTCTGTCTCATGTTGCTGCTTCCTCTCATCCCATTGCCCCCTTCTCAGTACTGTCATTCCAGTTTAAAAACTTGACCTTCTGTCCTGTACATGGACACCTATGTTTTCAGATGTGGATGTTGTTGAAGTGTAAGTGAAGAGTAATACAATCTGACGTGTGGTGTTTGCCTGGCGTGCTGCCTCAATAATGTCTCTATTATGAAAACAAAGGTCTCGTCATTCTTGGACCAATTTGTCTTATTGTGTTCAGTCATGTAACAGAGACTTAATGCCATTTTCTCAGATTGTGGGGGGTAACACAATTATCTCCTTGGCTCGGACGAGTTGACAGACAGGGCCTAAGGGAAGTAGACGTGCTTATCAACCATCTACCCACTGTCACAATGACAGGAATGTTGGCGCACGCAAACAAATGAAGAGGGGGAAGTTATCACAGGACTGTGATGCCACAGCTGATGATATTGCACATTATGTAGTTTCATTTTGATGCTGAAGAGGGTTGTCATCAGTCACATCCGCCTTTCAACTAACCTGTGTTATACCACGTGTAGTGGCCTTACGGGTGCAAGGCTGGACTCAAAGAACATAGTGCACTTTAATGCTGCTGTGTAGCTTATTTTAGCAATGAAGAATGTGAGAGCACTTGTAGTAGCTGACCCTTTTTAACTGATCATTAATCGTCAATTTTGGGGTGGATGTTTATCTCGTTTATCTTATTGTAGACTTGCGCATAGTATATTCCTTTGTACACCTCTTTGTGCCCCGCTCTCTCTCTCTTTCTGTTTATCATGACACTACTGCTGCAGGAGTGTGAGCTCCATGCCAGGGCCATAGTGTGTCCAACTGCCCCACTTACACACTTAGTGACAGGTCTAACTGTTGGCATCACTTGGTTAACGTTACCTAATGGGTTTAATGACTGAGTCGAGCTGTTTCAGTGTCAGTGTGAGTTTGTTGGGACCATTAAACAACAGCGTGCTGTTTGTTAACCACTCCTGCTGTGTTAGTGATAACAGTGCAGATGTTGAAATGACTGTTCTGTGTAATCGCAGCAACAGAAAATGTAATGATCCTTTTCACTAGTAAAGGGGATGAGGGGTATTATCTCATAAGTGTCCACCTCTACCTTTTGGGTCATTAGTGGGTGTTGCAGACGTCTTTTAGGGGCAACATCAAGGCATTGCCCTGGTGGCATCTCGGGACTCAGTTGTGGGCAACAGCAGACTGTTGTATCATCATTTCCCAACCAAACGGCTGATATACATTTTTCGCTGTTTGATAATATTAATCGGTCAAAATTTTTGTTGTCAGTTAAGGGTTAAACTATTAATTGTTTACATCGCTTCATGGAATGACTGTGGTTTTTACATATTCATTATATTTAATGACTTATTCAAATGCAGGATGCATCATGAAGTTGGTTTGTTATATAGCCTGCAACACATTTCACACTAGTAGCTCTAAGAGTAGCTGGTTTGTTTTGCTTTTTATTAAGAGAGTGGTGAAATGGGACCAAAATGCTGAAGTTTTCTGGTATGGAAACTATGATCTTTAATTGGTTTATACCATCTGTTGTTGTTTTACCCATCTTTGCCTGTCAGCGCACGCTTTATCATGCTTATATGTATTTGCATTCTCATAAGTATAAATTATTTATTTAACTTTGTTGTGTGAAGTAGAATTTTTTTAAACATCATCGAATTCTTGCTTTTCTGCGATACCGAAAGCAGTCATTGTTACATTTTGATTACATCGCAGGCTGCACAGTTTTGTTACATTGCATATGATTTCCAAATGTTGATGTAGTAATTCAGATTTTTTATTCACCTGCAGTGAGAAAAGACGTAAAAGACGAGACTGATGACAGAATGCCACAATTCAAGAAAAAGGCGAAGGAGCTTCGCATCCTGGATGCCAAAACTGCACAGAATCTTTGTAAGTATATACAGTTTTGTTTTTGTAAGTAATTTACAGCTACTGACCACAGGTTTAACACCATTAGTTCATGAGGTACTATATTCTTTTTAACCATGACCTTTTATGACAGAAATGTCAGCGTTATTTTCCATGACACCCCAGGCATTTTCATACCCCCATGAACAGCTCAAGAAAGTTGTTTGTGGCAAACAAACAGTAGAATGCCCTTAACAGCGATAGTGTTTCACCGAGCTGTTGTGGGAAATGTTTTCTTGCCAGTTTTTTAGCAGTCACCACAAGTGCATATAGATTGTGTCCACGCTCTCAGTCTGTAATCATGTTTAAAGCACATTTCTGTGAGAACAGAGCACTATAGCTACATGTAAGAATCCCTAGGAGCCCGAGTGTATTTAGTGTTTAGCTGTTATCGGTGTACATTTTTTACGTCTCCCTCCAAGCGTCCCTTTATATTGTTGCGGTAGACGGAAAGGTTTTCTTGGTTGGGGATCATTTTAGGTTTGATGCAAATGGTTTAAAGAAACGTTCTGCCTTCAGCTCAACCCCTGCACCTCCTCTCCTCCATGTGATCCCAAATCCTTTATATGTGTATGAATTTATTACACAAAAAATGAGTGACTGCTTGCAGCATTGTTTTGATTGGGCGGTAGAGCACTTCATTGTTTCCCCAACTCTGTGGGGTTTCATCTGTAGCCTTGATATCACTTACCTCAGAGATACAGTGTAAAAGATAACTCCTTGTGCAATATGCATGTCAAATGCTAAAATTACAGGTCACCCTTCTTGCAACCTTTATGTCACCCTCTTTATTTATGCAAGTTTTTCTTACCTTCTTATTTAAGGGATGAGCAGAGAGGTGTGCGATGGCGTACTGTAGACTGGGATGAGTATTTATTTTAGCTGGATATATACTGTGGATGAGGACTGGAGGCAAACTAGGATGTCAAAATGAGATGAGGGATTCACGTACACCACAGAAACATGACCAATTATATGTGCCGCCCAACCAATTCCCTCCCTGCGTGCTGGTAATATCTTGCAATGGCTTCATATTCTTGCGTTTTCCATGAAGAGAGGCCAGATGAATGAGTTCATCAAGTATTGAGATCTGATGTCAGGACGGGGCATGTGGCATGAACATAAGGATGACACACATTAGTGTCTGTGTGTGAGTTTGTATGTGAGCATGTGCGTGCATGTCACTGCACTTGTGTGTGGGGGTTGTGACAATGTTGATAGGTGTCTCTGCCATCTTTGATTACAGCCCCAGCAGATGGGCTTTGAGTTTGGCAGGAAGCAAAAATAAGTGTAGAAAATCTCACCTCCATAATGGCAGTGGGTGGAAGGCATGTGGTCCTACACAGATACACAGCTCCCCCGGGTCGTCTTGACACATAATGAAGCATCGTAGATCATATTCACTGCCTGCTGCAGAAACCTCTGAGATCCCTTTTTTTGATGTGTGTTGGTATTGAAGGTTCAGTGACTGGGATGGGTAGCGGGACAAAATGAATGATTGTGATGCCAGTGTCACTTCATGTATTCTGGTATAATGATTATGCATACCACTGTCTGATGAATTGTGTCTGCCAATCTGTCTCTCTGTCTGTCTGTGTGGAAACATACTAGCAGCTTTTAAAGTGAGCTGCAGGTGAGCATTTGACTTGTGGCTAAGCACTCTGTCTCCCAACCCATTGGCTATCAGTCTGATGACAATATACCTCTTGGGCCAATGGAAAATACTTAGAGGGTTCTGGTGTAGCCAATGCATATGCAGGTCAAAACTTCCGATTCTATGCACTGTTCATTGTTTAGTAACTTGAAACAAATCCTGACAGCAGTTTGGGTAATATTTATATACACATAGATTACCAAGAAATAAGCAAATATAAAGCGAAATAGCCAGTGGGTTCTGAGACTGCATTTGCATGCTCACAGCATAAAAAGATAAAACCCTATAGTTTTTGCAGTAAATAAAATAAATTAGTTATGGTGATAATGCATTACCCTATTCACTTGACTAGTAAAACAAATGTTGAAGACAAACATTAGACCAAAATTGTGGGCAATCTTCTTTGTGTAAGTGGATAAATCATCAAATGGTGAGGGAAGGAACCTGAAGAGAAAGACTGTGTTATATGAAAAGATTTAGACTAAGTAGGTAAAATTATATATAAAATAATATTCTAACACCTTAGAGCCCAGCTCTCAATGACAGCCCACTTTTCAACAATACAGTTTAATCAAAGCAGCTTATTGTATTAAATGCAGACCAATTCAAGTACAATTATAACTGAAAAAAACACACCTTTAAATCACCAGCAATCAGTAAGTTTAGCCTGGAGAAGTTTTGGAGCTGAAGCAAGATTTTGCATTCTTAAATGGTATAGGGTACATACATTTATTTGTCTGCAGTATTTAATAAAAAACAATAAGCATACTGTAGGCTTGAAATGTTTAAAAATCACTGAGTAGTGATGGAGACTTCATAGGAACTTGGGCCAGAAGTATACCCTGCGGAAGCAAACTTTACCAGAAGTTGTTAGATGTTGAAACTTGAATAGTTTGAGCCATTATAAAAGTGTTGTCTCTTGTAAGTTTGACATGAATTTACTTAGAATATGTTAACTTGAGTTTAAACACATCTCCACCTGCACCATTTTGCTGATCTTGGCAGGCTAAAGTTAGTATGCAGCCAGGAAACAACCAAAAAGGTTCAGGGTTACCACACCCATCAGAGCATCCAAAGAGTAAAAATTCAACTGCTAGATGACTGCAAAAGTTGGATTTTCAGCCTGTCAATCATTATCATCTACCCCCATCTGTATCTACTTCAGTTTGTAATTTAGAATATATCCCAGGATCATTTTTGACAACACTTACCCAAGAGAACCTAGCATCCAGCTGTTGGTTTCATATGAGGAGGATGTAAAACATATTGAAGAGACACTAATAAATGCATATTGTGTAGACAACAAATGAGGATGACATGATCCAGTTGATGAAATGCAGCACAATCAGGAAATGTCTTGCTAATGAGGGGAGACTTGCATAACTCTAGATTACCAACAGAAGAAAAGCAAGTCTGAATGGAGGGACTTTTTCTGCAGTTCTTCGGCTCTGAGTCACCAGAAACCCGACACAAAGAAACCACAAAGGTCATTGTTGAGTAAATAAAGCTGTATTATACCTCACATCAAAAGCAATAGTCCTGTTATGCCTTAAATATGTACTGTATGTCAGTAAATGCAGTAAACAGTCTGTGTAAAAAATAGTAATAGACTGTGACAAAAAAAAAAGATGCATTACCTCTCCGTTTGTTGCGCGTCAAATACAGACATCAGGTCCCACTGCAGCAGCAGTACAGCAGCTGTTGAGTGAGTCTCCTCCAACTCATTACCAAACCTCCACCTGTGACTTCCACCTGTATACACCATCAGCTCCAATTTCCACTGTAGGCACCCCACCTGGAGTGAGACACCCACTTGGCTGTCCCCCGAGACAGATTCAGTGTACTTCTTTGTATCCACCCAAACAAAACCATGTAGCCCTCCCAGATGACAACATTACAGGTACTGCCAGTAAATCACCATCTTTAACTACAATTATTATTATTATAGTTCACTTTAGATGACTTTGTTGTATGACTTTGGCAGCTCGCTCTGTTACTGCTGAATCTTGATGTTTTCCTTGCCAATTTTTGTCAGGGTGACACAAACTATCCTGTTGAGGGCCAGAAAGTGTATTAGTTTTTCCAAGTGACACGTCAGGTCTGTGGTCATTTTGTCTGAGGAGCGATGAGTGCTGAAACGTCTCTTTGAACCCCGCGGTCTAATAAAAAAAAAAGGGGGGGAGGAAATGACTCTCTTCTCTTTCCATCACAACAGCAATTTTCTTGGGCTCGTTCCGCCTGCCTTATGAAGAGATCCGGGACATTGTGCTGCAGGTAGACGAGGAAAGACTGAGCGAATCACTCATCCAGGTAAGACTGATGTTCAGTGTGGTGTGTTAGTTTTTTCACTCACATACACACACTTATTTCCCTCCCTGCAAAGCGTGTGTGTGTGTGTGTGTGTGTGTGTGTGTGTGTGTGTGTGTGTGTGTGTGTGTGTGTGTGTGTGTGTGTGTGTGTGTGTGTGTGTCAGAGAGAGACACTTTCTCTACATGTTCACATGAAAAGACAATTTTTGAATTTCAGCGTCTGGCGGATAGCTTGGCGACCCCATTTTACACCTGATGTGGTCTGCTTTTTGGCACCAGACTGTCTCCTCATTCGCATGTGGACCACAGAGACCCCCCATTCATCCTCCTATAATGGATGATGAAGGACAGGGCTTGGTAAAGTCTGCCCAATTCCACCCTCCTTTCCTCTTGCCTTTGTCTTAAACCATAATTGATGAGCTTCCTAAAGGCTACTTGTTTTTGCTCCCAATTTTATTTCTGTTTTTTCTTGTCTTGGAAAGCATTAATTGAAAGTGGGGCGGGTGCGTGTGAAGTGAAGATGCATCACTGGACAGTGTGAGCCTCAATTGCACTAATATTTCCTGCACTGCCCCTGTGATGAGCAGTAAACTAGAGCTGTTGTTTTAGAAGTAGAAGGCATAAACTTCCGAAATGAACATCGGACAGAAGATTTGACTTCAATATAATCTTGGCAGTGATACGCTGTGTTCAAGATTTTTTTTATATTATTCCAACCAGCAGTGTGCATCGTTCAATTGTAGCTGTTATGCTTAAGTCCAGAAGTCTTTCCTAACCTTTAAAAATAAATAGATAAATACATTACCTTTGTGCTGAAATATATGTCCTTTCCCTCATGGCTTATCAACCAATACTTGCACAGGAGCTAGTCTGCTTCCTCCCCTCCTAAGATCCCAGATGCTAGTAAAAGGTGGTGAGGCAAAATGTATTAAGATTGGGCCTATCTGAAGAGCTGCCCTGCAGGACTATTATTTTGAGCACTGATAACCTTTAATTGGCTTGCAATCTGGCAGAAAGTACAGAGCGTATGGTATGAAATAGCAGACCCCCCTCTGCTTTGTGAAGGCGGAAGTTAAGGTGTTGACCTTTTCCCACCTCCAACCTTTTTTTCTGTAGCAAAGTAAAAAATAGCGTATATCTGCCAACAACAAGGCAGCTGTGTCCCCGACACATCCGCACCAGGCCCTCGTTGCACACAGCACCAGACAAATGGTTGGATCGGTTTACAGTAGTCTGGTTTGCTTACAGGGAAAATAACAAACAACTACCATTATTTTGACCTTGACCAGGCTTTTAGCACCAAATTGGTGTCTGTAGTCAACAGCTGAATAGCTGAAACTATTTTACCAATTTCTCAAGGCTGTTCGATAGTCTCTGAGCCAGTGTACTAATAAATACTGTGATCAACAGATAAAAACCAGACATAACAAAAAGCTACATATCCATGCTCAGATGATGCTGTTACTATGATATGTGCATCCGCTGTAACCTTCAACGTCAGGGTCTAACAAAACCCATTTGAATCAGTGGTGATAAAGAAATGACAGGTGTTCAGGGATGAGTGACAGAAAAGTATGCTTTTTCAGTTTGTCCACATGCACCCACCTTTTTGTGTGGAGTTTCCGTTGTCCTCATTACCACTTCCATTTCGCTCTTTAATAAATGTGAAGGAGGACAATGAGGCTCATGAGAGCAAATGTGTGAGTCATCATAAGCATCTGGGAGCAGAGCTAATGTCACAGAGTCCAGGGGGAGGCAGGAGGACCAGCAGAGTTAACTTATCGGTGTAGAAGGAGCCCGCATCTGGCAAGTGTTTCAATGTTGGTTAGATAACAATGCTTAAGACAGAGCGGAGTTTGAAATGGACCATTAGGACAACACTCTAAAGACATGTTTTATTTACCTATTTTCTTAGTTTCTTACTTTCTTACTTTCACTTTTATTCTGCTTATGGAAACAAACAGTTTAACCTGGGTGTGTCTACTTTTAGTTAGTGTTTTATCTACAACAATAATTCTCATAAGTTTTACCTAATGAAGCTCTCATCACAATTATGTGATTTAATTAACTGATGTTTATATTATACACTTACAGTATTACCTTTACTAATATTTTACTATGTTTGAGTTTTTAAAATAAGTGGATTACTTGAGATTAAAACATAAAAATATATATATGAAGACTTCTCAGACACTTTTGAGTGGCAGTGCAGGCCTTCTCCATTAGATTTTGCTAGGAACTTAGTAATACCTTATTAAATATGCCTCTTATAACCTAAACATTGTGGTGAATGAGTCACTTATAAGAATGTGCGAAATGTGTGAAATATTATCACTATACTGTTCAATACTATACTTTTTAAAGCTTAGTTTATTTATCATATTGTTGGTTTATATGTTAACATTTGTTTTTAAGTACTTATAATTTGAGTAGGAGACATGAGCACACGATTTTTTGTGATAATGACTACATTTGCCTTGATTTTTTTTTTAAATTGTAATTATTTTAATATACACTATGCAGGATTTAAAAAAAAGACAAACAAACAAACAAAACAATATATTTACTCATATTAAGATAATTATCCCTTTCAGTTATCACTTATGAACCGCAAGAAGTGTGCAGCAGTATATTTTCATATATCTTATTTTCTGAGTTTGGGGCATTTATGAGCATGTATGCCCGCAGTGCTCCAGTGAGGCTTAGACTTTATAAAATGGTGTGAGACTGTTAGTAGCAGGCACCCAGGAGACACAGTGCTGAAAAAATGCAAATTAACAAGCTACAACGCCAAATGAGAGTGATTTTGGGGTTTTCTTATACTTTTGCTGGTGTCTGTGTTTGCAAACTGTATGTTACAATCCTGCATAGTTTTTAACTTTTTTAGCTTTTTGGCTATTTTTGCCTTTATTAGGCAGGATAGCTGAAGATAGACGGGAAAGGGGGAAGAGAAATGTTTTCATTCAGTGTTAGGAGCAGTAGAACTTGACAAATTGACAATCTGTCCACTAGTTCATATTACTGAATTTTCTCTAATTTTATTATGGAGTTTATGCCTCTTTTGTGAAGCACATTTACATTTTTCTCAACAATATCAGTCAGAGCTTGTCTCTGTTTTCCTTATTCTGTTTTCTATGAGATGTTGTCTTTTGAAGGAATTGATCTTTAATCAGAGTTTTTTTTATGCCACACAGTTGCAAGGGTGGCTTTTACTTCTCTTGGGAAAAAAAAACCAAAAATGAAAAACTTAACTTCTTGTGTTTGATAGACAGCACAATTAGCTTCTAGGTTTTTATAACAGCATAACCACTTTTTTGTGAATATACATAACATTGTAAGTTACCATTTGTCAAGAAAAGTCTAAATAATCATTTGTATGAAAATGTCACTGATTTTTTACCTAGACAACCTCCCTGGTGAAATAAGAATGAGATGATCATAAAACAAAATCTCGCAAATTAAACAAGGAAGCAAGCGGCACACGCCTGAGAAATACAGTTAGAGCTATACAGAGGCACTGAAGGGGAGCAAAGAGACTTCCTGCTGGGTGACACAGTCCTGAGTGTGGGCTCCATCTGCACAGTGCTCATCTACACTCATTATGCTGATTAATCACTCTACACCACCCACTTTCAGCCACACGCCAATCACCATTTATCCACATGGACAACTGCACACACATACAGAGTAGGAGGATGAGTCTGCATGGCTCGGCCAATATTGAAAGGAGATGCATTTATTTTACCGTTTACCAATTACCATACGTTAATTTTATGTGAGAGGTAGTTGGTGATTGTGTGCACCTAAAATAAGAGTGAACACATGAGGGAGCTGAAATGGTGAAAGAGAAAATTATCTGAATACACTGTATATGCAAGACGAATGCTGCATTGCCTTTGCTCAGCCATTATAGCCATTAGTGTGCTCTTGTAGTTGCTAGTGAATTTCGAGTTTTGATAGCTTGGTGCAACCTGTTGCTTTCGCACTTAACAAGTAAAACATAAACTAGACTACCAAACATAAATGGCTTATTACTGAAACATGACAAATTTGTCAAATATTAAGAGGCTGAGTAGTTTCTGATTAGCCTACTACTGCAACCTTTTTTTTTGCACAGGTACCATTATCAGTAGGTTAATATGATTAATCATATTTTACAACAAAGGTGGTAAACATATTTTTGGTTTGATATCCATGCTTTTATCTTATTGACTAAACATTTTTGTCACTTTGCACCAACGGTTTGGCATTAATGTACACTCCAACCTTGAACAGGTGACACTGCACTGTACCTGACGGTTCCACAAAGCTCTTCTGTATTCATGTACTCCGATAAAGAGCTCTGATAAACACCAGCTTTGTTTTAACTAGTCTTGTAGCCTTCCATACAAGAGGAAAATAAAACACTACAAAAAACTCAGCCCAGTTCAAAATTCTCCCTTTGCATTATTTTGCACAGACGAGTGACAAGCGGGCAGGCAATTGATAAATGGGGGGAATAGTGAAAATGGAAGGAATCAAGGAAGCAAGAGGTGTTCATAATGCATCTAAAACTCTGTAACTCAATCTTATTATCTCCCTCCTCCGTCGACATGTCTAATGTAATGATTTGTCAGCAGAATGTGGCAGTGCGCTGGCCTTGAAGTACCCCTACAATGTGTCACCCTGGCAGAGTGGATAGATAGGAGTTGATTGGCTCTCCTTATTCTGCATTAGGGCCCATCAACGCCTCGGAGATGATGTACACTTCCCTGAATGCTGGCAGACAGTCCTTGCTCTCACCATTCATCCAGACTCCATATGAATCCTTGCAATCCCGCACTTGTAATCATCCCCATGCGAATAGTGTACAAACATACGCACAGCACATGCAAATAGATAAATGGTGTCAGTTATCCCCTCTGTCTTCCAGTCTCTGTACAGTTTGTCATTTATCATCCACCCAGTACATGTGTGTGAAGTCCATGCACATGTGCAAACACACACATTTGTATGCAGCCCCCCTCCCCCCCATCTCATTTGGCTACAATATTCATAGTGCTGGTGGACAGAGGTCACTTTTGTATATCAGGTCAGCTTCATCAAATTCAAAAAGACATCAGAGCCACCCCGCTACCATACGCTGTATAACAATGAGATGAAGAGGACAATGAAAGACAATAATGAGCGTTGGCTCAATAAAAACAGATTGAGCCTCAGAAAGCTTGGCAATGGTCTGCTTTTAAAGGGCTGACAGCCTGACAAAGCTATTCATTGCTATTGTCGGCTGGCAACAGAAGCGACAAGGGAAGGTTCTGTAGACCTTGTTTGTGTGGGAAAGAGTCAGGCACGTGCGCTCTGGGCTCCGGGGTCCTGGTTGTATTGTGTTAGTTTGGCACTGCAGGACGTCTAACGCCCCTAGTTCTTTTCAGTAGCACCTTGGCTAAGTGTTTAATTCTGCTTCATTCGCATTGTTTAAATCATGGTGTGGCTGTGCCCGTGACCTCAGTGTCATTGACATAAGTTGGCTCTCCTTTGGTGTTTTAATTTCTCCAAAAGTCCCAAAAGCCTCTTTGCCCCAGGGAGAAGGCTTAACTGGCATAATGATGGTATTTGGTCCCATGCCCTTATGGTTCCTGCCAAAGGAGCACAAGTAGGCCAAACAATGGCCAGATTATTAATAAGCACTTGTATACTTGAATAGTTTATGGTGTAATCAACTGGTATACATGCAGGGGATTGCTTATAATAGTTCACTGGTGAGGTTACTGTGATGTACAGTAATAGGCTGAGAGCATAATTGTAGTGTCTTATTACATTTATTCATTACCATATTGCTTGTATAATTTTGTTATTGCAGTGCCATTTGTATTTGTCAGTGTTTTACAATTGGTTCAGCAGCAGCATTAGTGCAGCTGCACATTATTATAAAAGCACATTTCACCATAAAATTGAAAAAAAAAGATAAAGATGAGTGGAAGCAGAATGAATGATATGTCATCCATTTTCATTATGTTTCAATATAGAGATCAAAAGAACATTTTGGGGTTTTTTTGTTTTCTTAAATGGACAGTTTACCCAAAAATCACAAATTCAAATTTTTCCTCTTACCTGTAGTGTTATTCATTGGTTTAGATTGTGTTGTTGTGAGTCCCAGAGTGTTGGAGATATGTAGAGATGTCTGCCTTCTCTTCAATATAACAGAACTAGATTGCACTAGTGGTGCTCAAAGCGCTTACAAAAAAACCCAAAACAAAACATCTGAAAAACTCAACAGCAAATAATCCATAGACTTTTTTTGTGAGCAGTCCCATGTAGGAACCTTCTTGTTTGCACTCAACTACACCGGCCAATCATATCCTTGCACAGACGGAAGCATGCATCGTGACAGCACGAGATGTAAACATTAACGGCGTCCTCCTCAGCTGAGCTGTAACCTTAGATAGCTCAGTGGTGCTAGGTGAGCTAGCAGTAGATACATGCGTACTTCTGAGCGGTAAAAAGCATGATGGGTGTATTTTGGTAGAAAGAAAATTTTTTTTTTGTTTGTTTGTTTTTTACATAAAACTGCTTAACAAGGTCTGTGGATTGTTTTGAGCATGGAGTTCATGATTTCTGAAAAGAGACATATTTTTTTGGTGCTTTGAGCGCCACAAGCTAAGTGTCATCTAGTTCCATTACATCAGAGAGCAGGCAGACATCTCTACAGCCGATTTCTCCAGCACTCTGTAACTCACACCAAAATTATCAAGAATGATAGATAGTACTACAGGTGAGAAGAATACATATTTTGGGTCCCTTTAAATATGCTAGTTTTTACTCAAAGTAAATATTTATGTGAATCATTTCTGCAATTTTCACAGTTTAATTGGGGAATGTGACTTGTAAATGACTGTGTATTCCGAAACTGTACTGAAAGTTTAGACCATAATACTTCCATTGGTTAAATTACATAATATTCAAGGTGGCTGAAAACTTGTATAAACCGTCCACATTACAGCTGAAGCACTGCAGGAAAACCCTTTTCTGTTGTGGCAGTGGTCCCTTGGAAATTGATAAATAAGTTCAAGTGGCTGACAATGTTGTTATTGTTGTATTACAAATGGTTTGCAGTCTCTGGGAGGAACTGTGTCCAAAGGCATCGTTAGGAAGATTTCTTACTTACAGTAGGAAGGATTAAGTGATATTGGTTTCCAGGAATTTAGATTAATGCTTAGCAAGTCTACTCTCCGAGCTCTCAGAGCTCCTTCTTTTGTCTTGCCATTTTTTTTTCTCATTCTTCTTGTACAATTATTCTGCTGGACTACCTTGTGCTCCCTAGATGCTTAATTGGCACATCCTGGGAGATTGTTACAAAGTTTACAGATTTTTAAATTCCCTTCACTACATGCATACCCTCTCATAATGCCCCCCAAGGCAAATATAAGCTTTTTACATCCTAATCAGCTTTTCTACCTCCAACAAGCAAAAGCAGGCCATGGTTCCTCATGAACTATATATAGTAAAGCAGTTACAGAGTCCCTGTGATGTCCAATTATGGCCCAATTCTAATTTAACCGTGTCACATCAAAGCTCATCGCCACATTGACCTCAGTGGATCACAGCTAACGCCAGATCACAAAGTATTTATTGTTGGCAACCTAAGTTGGCCACTGAAGTTCAAAAGTTATATTAAAATATATGCTGTGAATATATTCAAATTCAGACTTCTGCACAGGTACAGGTCTTGATTTAAAATTATCCACATGCAGTCCATGCCTTCAGGCTTGTCAGGATTTTCTTGTGTTGAGCTTTTTAGGGAACAAGGTTTATCCAGTGCACCTGACCTACTATATCTATTTAAAACAAGCACTTGACTTTAACCCCAAAGAAACTGTGTGATTCTCACAACCCTTCTGTAAGTAGGTGCAGGAATATTTAAACCAGGAGTCTCCAGTGTTTTTCACGCCGAGGATCCCTTAGCTCAAAGAGAGATGGAGCAGGGACCCACTACTGGCTACATTGTATAAATGGAGTTGCACTTGAGATCAATCTGTGAATCTTTTCTTGTTTTCCCACATCTTTAGATTATAAGTCTGTATAAAGAAAGAATAATTGTGTATGGCTCTTGATTCGTGTTTCTTTTTTCTGAAGTTGCCGTAAGTATTTGTTGTCTAGTAACTGTAACTGACAGATCATCTATTTCTTTTGTTTATTTATTCTAAGAAAGAGCCAGGCAAAATAAGATTTTTTTTCTTTTTCTCCTTGGTTCTTTTCAGTAAGGGAATGTACAGTATATTAGAGTTGTTTCAATTGTAAAATTCATCGTTGTGCATTGACATTAACAGAACAAAAAAAAAAAAAGAAAGAATTGAAGATAGCAGCAGTTGTAGCATGGCTAGATGCATTAGCGTCACCGTTTGTGCTTTGACCTTCGGTTTCTGAGGTGGACTGTATGTCAGTTTCTTGCTGGAAAAGTTAGACAATGATTAATTGTGGCTCACGAGAATGTCAGTACATTTGGAATAATAATACAACTAATTGGCTAATATGTTAGTGTGTAGATAATTAGTTCACCTTGTTGGTATGGATAAATGTGCATATTGATTTGATGTTAGCTAGCTCACATGTTCACTATTTTGATTTTTGAAGAAAAAAAAATCAAACAATAATTTGGCATCTCCCCCTGCAGTAACTCTGAGTACTGCCTTGGGCCCAGCATTTAAACTATTCACATATCTTCTTTTTCAACTCTTGAACCAATTATTGTAACAAAAACGTATTCTCTATTGCTTTAAATATGTTCCATGGATATCGAGTGAAGTGTTTTAAATGTACAATCAGCAATATATGTGTTTCAAAAGCACCAAAGTGTTACACAAACAAGGCGGTATTGGCACAAATTGAAATGGTGTCCATCATTTCTTTGTTAGTTAACTAGCTATCATGAAAGATGCACTGAGATTCAGGTTATGCACAGATTCAAGCCCATGTTTTAAAGGTGGCCTGAACCATCTTCATGTAGCTGAAGAGAGAGAGAGAGGATAGTAGTGAATTGACAGAGATAGACACAGATACACACACAGATTTAGGTTGGGTTTTTTTTTTCAAATTATTTCAAGCACACTTTTGCTGCAGAGCTGCTCTTTTTTCTCACCCCCACCAGAACATGCCATGTGATCCAGCTGCTTGAAATGAGAGTCATCACTAAATGTTTAAGCACGCCCAGTTTTTGGTGTGTGTGGTAAGCTAACTCTCGTCAGCGGATGATACGGCCCTGGGGGCTTGTTTTGCGGAATATCAGAGTGGCTTCTTAATGTTTAATGTCTGCCAGTGTATTTTATATTAGCCCATCTCCTTTTCAAAAGGAAAGGCTAATGACTAACACTGCACCGCCGCTATTCATTTGTAATTAGTAGTGCCCTATGTTGTGTGCAAATGCACCAGAAAGAATATCAAAGAAGTGCAGAGAAGTGTCCAGCATCTCTTGTGTTTAAAGTCTCCATGTCTTAATGAGTAAATGTGTGCTCATCATTTTGAGTACTCATTGGTTGACATACCAGGGCTTTTAAGTAAACAGTGGGAAACATTTGTATTCATTTTATGATTCAAGAAGACAGTTGCTCATATTAAACCATTTTTTTGCACATCCTGATTCAGTATGAAAACCTATGTCAAAAATGATGCAATGCTGCAAAAATAAAACAGCTGAACAGGAATCAGTGTCACAGCATGTTGAACATTTGTAGTCATAATATACCACATGTAAGGATATACTTAACACCTGTTACAACATATTTTTCATCTTCCATGACCTTTGAATTTTTTATTTCAATATAAGTGAAGTAATAAACATGGAGAGAGAAATAACCTGTTATTTTACAACATCTCTTAGCTCCCTCTCAGCTCTACACGCACTTATGTTATGTAAAAACTATTCACTTTAAATGAAGGGACAGTGATTGAGATTATAATATGACTATTTCTTTTAAATCGTGATTAATCAATTAATTTTAATAGTTAATCATAATTAATCAAATTTTTTCATTGCCTGTTTACAATTACATTATTTTGCATCTCAGAACAGTTTTGAAGTCCATATTGACAAGGTAAAACATTTCTTACCAGATTGTCTTGCAGACTTTTTGTGTTGTACAGTATGTCTGCCTTCCCTACCTGGGAAATTAAATGAGCTGTTTTGGTATGCACACTCATATAAATTGCATTTCTTTCATTTGGATTCAACAGTACGAATCCTCAGACGATCATGCAGCTGTGTTTTATTAAATATCATACTCATACTGTGTTTTATCAACATACTGCTGTGGCTGTCACCCCCACCCCCACCCCAAAAAAAGGAAGGATTCTTAAGACACTCACATCATACCTTTCACAAAAAGTTATTTTTATATACTACTATATACGTCAACAGAATCTGCCAAACTGGGTGTCAAAAAAGCTCCACAGAGTTTGGCCTTTCAGGATTTGCATTCATGGAATTTTTAAAAAAATGATTCTTCTTTACTATAAAATTGTAGCAAATTACATAGTATGCCACATGTAATCATAACAGTAACACACACTAGGTTGTCTCATAGTAAACACCAGCATTGTCAGCTTTCGGGGTTTGCAGTACTTCTCGTCACCTCGCCATGGCAACAACCTTTCCACCAGGTCTCTTAGGAGTCTTTCGCACTAGCCATGCTTGTTATTATTGTTTATCTCTCTTGTCAATCACCCAGATCACCGTGATGTTCATCCATATGCATGACCCCATCATTACACATGGTAGCTCATTGGCTGCAGGGCCTGGCAGTGCCCATGCCAGCCTTTGTTCTCCGCTGTAACAACAGGTGATTGTGGCGGCCTGGCACATTGTCGGGCATCATTTGCATGGTGTAAAAGTGCACATGTGGGGCAAGGTGATAAGTATGGCGGTGCATAGGGCCTGTTGGATTAAAGCTTAAGCAGGAGAAACAGGGTCCCCCTTGGGCTTAATTGTGGTTTATTTTGGCACACGGCGCGTAACTCTCTTCTGCATCAAATGCTAATTTAACAATGAAATGTGAAATACATTATGCTGATTTGGGAGGCCTGTAAAAATAAGACAGAAAAGGAGGAGAAGTATTGAATAAACAAAGTAAAGGCAGGGGAAAGAGAGGCTCGGCTTGGCTTGGCTCGGTGCTATATCAAATGTGCCTCAGAAATTGATGGCCAGGACCCAAGGTACTACATGTACTTTCCACTGATCATCACCACGCTGCTGATCTGTAGCTACAGGGTCCAGGCCAGGTACTCTGTTCTCAGGTTGAATATTGATTAAAAGCTCACACATTCAAAAACACACACACACACACACAAACACAGAGGCGAATTCATGCACAATACAGCACAACAGTTAAATTTTGATTAGGTGGAGTCCATGCAGCTTCTCCTCAGGCACACTGGGTGCTGTATTTTCTTAACCGAGTAAAATTTGTTTTCTGTTTTCACTCTCCAATTCAGTGTCTTTGTTTCTGTGACAGATGGCACATCACTCACAGAGACGCTCTCAGACAGCAGACTCCGCAAACAAATTAATTTCTATTACTGTTTTTCTCGCTAGCTCTCTTCTTTTTTGATTGACAGTCTCATCATATACCAGCTCTGTATTAGGGCAACTGTGTGCGACATTGTCAAAGCAGAATAATCCCAAATGAGAGAGGATTTCAATGCAGTGCAGTGAAGTTCATCCCCTTTTTTCCACCTTGACAAGTTTGTTTTTTAAGCAAGTGTTCTGCACGTTGCTCGTCCTCATTTATTAGGTAAAACTGTTTTATCAAAGTTGATGTCATTAAATCAACAAATGCACATTTTGAAGCATATTCCCTTGCAGTTAATATATAAAAGTTAGATTCATCTGTAAGTCCTGGGGGCTCGCATTAGATTCAGGTTAAAGTGAAATAAGCTTTCAGAAACACTTTGTTTATCTCTTTGTTTTTTGCTTATTTTCTGTCTTCGTTACTCTTCTCTTCTCTCTCTCTTTACCAATCTGTCTTTTTATCTCCTTTCTGTCTTTATGTGAACTCCCTGTTTGCTGGGTTAATTTCCCTTTTAATCCTGCTTCACACCTTTCATGGTAAAGTGCTCAGGTGTGCACATTTAAAAATTCCTCCGTATTTCCTTCTTAAAGACACATTTAATGTCACAGTAAGTCTGTCAGGTTTTCCAGCCCCAACCCTCGAATTAATCCCCCCCCATCTCTCGCAACCTTTTTTCCTCCCTCTCACTGTGTGTGTCTTTCTCTCAGACTGCATTTCTCATTTAGTTTAATGCGATTTTAGAATCTGTCACACTCAGTTTGTTGCCTGTCAGCCTGTCACTGTAGCTTTGCTCATAGTGAGATTTGAGGTGTTTGTGCTGTTTGGCAGGGTGTAGATTCTGTAAGACTACAACAGCCCCTGTAACTGATGTTCATTGTTTAACATGTTTACCTGGTAGACAAGATTTGCCATTTGCTGTTGTTTGTTCCATGTTTTTTCTCGTAAGTTCTTCTCTTGACGGTTGAAAAACACTTGGTGACATCATGACCACTTTTTAAGATAAACCTGTATTATAATTGCAAATGCTTTTTTATTTCAAATTTCACAGATGTGGTTTTTTAATTTTGCAAATGAGAAATATAAAATTTGGAAGGTGCTGCTCTCCATTTTTACCGAGCATTATCTGTCAAAACTGTCCCCATTCTCGTAAACAAAAACACAACTTGATAGCCTTTGTTCCACATATTCAGTTTTCAGTTGTGTGGTAGTAACCTTTTGTTTGAGATGGATGCTGTCTACACCCACAAACTATTGTGCAAAGTTACTTTTTTTTCTTCTCTCTTTTGACTCTTAAGCTTAGTTTGGAAAAAAAAAAAAACTTTTTGAAATTCCACATAATGTCTTTTTTGGAACTGTCAAGCGTTGGTTTTAGAAGTTGAGGCTTGGATGTTGAGAAGTTTTCTTGTCTGTCTATTATTTTGTTACTGATTCATACTGAAGTCTTCACTGATTTGCCATGAGCCAGGTAGGGAGCCTGCTGCGATGTCACGGCAGGGAGATGGCACTCCCATGTTGCTCCTCATCACAAAGCATGGGCAGAATACCACATGTTTCTCTATCTCCCAAAATTGAGAAGAAAATCAATTAAAAGGAGAAAATCACATCTGTCAAGCACATGGCAGGCATGGCTCCTCTCCTGTCTTTGTTGTAGACCTCCCATAGGCCTAATAGAGAGGAACGCAGTTTACTCGGATCATCTTTTAGACATCAGGTGATTCTCCGTCTTTTCTCCTTTATTTAACCCAGCTTAATAAAGACTTTATTGCTCTGAGAAAAGCTTTATCGATTGGCATGTCCCACGCTATATCTTAAGCTTTCTTGGTTTTCCTTATCATCTTGACATTACTGCTGGGAATATGCTTCTCTGTGCTCTAATTATATTTCACAAAATAGTGGTCATAAATAAGGTTTGGTACGTCTTACACCTCCTGTTCCACACAACAAGTGTACACTCCAGCTTGGCTTAAAGCAATACTTCACCCCCAAAATGACCATTTATAAATCAGTTACTCACCCTGTGTTTCATTGAATTTGTGGAGAAAACTTTGTTTTTCTCGCATGCCTCGACTATAATTTAAGAATTAAAAAATGGAGAAACTTCTTGATGAATTGAAGTCATAGGGATCCACATTTAACGACAGCAATTGGTTAATCTGATCTAACCCTTAAAACACCAACAAGTCACATGATAACATTCACCAAGAGTTCATGGCCATGGTAGACCAGAAGCTCCCATGTTAAGCAAGGTAAAAAATAAAAATAAAAAGTTTTTGTCTATGGAGTCTGGCTTTGAAGAAAGCATAGATAAGTCTGATATTTAGTTAAATTTCCCTGTTGGAAACGACTGTCTGTTTGGGAAGTACTGATCATACGACCGAAAGAACGAGATTTGTATTATACAGATAAGTTGTGTGAGGTTAATAGATGTTTTGATATAGTTTGCTATTATTGAACGTGGACCCCTTTTACTTAAAATCATCAAGAATTTTCTCAGTTTGTTTGGATTCTTCCAAGGCATGTTTTAATGCAACATAACTTGGGGTGAGTAATTAATAAACAAAAGGTCATTTGGGGGATGAAATATACCTTTAACTATAGTTTTTGGCATAATAGATATATACACAGTATTCTATTATTTTTTCCTGAAGTTCTCCTTGATCCAAATATAGAATAGAGCATACTTTTACTGACATTAATTGTATTTTGAATATCAAAGGATTTTTACTTTGCACTACATCAGCACCTGCTGTTTTTAGCAGCATGCGGTGCTGTAAACTGTATGGTTAAGTGTATGCCTAATACATGCCTAATACCCCCCTTTTAAACTGTATTAACTTGGCATGGGTTCATGGATGCTGTGAAACTGAACTTGATTCACTGGAAGCTAGTTGACAGCAGCAGAGATCAAAGTATGGAAGTGAAAGCCCTACAGATACTGTCATCCTCTACAAATGTTTGGTGAACCGTAACCTGTATCTCATTACTTTTACACTCTCCTTTACCCTCACAACTGCTTCTCTTGCTCAAGTACACCTTTCACTGTCTGTGCAGCAATGGGGGGATTCTTTTAACAATATTTATGTATTTATTTTCTGTATATGTACCAAAAATGTTCCGAGGAAATATTAGCGGAAAACAGTTGTAGCAGTGTTGTGAGGATCTCTTGGAGTCCTTGAGTTGACCTGCTGACAGTAAATCTATAATAAATTGATTGAGTATTGTGTGCAATGATAGCCTAATCTGTTTTAGAATAGGGCAACAACCAAAGACAATTCTCTTCAGATTAATGTAATGGTTATTCTTTAAATTGAAATTTAACACATTTTGACAGGCAAGCACCAATCGTATATTCTCACATTTGCACACTGATGGAAATGAATTGTGCTAGTGTGTGTCTTATTGGACTACCGCTCTCCCTGACAAAGATTAATTGATTCTGATCAGTCTACTGAGCATGCAGTTGATTGACAGTTGAATACACATTTTAATGATCATACCCAGAATTTACAAAAGGAAGTTTTTTGGGAGCCAGATTAAGATATGCATGAATTTATACGGTACTGAAAGTGGAAGCTTATTGTAACAGTCAGCAGAGAAAGAATAGGTATGGAGGCCATAACTGTTTTTTGAATGTAGGAGCAGCTGACATGCACAGACCCTTAGAGTATTTCTGAGGAAACAGGAAACTAAATCAGTTGTTGAAAAGAAGACAATACTGAAAGGAAACCATGATGATAGGTTGTACATTTTGTACTCAGCATATGGTTTCTACTGACGCGTTAAGCCCCAGTATTTCTAGGCACATTTTCCATTTGTTAACATAGCTATTCGTACCTTTTTTTTGGCTGCTGAATGTACACTGAATGTACATGTACCAGTTATTAAATATATTAACTTTTTCACACATTCAGCCTTCAGTCTGTTTTTATTTTTCACAGGGGAGTAGGATTTATGAGGTTCTAACCCGAACAACCAAATTTTGCTGTCGCAGTCTGCTTTGTTGGTGGATTGCTGCATCTTGGCTCGTGTGCTGATACGTAGCGCCTTCATCTTCGCCCAAGGCGGTAAATGAATGTGTAGTGTTGCTAGCGTACTTCCAGTAATCTCTCCTAGACTGCTGTGTGTGTCTGGTGGCCTGTGGTGAGGAGTCTGGCCCAGCATCATCACCCAGTCTCCCACATTGCCACACATATGGTGCTGCCTTTGTGTCAATTGTACTCCGTGGGGTCTCTAATAATTAACAAGATGACAGACAAATGAAATGACAAGCACAAGGTGGATTCGATTTTCCATTACCTAGTCTTCTGTGCCTTTCAGATGTATTTAGCTGCAGCTTTTTGAAATGTAATTTCACCTCTCAAAACGTTCAGTCCCTTTTTAATGTAATCAGGCCACTTTAAAAAAGACAGTTCTTAGTATTATTAGTTCTGTGTGCATGCACGTTTTTATATGTCTCCATGGATTTTTGCACGCTAAAAAGTATTGGAAGTACATACAATATTAAAAATTGGCTGAAATACATACACCAGACACTTTCAAGGACACATTTCCGCAATTTCTATACTATGACAAACCAGACTCTACTCAAATGGAAAGGCGCTGTAAAAGACTTACTGTACAGGGGTGAAAACAACATTGTTCATCTTTGCTCAGGGAGAAATGCCTGAGAAGAATAGCCTAATTAATCGGATTTGCAACAGTATTAGCAATAACTTGCAATGGATGAATGGTTTGCTGCTATGTTGATGACCTTCCATTCAGAACCACTGACACATTTTCAAGGAGAACTATGTCAATAATTCAGCTACTAATGTCTTTCAGAGTTCAAGATTTTATATTCAGTGTATTGCACTTTCTCTTGTAGACTGGCAGATCTTTTTTTTTTGTTCACTTGGAGTTTTATTGTATACATATATACACTTCACTCTGAATAAGATTAGTCTTTATATTTAAAAATATTTTGAGTTAATGCTGCAAATTTTAAGATTTCACACAGATACAAATGCATTTCAGTCAGCAATTTAATGGTTTAAACTAGGTTTACCGCCACACAGTTGAATGCCTCCGTGCAACAGTTAAGTTGCAACCTATGACTTATGTCTAGTTGTTATAGTTTTTATCCCTGTCTGTAAAAACATGAAAGCTTCACACGCATCTTCACCCTGGCAGCAAAGATCTGTACAATAAGCACAGTTTTAAGGCGGACACCCAAAGTTCTTAAGTTACAACAAGTGTTTTATGAGGTCACCGGGACATTAGCCTTTGACTTTCGACCTGCAGATTCTAATCAGTTCATTCTTGAGTTCAAGTGGATGTTAGCACAAAATTTGAGAAACTCCCGCAATGCCATTTTCAGATATTGTGTTCACGAAAATAAGACAGATGCAACGTCATAGTGACCTTGACCTTTGAACACCAAATTCTAATCAGCTTATTGTTGAGTCCAAGTAAATGTTTGTGTCAAAATTGAAGAAGTTCCGTCAAGGTGTTCACAAGAATAGGTCACCATGACCTTTAACCCCTGAACGCCAAATTCTGATCAGGTCATGGTTGAGTCCAACAATTCTTTTTTTTTTTTTTAATTTGGAGAAATTCCCTCAAGTTGCTCTTGAGATATTGTGCTCAAGAGAATGAAACAGATGCAAGGTCACAGTGACCTTGACCTTTGAACATCAAAATCTAATCAGCACATCTTTTAGTACACTTGAACGTATGTGCCAAATTTAAAGGAATCCCCTCAAGGCGCTCTAGAGATACTGCTTTCACAAGGATTTGACTGACGAGGTCGCAGGAACTCTGTCCTATGCTCACCAAACTCTATGCAGCTCTTCCTTGAGTCCAAGCGAATGTTTGTGTCAAATCTGAAGAAATTCTATGAGGCGTTCTTGAGATATCACATTCACAAGTACGGATCGACGTACAACCAGAAAATATGATGCCTTCAGCCTCAGCTGTCACTGGCGAAGTGGCATAAAAAATCCAGAGCAGAATTTAATGAGGAAAAATCCCCCTCCTCCTGCAGCTTTCCGCTCTCTGTCGTAAGCCCCTCCACCAAACGGCCGCAGACATATGTTTGTACTCCTTACAGTGTTTGGAAATCTATTGTTTCCCATGTATTTATTTATTTAATCACATTTCATTGTAGAAGTTGAGTGCAGCACATTTACTCAGCCCCTCCTTGCCTCAACCTCTCTCTCTGTTACCAGAGACAGAAACAAAAATTGCCACCCCACAGTCCCTCACACTCAGTCCCTGTGGTTGTGGGCTGCTTTGTCACAAAAAGAGTGGGCTGCAGTTTGAGAGACAGACCCTGGGTCTTCAGCTGTAGCAGCTCAAATTCGACCAGTGCAAACCTGCCACTGTTGACTGTCACAGTGGACTCATGGCCAGACAGCACCAGGTCTAACCTCTGTTACAGCAGCAACAGAAAGTTTGCTTATCTGGGGCAGAATGAGGGCTGTCTGGTCCCCAAAGTTTGAGATTATTTTGGCAGGATATGGGTTGCTGTGGCTGCTTACTGGGGGTCCAAATCTGGAGCTGCTGCCCAAACTCCTCGGGCGAGGTGGTCTGTAGCAGTAGGGAATCAGATGAAGGACATGCTGTGATTTGAAGCTGCAGCGTTGAGCCTTTGGCTCCAGTTAGCAGAAGGCTAAATTATAAGCATTATTTTCTCTCCATCTCTTAAACACTTAACAGATATTGACACATTTTGTTTCTTTGTCAGACTCTCTTTTAGACTCTATTCTATTAAGTTCATCTTTATTGTTTGCAGTTTATTTGCAGTGTAAGCAGTTGCTGCCAATGCTGAAAAAGTAACTTTCTCTGTAGGGTTTTCAGCCATTGAAATAGGCTTTCACCACATTAAAGAAGGTGCACATTCATCTGTATCTGTAGAAGTCAATAGGAACGCCCTCTCTCTGAAATGACCTGTGATTGGCCAAAGTCTCCCGTCAAGAGCTAGATTTTCGAAAGCCTAAAAACAGAGCCAAGATAAGGTGGAGAAGTATAGTTTTCTATCAGACCACTGCGATTAAAATATTCTCAAAATGAATTATGGGATCTAAATGACACCAAAATAAAACTGCCTACCCAGCTTTAACTGTAACTTATTCTAAACAAAAATAATAACAACCCTCCCAGTTTCAGAATTCAATTATTTTTCTTTTCCCTTTTCATGAAAAAGTCATCAGATATGCAAAACAGCTTTAGAAAGAGTTCCTTTACCAAAGGTCACGAGTGAATAATTAGTAACATTAGCTTTGTGCTTCTAACAGTAAATTTATTGCCCTCAACCAATAAGGGACAAAAAACAAACAAGACAAACCATGTGCCCAGTCATCATTTAACTCCAACATAAATCCATCCTTATAAATCCAATT
Organism: Plectropomus leopardus; assembly: GCF_026936395.1. Classification (NCBI taxonomy): domain Eukaryota; kingdom Metazoa; phylum Chordata; class Actinopteri; order Perciformes; family Serranidae; genus Plectropomus; species Plectropomus leopardus. Next base: position 12,987,068 of record NC_142183.1, read on the forward strand.
ACACAAAGATGTTTTTTGTTTTTATATCATCAACAATCCTCTTCTTCTGCTGATATGATCAAAAGCCTTCATTATCATGGAACCATTGCTTGCCGCAGACCCTAATTGGAGCTTCAGCAAAAGCAAGCAACATTTGATATAATGGCTCCCTCCCAAACAGGAATGCCAGCCCTGCATTATGGCTTACTTTTTATATTGCTGCATTCCCCGAGGGAAGGACAGAGATGTCATCATTAGTGGGCAGCAGACACTGGCCGTGGCGCTGAGGTCTATGGAGTGGTCAGCCAGGCCCGTGGCCCAGTAGCAGCGTCTCCTCTCTGTTTTTCCTGTCTCGACTCCCATCTGGCCACGTGACCCTGCGCCAGTCTTCTACCGCTGAATAAATTTGGGGAACTAATGAGGAAGGAAGCCTTGTGAAGACCTGGAAAAGGGCACCTCTTCCTCTTCTTTTCCTCTGAGAAAAAGAGGGAAAAGTCGCTGTGGTCAATTTTATTAACTTGGCTGACCTTCACACAAACAATTAACATTTACAGAAAACACAGCCCCTCCCATTATCTGCCTCATCTCCATCTTAATCTTCAACCTCACCACCAGCACCATTTTTTTCCTGCTTCTGCTCGGGGAATTTAACATAAAAGTAGCAAATTAATGGCAAAACTGTTGCATGTACTTTTACAGCAGTTGCAAGGTGATGTGGATTATGCAGTAGAAGGTCAGTTATCTGAAGGTCTCTGACATGTTCGGTAATTGGCTGAGGGCCACCACTGTCACAGTAAAAAGCCAACAGTGAGCAGTGATTATGTGACCTTATCTACTTATCCCACTACAAAACCACCAGCAAACTTCTATGGACTAAAATTTGGTCCAATAAAGATAGAAGTACGGGGAGGAAAATGCTTTCTTTGAACTTAAAAGAAAGTTTTTCATATGTACAAATGTATGACAAGCATCATGTGAGTATGTGTTCTTACATTGTTATGGAAAAGTTCATCCAAGGGCAAACACTTGTACTTTCTGATAAGGAAACTGCATTTAAAAATGTATTTTCAAACTGTTAGGTAGCCAACCAGTTAAGTTGAGTAGAAACACACTCAGCTGTTTTGCTTGTACAGACTCCTCTCTCCTCCTACTGTGTGTCATCCTCGTCTGCGAGGTGATTTTTATCCTGACATGGACAGAAAATGAGATTTGCATTAACAGTAGCTCTCTCTGTTTGTGTGTGTGTGTGTGTGTGTGTGTGTGGGATTGTGTGTGCTCTCCCATTTGTAGAACCTGATAAAGAACCTGCCAGAGCAGAAAGAGCTGAATGCGCTGGCGGAACTAAAGGGTGAATATGAAGAGCTAGTGGAGTCGGAGCAGTTTGGCATTGTGGTAAGTATAATTTCCTGGTGACTACTGGATTGCCCCAAGAGAACACACAGTATACACAATCATACTCCCAGTCTATGACAGTCAAACAATTGCAAGCATACACACTTGAGAAATTCAATTTTTTTCTTCGTTGCTCACTCGCTGTCTCACAAGACTCACAAACATACACTACACTTTAGCGCTTTTGTCTGTCCTCCTCCAGCATTCATTATTTTTCATACACAGAAATTAAGAAATGTATAATTTAGATGGATACATCCCTGAGAGTCCCAGTAATATTTAATTACAACATCTAACATTATAAAGAGCATATTTAATAAAGAAAAGTTAACATTTTGTAACCGAGCTTCCAAACGATGGAGGCTCTGATTTCCAAAAAGCACCTTTGACTCTTGCTGAGAACATTTCAATCGTTTTTTATTAGGATTCAGCAACAAGAGTTCAGCAAATGGCATATTTTTGACATCAACTGTCAATGTTGTCTCATGATAAAATCATACCCTAAGGCTATGAATCCTGCTCTGTAATAAAGTTCTTTGAAAAGCATGCCACTGCAGTCAACCAGCTCGGTGATGTATCCCAATCCTCTAATCGATTAACAATGACGAGTCAAAGTTTTATCTTTTGCAGCAACAAGATAAATAATGCTGTAAAACTGGAGTAAAAGCTTCACAAAATAATATATGTATTCAGTCATCAAAAGACCAGACAAATATTAATTATTAGCAAATAATTACAGCTGCAGTCATTTGCTACTTTCTTTTTCACATTAACGTTCTCTCTCAAACAGAGAATGGGGTTGGGGTTAACAGTTGGACGTAATGCATTACAGTGAAAACCAGATTACAGCTACTGTAGCTTAAAAACAGTGATATGGCACTTAAGTTGATGAAATTGCTGGTTATTACAGTAAACAGTACCGCAGATAGGATAGACATGTTGCCAAGGTCCTCCGATTGAAATGGAATTATGGGTACTGCGCAGGGAAGGACTGCGATTCTTTTTGTGTTTTTGTTTCTCTTACTGGACTTTTCTCCTGTTGCTGCATGGAGATGTTCAGCACATCTTGTGTGCTTCCCAGCGTCCTGACCTGTTAGAGCCAGTGCTGGTGGACAGCAGAACCTTCAAAATATCCTGGAGCTGCGTTTCAAATGTTGGACCTTGGCAACATGTCTATCCATCTGGCAGTGTGCTCCAGCTGTAAGATGGAAAAAAGAGAGCCAGTGGAGGAAACTAAATAAGTAAAATAAAAACCCTCAGTTAACTAGTGCAATAAGTTAGGCTTGCTAACTAATGTCACAACAAAGTTTTAAGTTTTAACTAGAAAGTCAAACTGACAGATTGAAAGACCAATCAATAGACAGGTAAACAGGCACGCCAACAGAGATAAAACTAAGGCTATAATGCTACAATAAAAATAAGTAAAATACAAGTTGACTAGCTTGCTCACTATGGTGCTTGAAGGATGATGTATGACTTGCAGACACTACAATATATACGAGTCAACAATCAAATGCCATTCCCCTGTTTTAGCAACAATCCTGTTTTTAACTTTGAGCACAAAATCAAGTTATTAAAAAAAAAATAGCAAACAATGTGGCTAATCAACATTTTGGGAATACAGCTAAGTAAAACACAAAACATAAAAATGCCAAAATTACACTTAAGGGCCGCTTTGAAGCACACTCTACAGTTTGACCTATTCTATGGACATAATTGAGATTTTGGAGTTGGAGTTGAAAAATGACAACAAAAAAAACGTGTTCTTGTTTTGAATCGACATGTTTCCATCCATTAACCTGTGCTTCACACATGCTCAACTCCACTCTACCTGCTACCCTTTCACACCTGACCTGCACTCTTCCCGGCAATCCCACCGAGTACGGAGTGTGACTGAAGAGGCAGAGTTGTACTGTAAATCAGTTGTAGAAGAAGGGAAGTACATCATCAAGCTGTACTGACCTTTCCACTTAGTTACAGCTGTAATTACTTTTTAATTAACTGCTCTTGCCATCCATTACCAAGTGAATACCCAGCACTTTAAGCAAATGCAAAAGGAAGTGTTATCTTTAAACTTAACTTTACAACAAGATCATAGAGGTACATTACACAGTTTTACAAAAGAAATGTTCAATTAGACCCAGGGGTCATAGATGTGCTCCATCTCCCTAGCTATTCTCTTAACTCACTGAAGGCTTTTTTTTTTTTGCCTATGTCTTTTAGGAGATGTAATGAAGCAGGGGGTGGCAGTTTCCTTCGTGATCTCACCAATTTTGTGATCATATGCCTCCCTACTGATGAAGTAGCTCCTCAATGCAGAGCTATTTAGTTCCCCTGGGAAATAAGCCACGTTCAAGCTTTTCTCTGCCAGAGCTGTCACCACTGTGCTGGCTTTTATTGTGATTTCTCCTTATTGTATACAAATCAATTCAAGTGAGGGAGAGGGGAGGACTGTGTGTGTGTGTGTGTGTTTGTGTTTGTGTACATACTCGCATGCATGCATACAAGGAAGTGAGGTGGGTGGGAATGTTGGTGTGGAGGAGGGGGTTGTTTGACAGACAACTTGCCCATGCACATGAATAAATTTGAGCAGTAATGAAACATTATGGGTTGGATCTGAAGGTTGCCTTAAAGCACCGGATTATGCGGCAATCTGTAGAATTTGTCTGTGGTTGCTGCTTTGCCACATATCTTACAGCCAAAACCCTATTTGTTTTAATTCCCTCCCATTTTCATAACTATTTTTTCTCTCAGTTTTTATTTTAGCTTCAGTGATTCCACTTCCTAAGCCCACAAGTATTGATTAAGGCTGTTCTATTATTTATGACAAATCTGTTTAATGGGAGATTCCTTTATCCCTATGAAAGTCAGGAGGGAAGCTGGAAAGAGGTTAATCTCATTTGCTAATGAGGATAGTTGATGTTCAGTTCATTTAAACCAGTTGCGGCATTAATTACGCCTGAGATTCAACATGACGGTGATGACAAGGTGGTGTAACTTTATAGGATTTCTTCTCTGTCTTTGTCCTGTCACACTATGAAAAGTTATTGCAGCAACTCGCATTCTAAATTATTTTTCAAATAACTCTAAGATTGCGAGGAGCAGGATTCATGCTTGAGAACTAATAGTCACATTCACAAAGGTTTTCATGCCTTTATACAGATGTATTTTGTTCATAGATAGATGTGCACTATTTGTCAAACAAGTGCAGTTTGCAGCTGCAACTTGCACTGTTATGAAGTGTTGCTCTTTACTAAATAGATCGATTTTAAGGATGGAACACACAAATAATGAGCTGATAAATAGTGATGTAAGCATGGTGGTATTGCATTGGGGAAAAAAAAATGTTTTTATTGGTGGTTATTGTAAAAGAAAAAAAAAACCTGCATGCTTTTCTCTGCCCTTCACAGAACAAAGGTGTTTATTTTGAAAATATTTCATTCCAGTTGTGTTGGGTTTTGTTCGATGGGGTATAGTCACACAAAAATCATTGTTGTCAGGTTACACGTTTGTGGTGATTCGGGCCAATTAGCCACCTGTGAAAGCCACTGGCAGCTACTGGTATGGTGTAGGTGTGTTTGGCAACCATACACTGCATAAAATAATGGATGTAGCCATGGTGAAGTCACTCACTGGTTTGTGGTTTCCCATTTTTAAAGCTTAATTTGGCATTGTGGCTGACACCATCTTTGAATTTTGGAGCCAGAAGTGACCATATTTGGTGGAGAGGGTGGAGCTACCCCTAATATTAGCTGTTAGCTTGCCAAGTCCTTAAAAAATTAGCTATAGACACTGAAACAGTGTTTTGTACTAGGCTGTAATAGTGTTTTTTTTCTGCTGTGAAGTTGGACATTTTAAAATGGGGGTCTGTAAGGATTGAAGCCATCCTCAAGTGGCCATTAGAGGAACTGTAGTTTTCATAAAAAGGCACAAAAAGGCGACTGTTTGCTCAATACAACAGCGATTGCTTCAGCATGGATGCTGTAATGGCATCAGTTATATCAGAACTGGAAAATCTTTCTTTATTGAAAGAAGAACAAGAACTGCACTGAAGCATATGTGATGATGACAGTGATAGATAGATGGTTCATCCAGTCACCTGCTAAGTATCTCTTTAAGTGTGCCTACACTTTGCCAAACAGTTTCCAATTTTGGCTTCTCATTTAGTTCTCTGCGACGAACCATCTGGCGCATCAAGTTAAAAAGTAAGTGCACCAAGAAAAGGCATAATTATTATATTTTAAAATGTCACACAAACACAGAATCCACTCAGGTAGAAGGGACAATGGGTGATTTTAATTATACGAACATGTGCTCTTATAACATTTAACCTGAACATACATATACTGTGTAACTGACTAACTGTCGCAATGCCTTGTTTTTTGTATATTTCCAATACAGACCATTACATTGTATGTTTTTATTTTTTCGTTCATCTCCTCAGATGAGTTCAGTCAAACTCCTTCGACCACGTCTTAACGGCATTCTGTTCAAGCTGACGTTTGAGGAGCAGGTGAATAACATCCGGCCGGACATCATGAATGTGACGTTTGCCTGCGAGGAGGTGAAGAAGAGTGAAGGCTTAAGCAAACTCCTGGAGTTGGTGTTGATGGTTGGAAATTACATGAATGCTGGCTCAAGGAATGCCCAGACGTTTGGTTTCAACATCAGCTTCCTATGCAAGGTAACACACTACACACATTAACATCATGTTGAGAAAATGCTATATGGCCAATTTTAATGTAACTGCTTCAGAATACTATTACGACTGGCTTGAAAGACGGAGCATAAGGAAGGACACAGCATCGGGTTAGATGAAAAGGAATAACATATATTTTTTTTAAAAAAGGATCAAATAAGAGAACATACAAAAAGCTTGGTCTTGTGTCAAGGAGCCAGAGTGTGTGGACAGAGTAAGGAGCAGCTTATATACAGTACGTAGACCTTTACCCAGGTGCCCTCAATCAGTCTTAAGTGAGCTGCTCCTAGAACACAAAGACATAAAGCAGACACTCACACAAGCAAAGCAGTAACAGGACACAGAATGACAATATTAGTGTGTATTGTATGAATCCTGGCTGTAAACCGATTTCCCTGTAAGGGTCAGTAAAAATGTGGCTGACTGGACGTGTAACAAATACTTTTGATTTTCATTTATTCATATTTGTCTAATGAACAAATGAGGTCCAATCCAAGCCACAAGAAATCACTTAGGAAGTTTAGAGAATGTGTTACCTGACATGAGTCCTTGAGGGTTGCAGGTGCATGAAGTAAGACATAAGTGCACAGCAAATGACTTGATAAAGAAAGAGATATAGAGAGACAAGGTCAGAGAAAGAGAGAAAAACATATCAGATGAGCAAGTGTTCTTGGTGGAGGGAGGTTGTCAAGTGATTTTAAGACTAAGTGGAATTCTGCTGAGGGATTCTGCTTTTCCACCATCGCAAAACCACAGAAACAATTTTAGATTGAGATTTGGTGCCTCACGGTGATGGCAGGATGCGTACATCATCATAAACTGATGATCTTTTAACTCAACCTTAATATGCAAAAAGTAGTTATACATGTTTAAAAGCAGCATTTCAATGTCCTCTGCTCTTTATGTATCACACATTTGTTTGACAGTAATTGAGATAAGGCTGCACCAAATACAATACAATAGAGACATGCTCGCAAGATTTTTCTGCTGAATGTGGAAAGAGATAAAAACAGATGTGGCATTTATTCAGGCCTTTTGTAAGCACGACCCAAGTACTTTTCAGAGACTAGAGCTATACTGTGCCTTTCTAATGAAGACTGTTTCAATACAACAAATAACGACCGTGATGAGGCGTGGAGTGCAATCAAACTCGAGCCAAAAAAAGACAGCGTCTGTGTCCGCTGGCAGGTAAAATCACAGCGTGCAGAGGTGTTAAAGAGAGGACTGGCAGCGTGCACACACAGCTATACCAAGCACCACCAAGCTCTTGTAGCAGACCTGTCCAGTTACACACACACATACACAAAATGACATCAGGCAGGCAGTGAGGCAAGAGGCTTTCTTACACTGTTCTGAGAGGAGAGTCCTTAAGCAGACAGAGCAACGGTTCATCATGTCACAATTAAAAGTGGGTTTTAAGTTCGGATTTTAAAAGGGTAAAAAAAAATCACAACAGCATGATGACCTATAAACTTGGACCGTTTAATAGGAAAATGTTTATTTATTAACACAAATAATGATATTGTAACACATTTTTTAGTTCTTGTCAGACTTTAAGCTGCTTTTCTATAAATTCTGTTGGTTTTTAAACATTTTAAGCCCACAAAAGGACTTCACATTTATGGAGTCTTGGAACTGATGTACAATATTTTTACTGATGTGGTACCAGGAATTGCCATATCGATCAGACAATGATTTTTTGCAATACTGCATATGGCATACACATATTTGGACACATTTTCTTAGCAGCTCTATTTCTAAGATGATGTGTTCATCTCTAATTTCAAATTTAGTTATTTTTTTAAACACAAGAAAATTACATTTTTGAAATTCACAGAATTCTGTTTGAAAAATTAGGTTCAAGTTATAGAAATTAAATGAACATTTAAAAACTCCCTTGAATAGTTTTTTTTTTGTTTGTTTAATTTATGTTTGAAGATTCCTTGAGGATCTTTTTTTTGACATATCTTATTTGGAGAGAAAGAAAATATAGCAAAATCTTCAGTAAAAACCTATCCCAAACATTCCCACATGCATAACACTTCTAAAAAGATTTTAAAAAATCTAGTTTTCCTAAACATCTAACTGTCTTCTATGCCAACTGCTTATAGGATAAAGATCCAGAAAAGCAGGTATGTCTACAAAATCAGCAACGTGTCAACAAATTAAGATTTTATTGAGAGCCAAAAATTCACTTTGCTGTCTTGTCCCTTTAAAGTTGCTTTGGGACTGTGGTGCTGTGTAGCACAGGCAGCGGCATTCAGTGTCTTATTTAATTGATGATAAAAGCGATGAGAATATTTATTGGGCGGCCTATAGAGTGCTTGGAGAACTCGTGGGGGTGCTGAAGAGGGGGCAAGTATGCTCCCAGCACTGCCTAAGATTGGCAATGAAGCTGTGGGGATAAACAACCAAAATGAGTTGCAAAATCCATCTTTTAGGCAGCCTGTGAGAGATTGTTTAACACTTTTCTTTCTGCCATTTTTCTCAAACTCTGCTGTTCTGCAGCAGCGCTACAACTGTTATGAGTGGGGGAAAAAAGGATATATCCTAAAGCATCATGTCCAATGGATCAGCCGTGTCATGTGGAAACACTCAACATGGGATTTTTCCATATGGGAGAGCTAAGTGTGAATGCCAAAAGCCACCGCCTTACACGCACATTTGAAAGCCAGCAATCTTGCAGGTGTAAAAAGGGCTTTAGTACGGTGGATCCAGTGTGCCTTTCGTGTTCCTGCAAGCTGACTGAATCAGTGTGGAGTGTCAGTGTAGAGCCTGGTAATGCCTCAGGGGGCTGATTGGGCCATTATAGATGGACAAGAAAAAAAGTCTGCTTTCTCACTTTAGTCAATCAAGTAAATGGCCCCCTGGGTGGCAGGTCTAGGGTACCTAATGGGCTCATCAGGGAGGAGGTGGTTGATGATGGGAATGAGCAGCAAGAGGAAGGGCAAATGCTGACCCACCTTCAGCCCTCCACTACAGCCCCACGTCCTGCCAAGGACACCCAAATCTCTTGGGAGCCAGCCTGGTCACATGTATTCTGCAAGCTGAACATTCGTTCTGGTTTTAAAAGGACAGTGGTGAAATGTGGATCTCATGTAAATGTAGTTTGGTGTGAAAAATATATGAAAAATACATTATAGGCAAGACCCAGTTAAATGAAAATACATTTTTACCTGTTTTAATCCATTGTCCCTATGTTTATTGATAATTTATGAATTGTTATATGTCAAGCAAATGTAAAAAAAATCAATATCAGAGTATTTTCACATAAAACATTGGTATTTTCTTTTCCTGTAGCACCAGGTAAAATGGTTTAGGGGTCTTTACCAAGTTTATCCAATCAGATGAGACATTAGAAAGCCATACCTGTCATATAAAACTACATTTCACAGCCTGTGGGTCAGGCCCCCAGGACAGCAGCTCAGCCTTATGGACAGTTTTTCCCAGTGGTCTCTTGCACTATTGCAGTGAAAAAATCACCTGTGGCCCAAAAGGCATTTTTCCCTCTAGCGATTTAAAAATCTGTGATATCATCACTATATGAGCAGAGTGGGAACTAGAGGGTGGAGCCAGTGGGCTAAACACTAATGCACAAATTCAGTGAGCCACACACTGCTGAAATGAACCCGTAAGCTAAACATTTTGTTTGGTGTCTGGACCAGTCATGATCTCCATATAAAGACATGGTCATATAGCAAACAGAGCCCTATCGAAAGAGACTGGAAGAGATATGCCTACCCTCTTTTATCCGCCCAATCAAATGCTGAGGATTTGATATAAATCACTTTTGTAACTGTACACCATGTAAATAATCCATTCCAGTACATCACAGAACAGAAACTGTGATGTTGTAACTTAAGTTTCACTTTTGCTGAAATAACTTTTCTGAAGAATATCTGTTTTGTGAGAAAATGGCATAAAAATACACTTGATGATTAAGAATATAGCAGAGCCTGTTTCCATAATGAAACATATTGGGTAAATGAATAAAACCATCTGCTGCATGACTCAAAAACAAAGAAATATTGTTTCTCTTGGGGTTTATCCCTGCCTCGCAGAGGGAAAAACACTTTCACAGGCTCTGCTTAATAATTGATGACCACATGGCAGTGATTTGTGTTCATTTTAAGTTGAACAGAACTATCAGGCTACCTATTAGGCACTTAACTTGGTTATTAGGGAGTCATCTAATGGGCGTCAATGTGACGTTGTTTCCTGCTTTCAGAATATAGTATTTTGATCGCTGACATCACTATTGCAATTATCCGTGTTATTACACAAGTCATCTTCACAGCAAATAGAAAAATGTAAGTCACTATGTTCTCTGTGTTCACAGAACTTGTGCTCAACTGTGGCCTTGTGTGCTTTTCTGTTAACCACATATACTATCTTTACTTTTCTTCTTCTAATTTGGCATAATATGTAGCTATATGAGCAACTGTAGAACATTTTGTCCTTGTGGTGCAGCTCCATCTGCAGAAGTTAAATTGAGCAATCAAGGGCAGAATATCCTTCTGTTAGCGTAAGGCTTCTATATTCCCATTCCCCCTTCTTCTGTTATTAGTTAATTATTGTTTTATTTATTTATTTTCAATCTGGATATGTAAATGGATGTGTGTTTGCTTGTAATATACCTTGCCACTCTAAACGATGAATATATTGGAACACATTGCACTAACTAGTGAGGGATTTGAAATAATACTACCTCAAGGCAATTTATGTTATGAAAGATTGAATGATATCACTTTCAGCAACTCGGTAATGAAGCAGCATTTTTCCATCTCTTTCAAATGAACAGATTTGTTTGAAGAAGAAACATTTATAAACACTCTATCCAGCTCCACCATTAAAACATAATGGGATAAGACACATTGTAAGCAGCAGGTGTAAAAAATGGCAGCCATTAAAAGGCATTTTATATAGGTGGTGTTAAAGAGGAGATTTAGGTAGAACTCCAGGTAGCCTAAGCTCTTAAAGTAGAGTATTCCAGAGCTTAGGATCTCTGACAGTAAAAGCCGTTTTCACGTTTGGATTTTAGCACAAACTCAAAATGGCCAGGACAGGGGATGGACTAGGATTAAAAAATGGCCCTGGACTTTGACACAGACCAGCTCACCACAACCTGTGCACAGATGCTCCACAGCCCCTGGCACAGTTCTCACGATTCCTTAAAGCTGCATTGACTGGAATTCCTGATGTAAAATCGTGTGAAAATAACATCAGCACCTTGGGTTTTATGTAGGATTCCCCCTGCCCTTACAGAGGCCCTTAGCAGAATGTGTTACTACTACCAACAACAGCTCTTTTTATCTCTACATGCCATGTTAAAAAATACAGTACATTTGCTTCTGCCAGATAAACTAGTCTCCTTGTAAATGATCTAAAGCAGTGATTCTCAACCTGGGGTCCTTGAGGGTGTTCCAGGGGGTCCCCAGAAAAAGAGAATAGTTTATTTCTACAATTTAATTTACTATAGAAGTGAGACCAATGTGAATAAATCCCCTCTCAAATTGGACAAAAAACACCCACTAACATCCAGCTTTTGTATTTAATGGGAAAGGTTACAATCAGCATTCATGCTCAGGACAAATGACTGCAGGTTACGGGTATTTAGCTGTTCCAGCTGCAGTCGGCTCCAATTGTAAGTGATTAAATTTATGGCAGCAGGTGGACATGCAAATTTTAGCCCCTTTTCTAGTGCAATACAATGATGAGCTGCCACAAAATACCACCCCTCTCTGTTCAAGCAGCACTCAAACAAAAAAGTAACCACCGTCACCTTTTCGCTGGCCTCCAAGCTGCTCTCAGCTGTTTACTAACCTGCTTTCTGGCCTGTTGGTGATGTGTAATGTGACACGGTAGGGGAAAAAAAAATAGAAAAGTATACTCATGTATGGTCACTAGCAATGGGAAGCAGCCCATAGCCTCCTTTTAACATGTTTTTCTGTGTCAGAAAACCTGCGAACATGCAGTTACTTTGGAAGAAAGGTATGAGTCAAAGGGGTGACCTTTCTGATACTGGGTTTTCACCTCCACGGCTGTCTCCTCATGTGGTTGATAACTGAAGAATTCTGGGCCCTATCATATCCAGCAACCAACATTTTTTCACATGGAGGTCCCTGAAGCTAAATCTTATCAAATGGGGATCCGTAACCTGATGCATATCAGTTTAGGGGTCCTTGACACAAAAAGGTTTAGAACCACTGATCTAAAGTGTTACCTAATTGTGTAGGGGCCACCTCAATTACATAAATGTATGTAACATTTACCATATGACATTATAATGTTAGAGCTTCATGTGTTTGCTAAACCCTCTAGTGCTTCCAGACTGTGGCCCTCAGAATTTTGCCATATCTGTATCTGCTCTACACATTTTATTTTTTATCAGTATTACAGTATTGAATAGGACAATATCAGACTTTTAAGACTCACAGGCTGAGGCGATAGCACAGATGTGTTGATTGTGTATAAAACCAACCTTGGGGCCCCTTGTTTAGCCGATGAAACCCATTTGTTATTGAACTTCATTATATTAAAGGTTATTTTTTTTTGGGAGGGGGGTGGGGTTCATGCCCTTTAGACAGTAAAATATCCTGATTTATTACAAGGAGCAGATCAGTTCAAAATAGTTTTGACAGAGGTTTTTCTTCCCCACACATTCAAAAGATGTGCCTTTGCTGTAAGATGACAGTGTTCATTGCAGTTTGCAGTAAACTACTGAAGTTCTTTCTGTTTTGAGGAATACAGAGTGCGGCATAAAAAGGAGAGAAAATGCAATATGTTGCTGATCAGGCACCTGAGTCCGCCAAAATACAACAAAGGATTAAACTACACAGTGTTTATGCTTCACATTTTGTTTTTAAAGCTTCATCTTTTTTGTTTCTTTTTTTTTTTTTTTAATCGTCCCAGACTTTCTTTAAAATTAAAATTGAAAGCACTAATTATACAATACAAATTATTTCATTAGAGTTGTACATATTAAAAGTACAGACTTGGGTAGAGTGTATTTATGAATTAGTGAATATGTATGCTGTGTGGACTTGGTCCAGTCTTATTATGTCAATGGTATTCACCTCACAATGCTAATATGCCTCCAGTTTCATCAGATAATTTTAATGACTGCCTTATTACCTGAAACAACATGGTTTCTCTGCTCAGACCCGCCGCACTCAGTAAAACCCCACAGAGTGCCCATTGTCCTCTCCTGTGTGTGCACTTTATTAATCCAGGTTAAAGATACCAGCCATTAACATTTTTTATCAGAGACCAAAGTATGAAATAATCCAGAGATATTTAGTATATTGTACCACAGTACCACATTATTTAGAATTGTTACCTCAATAAATAAACTGTTTCCTAACATCCACCGACTCGTTAAATGTTTTTTTTTTTCCTTTTACCTCTCCCAGGTTACCCTGTCTTTATTACATATTACTAATATTAGTTAGCAGATGAAATCAGCGTACCAGAGATGCACCTTTTTGCGTAGTAATGACAGCTTTGGGTATAACAATAAACAAATTAAAATTTAAAATCCATGAAATTAAATTGTGATTACCCAACGTGAGCAAATGATTGATCCTCATCTAATGAAAGTATGTGTGTTATTGTGCCGGTGTGCCTCTGGCTGCCTGTAATTGTTTCAATTCACCATTGCCTAAATGTGAGCACTTGCTTGTGCGTGCGTTGGCGTGTGCACACGTGTGTTTGCATGTGCACACATGTGGGTATGTCCAACTGCAGGCTGTTTACAGCATGGATATTATCAGTAGGAGTACACAGAGGTGGGTTGTGCTAATTAGTTTTCCCAGCATGCCGTTCGAACAGCATGGCAATCACGGTGGGAAATGAATATGGAACAAGTTTCCTATGCACTGATGTGGAGACGCCGGCTTCTGTGTACGAGTGCGCACACACTTGGCAAACACAGTGCAGTGCTTTCATTCAAACTTTCCAGGCACATTACTTAATTCTCATGGGTGCACTATCATTTTACCTGTGTATGTAATGTATCTTCTGTACAGTTTATGCATGTATGTATTGTTTTTCAGACATCTGTAATTTGACATAAACGTATGTTAGGTCTCAAAATGCATTTTTATTGTGTGTCCTCTTCATGTATTGTGCTTTTAACCAGTCCCTCGTTTCATACTGGAGATGGATAGAGCAGTTCACTAGAACCTTTTACATGCAGTTTCTATGTGATTTGCCCCTATAAAGGCATAAACCGAGTTTGCACTCGTCACCATAATTATTGCCACCATGTATGCACTTTAATCATCAAGCTGTGACAAGTGAAAGAGTGTGAAAATCTGGGTTAATTATGATTTTCTTTTTATAATTATTTTCTTGTTTCTTCTCCTTTTTTCTTAGCTCCGAGACACTAAATCCATCAGTCAGAATACAACACTTCTTCATTTCCTGGCTGAGAAGTGTGAAGAGACTTACCAGGAGATTTTGAGGTTTCCAGATGAACTGGAGCATGTGGAGAGTGCCAGCAGAGGTAAGTCTCTATGTCTTTGTGTACTGAGACCATCACACATGTGCACACATGTCCACAGGGCTGGGCAATATGGAGAAAATCAAATATCACAATAGTTATTACCAGATCAATATTGCAGCGATATTGAAGGGTTGGCTTGTGGTACTTTCACAAAACAATTACACAGTAAGATTTTTGATAAATAATCATCAGTTATCATGACTGTAAAGGCAAGTAATACAGCAGCCAGAACAGTCTGGTAAATTCAGTAACAATATTTTTACTGTAATGCAGCCTTTAAAAACAGGAAAACATTTGGTGAACTATATTTATATTATGGAAAAGCTTATCATTTCTCTTCATCATAAGAAAAAATGTGTTCAATGAGTTCTGGACCAAGTGGGTGAAGCACATAAGACCCTTTATTTTGAGGAAGTATCGGATAATGGCCTTATTCTGTTGTTTTAATCGAGCAAACTACATGGACTTCTATTCTACTTTTTCTCAAGTAACCATTTTTCATAGCTTTTATATATACACTTAATTTCCTCCAATTTGTACAAAATCTGAACAGCAGTTGAAATTAAACTGGTTGTTCTGATGTATGTTTTGTAAAATGAACTGCCGTCCCCCAACATTAAAATAAATAGATTAACTAATTAATTAAAAAAAACAGGAAAGGACAACACATACGATATAGCGATATTCAAAATCAATGATGTCTAAGCTCATATTGTGGCATTGATAAAATATTGGTATACTGCTGAATCCTTCATTTACATTATAAAAGCTGGTAAAAAAAAGATATTTGTGGCTGATGCAACAAAAAGATATCCATCAATTCATTGTGGTATATTCATTAATTTATTCTAGTTTCTTTTCAGCAAACTTTCACCCTTTACTTGTCCCTTGACGACAGCTAGCACTCACTCTTTGTGACAGGAATAGAGTTGTTTGTCTGACCACACTGTCATTCAGCCTGTCAATAAACTAATTCCACTCTAATTCTATTCTCAAGCATTTGGTTGAATCCCTGCAGGCTTATTTACTTTGTTAGTCTCGTAATTGGTTATTTAATCTAATTCAACTAATTATGCACTTGACTGAGGCTGCCAGCCAATGTGTAAGTGGACTGAATAGTCTTCATGTGCTCTATATATTTAGATGCCTAAAATGTGCAAATTTTGTATTATATCAACTTTGTCGTTTCATAGAAATGAATTATTCAAGAAGACGCCAGTTAATTGACAGAGGACTCAGGAACTATTTAAAGAGAAGGGATGCAAAAAGAAAAAAAAACAGTTTGCTGTGGGCACACCACGGCTCTTTTGTTTCATTGATCATCACATTCAGTCAAACAGGGTTCTTGACATACTGTGACGTTGAGGTGGACCTCATGTTTACATTTTGAGCCATTAAAAGAATAACGCCTGTCAGTCAATTAGAGGAGGGGTTACCACTTTTGTATGTATTGATCTTATTTTTTAAAAATTCAAGTGTTCTTTCTCTTATTCGTTAGCATTTCCACACTGTATTTTAGTTGTTTTAGTTTATATATTTGACATTGTGCTTAGCATGTTGAAGCAAGGTAAATGATAAAGAGCCTTAAATAATCCCCTTCATTAGATTTATTTTGAGGCACAAAGGAAGACTGTGATTTGAGGCCGTGTGCTGAATCGCACCATGTCTTTGAAAAGCTTTTACTGTCTGTTGAAACAGAAGAGCGTTTCTGAATTATTTACCACCATCTTCAGATCCTTTACAAGCTTTTGGTCTCGTACAAGGTAAACTGGCTGAAGTAAATTAAACAAAGCTACCTTTTCAGCTTAGTACACAGTGCACTTTAACATGGAGTTTAAAACTGCTTATAAATGAAAGCCTTCTCAGACAAGTGTTTTTTGAACTTCTACTTTACATTTGTCTCTTTTCTCAACCATCCTTTACTTTGTTTTCAGTCTCTGATGGAAAAACTTTCCTCCAACTTACTGTCGTGACTTGAATGAATAGAGTGATTTCTCTGCAATCAAACCACAATTCTGCCTTGAAGATTGTAGTAAATGCTACCTTTTATTATTTATTCAGACAGCCACAGTTTGAAAAATGTTAACTGATTATTTGTAAACCTATTGGCCATTTACTAAGGCAATGAACACTTTTCCCTTCATATTGTAAGAAATATACACTATAATTAATATTTACCCTTGGGATTCCATAGTAAGTAAATAATGTACAACACAAAAAAATACACCCACACCCAAAATATATAGAAGACATAAAGTGAGACTTTTAACAGTGAAAACTTAATCTTCTTATTGGTTAACAGGGTTAGCATACACCCTTAAAGAGCCTTAAACTGCATTGAATTCAATCATCTAAAAATAAGGCTTTCATCAGTATGAAAATGGCGTAAATTAATCTTTCAAAAGACTTAAAAAAAAGATCGACTCATAAAATCCTTCTTCTCATGCAGTGGTATTTTTGATGGTGTATCATAAAATCTCAGAATGATTGATAAGTTTTCATTTGTATCTTAATACGTTACCTAATGCCTCTTAATAAGAGTCAGATAGATCAGGATAGTGGAACCAGCAACACTCGTTTTGTTTCTGGCTGGGATGCTCAGAGCAGAAGATCCATTGTCGGCTAGCTGGCTGTCTCTGTAGCCTGGTCGACATTGGGATGTGCAAATTCAATAAAAACTTTTTGTTTAACCAAGATTTTCCGGCATGGCTGAAACTGGTGGTGTTTTTTAAAATCGGCACATTGGGAATTAAGATGCCTTAAGCTGTGGAAACCCTCGGTAAATGGGAAAAAAGAAATTCAGCATATCTACAGACCAGCCTGCGGGCCTCATGTGATTTCTGATTGTTGATTGTCAGAGGCTAATGGGCGGCTGACATTAAGGGACGCTGACAGTGATGTTGGGGATTCAAATGTAATCAAATAGCCATCTACAGTGGTGGAAGTTGTACAATTAATGTACTTCATTGATAAGTGCAATCAGGCCTGGATAATTTACCTGGGAAATCATAATTTTTCCTGCCCTGATTGGCTGCTTCAGACTTTCACTCATCTAGTGCACAGTTTCTTTGACAAACTAGATTGCTACCTTTCCGTCGTCTGGACACAATTTATATATTTTTAATGCATGTTTTCCCCACAATAGTTCCAAATGTATTTAGTTTTACAGCAGGCCTATACATATTTAGGTTGAGGTTGATTGCTAATTACCGTTAATTGCATCATTGATTCTTCAATCTTTTGTCTCGTGGCCAACCGCAGCATTTAGTGTTAATGATCACAGGTAGCAATAAAGTCTGTTTTAGTACTTTCAGTGCAGATGTCTTTTACCAACAGACTATCTGCTGGTATTAAATTTATCACTGGAACGTTTAAATGCAGTGGAGTAACAATTGTTTTAGTCAATATGCTTGACTAGAATGGTGCAACTAATTTAGTATTTGCTTACTGTTATGACCATGATGTCTTGCACATCTTAAATGTACAGCATGTAGTACTACAGGTCGCTGCAATCAAGAGACTTTCTGTAATTTCTATGTTATTTTATTTACTCTAATCTTGCCACCCCTCACTCCATGCTCACAGTGGATGCAGAAAAATGTCAGTTGTTGCGCAGTCGCCTAGTTGTTCACACCAGAAGCACATTTCTCAGTGCAGATCAGCAAATGATCTTCCCTACTCCTCTCTCATCATCTCTCTTGCTCTTTGTGTGGAGACAACTTACAAATATGTGGAAAAAGTAAGCATGGGATGCATATTTCATCATACTTTTGCTAGTTTTCTGAAACTACCACATTAGATTATGAGCCTGCTGTTGGGCTCCACACCGCACAACATCCAGTGTGAAAAGCCCAATTGGTTAACATCTCTCTTAAAGGATGCAGATAAAGCTCCAGAGGAAACCAATGTGCTTTTCTGCTGCTTCCGCTTCCAGTGAGAACATTGCATTACTCTCTTTCCTTGCTGACAGCTATATGGGTTTTTCTTTCAAAGGCTAAAAGTTACCCAAAAACATCTGATTGTATTTCTTATTACATCAGAAATCAGTTTCCTCATAGACCAGCCCCAGAGCAGAGGAGAGTGAGTGTCCTGATGGAAGCTAGAGGATAACATTAACTAAGTCCAGCACATAGAGATGCTCCCACAGGAGACTCTTCCTCTCTTCTAGGATTCAGACATTATCAAAGCTTACCTGTATCAAGGTCACTTTTGATTAAAATTCACATGATTATATAAGAGGGCAGGGGCATCGAGTTGCAGATGATCCAGAGAGAACCTGGAGAAAGAAAAGGGCCGTGCTTTAAAATGCGCTGTGGAAGCATGGCCTCACTGAGCAGAAAATAATTGTGTTTATCTTTATCATGTAAGTGGAATAAGCACGTTTTCATTAAATTTTTATCTGTTCAAACTGTTTTTAAATCCAAATGAAATTTAGGCCTAATTAAAAACACATGCAAGGTGTCTAAAATTTAGTATTTTCTATTTCAGTTTTAGCAATTAAACTGGTTATTCAATGTGCAGATTTGAGCCTATGCCTATTTATTTCTCAAACTGTTCCACCACATAAAGACTGCAACATTTTATGAACACCACCATGAATTAATTTTCGTTGCTAATTAAATTAATGTCTGATCAGTGTTATTTCTTCCTGTATAATTACGGACACAAAATGCTTCACAATTACAGTTTTTGTAACACAGGAGTCTTTCAGCATATTCTCCCATTTTCATACCAAAGTGAGCCAGTAAAATGCTTGATAGCCACTTTGAAAACCATCCTGCCTGCATCAGTACAGTCATGAAATCACAACATGAGAATAACTACTTGTTTACTAGATGTGAACTTAACTTCACTCAGATAATTTGCATTCAGTCAACCAGTTTTTTTTATTGCAGTGTTGGTGGAGGTGTTTTAGATTTTCTGCTAAATAAATCATAGCAAAAAAAAAGTAGGGACGTTTTTCTAATTATTCTGGATCTATTGTACTGTAATACCCCAGTATTATAACTTTCTTTGGACAAAGTGCCTTTCAAACGAATTATATGTAATGAGGTTTTGCTCAGTATAATGTAAAGCAGCACTTTGCCTTTGCTTTCTTGTATCTGGTTTTTCTGGTGACAACGCCTCCCCATCTTAATTACCTTCATCAAGGAGGTTGTTAGCAGCATTTCTGAAAAAAAAGGAAATGAATACTTAAAAGATCGTAATTAAAATTTCTTGAAAAGTTTGGCAAGGGGCAAAGAGACAAGTTCTTGTTTTTCAATACATATAACACCACCACTGTTGCCTTCGACAAAGCTCTTTATAATCTGTACTGCACATTCATTGATCATCATACAAATTAATCTCTCTGCAGTAGTATGTAGTATATTTCGCTGCAAATCCAGACCTATAAGCAATTTTAAAACCTCAAATTGTATGTCCATTTTTAAATCAACCTATAGTGCATTTTGATAATTGTGCTGCCTTTGCAAAGGTGTGTGGTCAGCACTCTCTTATTTAATGACAGTGTTTATATCCTTCAATTCAACACAAATTTTAAACAAAAAAGAGATGCAGCAGTAAAATGCATTCCTTTTAAAACCATGTATAACTGTCTCTATGATGTGTATTTACCATACAAATAAATCATGAGTCTTGAGGCATAAGTAAGTTTTTGCGTTTGAAATGTTAAAACCTTGAACACTTTTTGGTTTGTTGAGACTTAATAAAGATTTTTTTACTTTTTATTTTACTCACCAGAAAGAAAAGTAAGCACATAATTGGTCGGTCTGTCTTGCCCTTCGGTCAGTAAACGCAAGAAAAATGCTGCTCTACTTTTTCTTCTAAAACCATTGATTGAAGAATGGAGGTAAAATCATTACAACCTGAAGAAGAGACAAGGACAGTTCTTGACAGTATTTTTCACCAGCAACTACAGTATCACTTTTCTTCAGTGAAGAGCTGCTAAAGAGACACCTAGATCACATTTCACTTTTTGATAACAGCAGGCACTTAAAGAAAAGCATAACAACAGTCAAGTTGTAACGGTGTTATACAGTGCTGAATGAATTTGGTGATTTGTTAGTTGTGAGCAGTTTCCATGTAAGAAACAACACTTGGTCTTTTGCATAGGAGTAAGTGCTTGACTTTGGCTTGATAGTCTATGTACATGCAAACATGTATTTCTGCGCTGGATAATTTTATCAGGTATGCTTACATTTTTCCCTTTTTTAATAGACGTCAATTTGTTGCCTGGAAGTTTGTCTGTCAAATCCAGCCTGTTGCTCTCCCTTATGAGTCCAATTCAGCTTTTATTATTGGCTTTGCATCCAAACTACAACCACATTTCGCTGTGAGCTCCATCTCTTTTTGAGCAGAGGATTGGTAGCCTCTCCTGCCACCATACCATCTTTGATCTCTACTGATAAATCACTCTGAGAGATGAAGGATTTGAAGGAGGTCTTGGTTGCTGAAAGGGGCTCAGGCCTCCTCCTTGAAAATGAATTGATTTTTTTTTCATCTCCTTCCCCCAAAATGACTTGTCACACCAAGCAAACACATGCGCCACTGCCAACTGGAGTTTGTAAATATATACAGTACATTCTTGATTTGCCTTCAGTGATTATTGTGGTGACACAGGAAAGCATCAGTTGCATTACAGTATGTGGCAGTCTATTTAACCTTTATTTAACCATGAGAGTCCGAGATTTTGTTTCAAGGAATGCCTGGTCAAGACAGGCAGGAGCAAAAATTAAAACACAATACAGAGAGAAAACACAAAAAAAGACAAAACAGTAAAAATCAAGAGAAAGGAAAACACAATTCAAAAGAGAATTTAAAAAGAAGGGATTAAAAGAGGTAGTTTTCGTAACCATTTAATTTAGAACATTGGCATCTTGAGAAATCTGTTTCCACTTATTTCATTTTAGATTTAAAAGCATGTAAGAACATTAATTCTTTATGCTTGAGGTCATACTGCAACATTTTCCATCCTGGGGTGCAGTATCCACAAAGTATACATTTCTAATTTTTGGAATAAAAGCATAAAGAAGTCTGTAGTCCTTTATCTTTCCAATCCTGGTATATTGTATATACGTTGTTATTTTATCAGTGAGCCATGCGACCATATTATTCTTATTATTAATATTGTTATTATTATTATTATCGTTATTATTGTTATTATCGTTAATTTACTATTTTGATATATCCCTAAATAGGTTCAGGTAAACACTGAGGCTGGCACTCGACAGGTTTGAGATATCAGATTTGCAAGTAATTTCTCTGTATAACTGATACAGTTTACTTTGGGGACCATACGCTAATTACTTCTTTTTCTCTTTACTTTGCCTCTTCCGTCAACATTCATTTTGTTGTGCAGCAGGTTTTAAAAAAATGTACCTATATCACTGAGCATACACTTTAAAAAAATTCAATCGTTGCCTCGGTTTCAAGCTCAAACTCTTATAAAGAGTAAAAGTCTCTCATAATTTCTGCATTATTTTCCATTCCTCTACCTTTTTGTATTTTCAATGGTTAGTTCCTTAACTTGGAAATGACCCTGATATCTTCTTTCCATTTTAAGTGTAAAAAAAAGTAAAAACACTGAATTTGTTAGCATTCACTAATTAAAGCTCACATGAGTCTTGGCTATGGGTCCTCTATCAGTAGCTCATGGACTTGTTGTCTAACGATAGTGTGATGGTTGTATAGCTGAAAGCTAGTTATCAAATCAAAACAGTGCAAAAACATTTTCCGTCAACCCCCCTCTGCCTTATCCTTCTTGGATGAAGCACCACTAAAAGAGTCCAATCGATACTGAACATTTACCATGTGTGCTGTATCTATAGTATTTATTTTCAAAAAACAGATATCATCATTTGAATCTATTTTCCCTTTCTTTTTTTTGCACTCCAAGGGAATATTGCTGAAAGTGGTGACTGGTTATTAATTTGAAGAATCTGCTCCTGCAAATGAACTCTTCATATAGTGTATGAATGTACTATTGAATATTGAGACTATAACCATTTGAAATGTAGTCATAGAATCCACTATTTTCATACCCCTGACCTCATCTTAATAGCACCGCCAAAGCCTTGAGAGAAGTGTCATTGGCCAATTTGCCTTGTTAAATCCCCCCCAGAGATGAATATGTGGGGCCTGACAATGGGAACTAAGTCTGTGTGGTGATTCCACTCAATCAGTGGCGCACTGACAATCTGTCTTGACAATCCGGGAAAAGAGGAAATATGACACAAATGTTCTCATAAATCTATTTAGTATAAGGCATAGCCAAGGGCAAAGTACTTTGGAGCCTGTGAGAGAGAAAATGGAGAATGAGGGGAAGAAAAAAAAAGATGAACTCTGAGGATATTAATACCGCTGTGAATATATCTATTATCCACATTCATTTCAAGGCACTGCAGCATAATAAAGCAGTGCCCATTTCCCATTCAAACTCATAGCAGTACTTGGCTCTGTATTACGTAGACAAAATGCCTTTCTGGATGGGGTGGAACACAGAGGGAATCATTTGTCTTTTGGTTTTCAATAGAGTTTCAGGGAATCATGGGGTTGAGAAGCTATTCCCTCATGCCAGTCTGGGGAGGGTATCTTATTGAAGTCAGCTGCAGAAGCTTGAGGAAGAATGACCGTAATTCAAGCCAAACACTTAAGCACTTCTGCAACATGCACAAATGGTTTTTGCTAAAGAGATGTTTGTCTCAAGATTTATATGTGAAGTTGATGTAATTTCTCCATCATTTATTTCACAGCTGACGTGTGTTGAATCATAATATAAAAACTTAAGACAGAGGAGATAATGAGATTTAAGAAAAAATAAAATAAAAAAATAAAAACAGTTATTGAAGTTTTGGGAACATTTGAAAAGTGCATTGCTAGCAGCTGGGATGTGCAAGGAAAAAGCCAGCGGCTGGCTGGAAAGCACTATTTATAGACATTTTAATATTACATGCGATTTGTGTTCGGTGTCTGTTAAAAACTTTTCATTTAGAAGAGACCTGCCCTATTTTCTTTTCATATTTACCCTCTTTAAAAGCATCATCTGTTATTGAAATGCGTTTATTCCACTTTTTGCCATTTAATTTTTAAAATTATATTATCAGGGCCTCAAAATGTTAAGCACATCACATACACACTGTGCACACAGGTGTTTCTCTTTTTATTTAAATACTGCAGAGGAACAAAGAATTTTTTCTGTGTTTTAAAATAATGTTAGTAACAAACTATTATTTATTTTCATAATAGTAATGATAATATAATCAATGTTTGAACTACCCTAGAACTCAAATACCAATCCCAAAATTCTTAGGATAGAGATATGCACATTAACATTGAAGAAACTGTGGAAAATGCTTTAAGTTAAATGCACTGGTGACTGTTTGACCTAAAATATCATTCAGAATGTCATCTATTTCCTTGGCAACCTTCCTGATTTTATTCTATTTCCTACTTACCCTTATTGTGCCATTTTTCCAATTTTTGCCCAAATCACAACCTAAAATACAGCATATTTTACTCAGTGCTACTTTTCAAAAGGTTTGTAATCACCAAAGTTTACTCATCCAGAATGTAGTCCCTTTGGCAACATGGAGCCATTAAGACCTATAAACTAAATGTTTTACTGTTTACAGCAAGATGCAATGAAGATGATGAAATGAAATTATCTCCATAATTTGATTCTGTAAAGTTTTTATAGTAAATTAATATTTATACAAACAGAAACATAAATCCTTGTAGCATTAGAGAGATCAGTTTGATTCAATGTGATATAATGAAATGCTTTTAGAGCCTTAATGTATGTGGACAGACTAGTATGCCGCTTCTTCTAATTTGATTTTTTTGTGTTTTGTAAATAGGTGTTTTAATAGCTTTTTTGTTGTTTTCTTTTTGGCATCTAAATAACTGACTGATGCTTATCTATAAATATCTTGGAGACGGAATTAATGATTGTGAAAGAGGAAAACCTGGTAAAAAAACTGTCACTGGGAGTCACATTGCACACTTTTAATTTGTTTCAGTTGCCCTGAAAGTAGAGAATGTGTAATTTGCAGGTATGCACCATTCCTTTATTTTCTCATGTCCAGGGACCACCTATAATGATAGAATTGACATTTGGAGTAAATGTACTCTACAGTTCTCTTGTGTCATAGTATGTTTTTAATGGTCGTTTTTATCATAGCTCATGGAATTTTTTTTTAATTTTGTCCGTGAAAGGGTGTGGGAACCCTGTAAACATCCAGGCATAAACATCAGTTACTCTGTATGTACTATCTATGAGAAGATCAACATATAGTGTACTCCTATGTACAGCGGGGAATAGCTTATCTACCAGGTTCTGTGTCTTAACAATGCTAGGTATTTTTCCCTTGTGGGTTACAACACCTGACAAGGCACTCTCCAATTAGAGGAGGCAGAGTCCTCTGTGGAAGTAAGCTGCGAAATCACCCGTGTCCCCTGACCTCCACCAGTGTTACCTTTAGTTTGCCAGTACACAGTAACAAGATTCCTGTCATCGATTTTGATATCTGGCCACTTCTTTTTAATTTCAGTAATGGTTTGGCTCTCTGGTTTGGCTCTCTGAATTAAGCGGCTCTCATCACCACTTTGATATGCAGCCACTTGAAAAATTGGGAGTGTCACAACGATGACTACCAATAACACCAACAACAGGCCACCTCAACCTTTGGAGAAAGAAATATAATAATCTATTTCACACTCAGTGAAGTTTCCCTTCTTAGATTTGTAGTCAAACTTTTCCATTCTCCCTTAGAAGTAATTGAATGACAATCTGATTTAGGTGCATATTAATATTCTCAGTGGGAATTCCATTTGCCATTTAATCGTGAGAGTTAATAGGGTGTGGTATGAAGCTCACGAATGTGCAGCATTTCAAGTTTATTGCAATTTATAAAGTGGGAAATTGCATGTACGTAGGTAAACGTAAAGACAGTTTTCTAAATTGTGATATTTTTAAAGGCGTGCAGTCTTCATCTTTCCTTTTCATTGTGATGCTTACAGCAGCAGAGAAGTGGGTCGTGACTATGGGAAACATGAGCAAGACAAAAACCTGCTCTAGCGTGCACAAAACTTCAGAACGTGGGAGATTCACCGAACAGCGGTACAATGACCCACAGTGCACATCCAAGACAATAGTGGAGTGGCTTTGTCTCTTTATGTACTCGAGAGGCCCAGTCAAAGCCTGGATTTAAACCCCTTTGAAAATCTTTGGAGAGACCTGAAGATTGCAGTTCACTGATGCTTCCCATCCAATCTGACTGAGATTAAGAGAGTCTGCAAGGAAGAAGGAGAAAAATCCCAAATCTAGGATGACTTGAAACTACAGCCACTAGCTGGGAATCTCCCACACCAATGAAAAAAAGCATTAGAAGCAACACAAATCAACCCAATCAGTCAAGTGGTTGCACTGAAGTAGAGAAGTATTTCAATGCTGTAGTATATGAAGGTGGCCTGTTAAAAAATTAGGATGTCTATGCAGTAGAGGGACGCAAATACTTTTGAAATGGATTTTACATGACCAGAGAATTCAGAGAGAAAGGATTCGAGATTACATTTCAACCAATGCATTTCACCTCTTTTTGCACTCCAAAAGGACTGTTTACCTGTGGCTCAAACATAATGAAAATATATGCGTAGATATCTGTTTATAGTAAATAATGTTCTTACTCTACTGTTTATTCTCAACATTTTCAACGCTCTATTTTCTTTGGACAGTAAGGAAATCTTTATCACCACCAAGAGATTTACACAGATAATATACTTGGGTCTATTTTTTTTATAACAAAAGAAAAAAAAAATCAATTTCCAGTGGATGAGATATGATTTATTTAAGGTAACATCTGAATACAGTTTATCAATGATTTGGCATGTCTGCTGTCGAACATACTGAATGGCGTGTAGATGCATTTCTGTTGTGTCACACCTTTGGTCAGGTCATATAAGTGTGACGTGCTGTTAATGATTGTAGGCTTGTTTACATTCGAGTGTCCTGCTAGTACGAGGGCCGCACCTTTTCATCTATCATTCAATGTGTTTCAGCGCCTAAGCGCCATGCATACTCCTCGGAAGCTTTTCACGTTTGAGAACTCATCATTTATACATCAAAGGAATTTGGCAAAGGGTACTTTTATTATTGAAGGCACAGTCCTCAGTAATACACAACCAATGACAGTCTTTGGAGTCCTGAGACACAGATTTTCAGTTTATTTGACTGGACATTTTATGCACTGCTGCACATACAGATTTACATGATTAGAGTGTTTTTAAAACATAGCAACCAAAGCTGGAATGATTTCATTATTTGGAAGTTTTAACAATCACCCTCACACCAACAAATCAATTTGTGCAAGGCAAAAAAAGCAGGTAAAACTGCACACACTGGCAGAATTTAAAGTTCCACAGCCTGCTGCATCATACATGCTGAATTCACATCTATATATTAAAAAATACTTCTGCCCGCCTAGTATAACATTAAGTACACAGGACCATTAGTCAACTTAAAGTTGTCAAGGTGGCTTGAAATGGAAACAGTTTCCTCACCGGTTGTTTAAGGTATACTCATCCCTGGACCCTGAAAGTGATAGAGCAGGATCAGCGAGGCCACCGGTTTAAATGGACAGTCTGTCATGAAGAATATTAGGAACAGGAAACAGACCTGTCTAGCTCCACCAGTTCAGGATGAGTGATGAGCTCTAGAGAGTTTTCGTTTTTCTTTTTCCCTTTTTTTTTTCTTACTCACTTCATGGTGGATGAGTAGTTCATTGTGAGACCAAAACAACCATTCTCTCCCCCTTTCTTATTTTT
This sequence comes from Plectropomus leopardus, assembly GCF_026936395.1. Taxonomy (NCBI): domain Eukaryota; kingdom Metazoa; phylum Chordata; class Actinopteri; order Perciformes; family Serranidae; genus Plectropomus; species Plectropomus leopardus. The sequence continues at coordinate 13,014,466 of NC_142183.1, forward strand.
TTTTCTTACTGTCCATCTCTCTTTCCCTCTACCTCTGATTTCTTACATCACCACTTTGGCCAGCCAGTATGAATGTAGACAGAGATAGACACATGCAGGGAGGCCAGCAGCCCTGCTTAGCATCAGGCTCCACTCTGTGACAGCAGATTTCAATGAGAGCTGACAATGGGACCAGGAATGAGAATAATACTGTTTGCCAGCCCAGAAATTCAGCCTGTCACAGTAGACCATTTCCCATGCTGGGAGTATTCCATGAGCTGAGGTGAACAAGGAAGCTCAATTTCAAATGCAACTCTGCTTTCTGCACTAACTCATAACTAGAACCAATCCACCCTTGTAGAATAAAATAATTGTAGTATTTTCAGAATTTATAAGTAGCTGATAGACAGACTGACCTATATAACAGCTCTTATGGGTAAACTGAATTTCAATTTTATATGTACTCAGATCCTTCAAACAGTGGCAACTATAAAGTCCTATTTAATGACATACAGTGATTGAACTCAGGATCCAGAAGAAGCAAATCCCAAGGGTAGTTCGCCAGTGTGTGTTTTCAGTGGAGGGAATGTCACCTGGTGCACGAGGGGCACGTGGGGAGCAGACCTGTTTACTTTAAAAGTCATTACCAATGACTGGTCCTATTTCCTTGCCTGAGTTGAGACTTTGGAATCTGCCCACTGTGCCAAATTGACTTATTTGTCTGGCATGGTGACATGAAACAGCAGTTTCTGGTCTTAAGTAAAGATGATCTAATGAGCGCAGCAGGGAGATTAATGTTTAGCCAATCAGTGGCGGGGGCAGGTCTAACATCGTTGTCAAACCGTGCGCTGGAATGAGGAGTAATAACAACAATGGCTAATAGACAGATAGACGCCGCTGTCAGAGGCTGTTCTTAGGAGTGTGTTTCACTATGCTCCGCTCCCCTCTTAAAACCTCAGCAAAAGAAGTATGTTGGCATGGTTACACATCAGAGTGGACTTAATATGATGTTAGATTCAGGCGGATACGCTGGTCTCTAGTGATTGGTTAGAGAAAATCAAATCCCCCTGCCATGGGAATCTGTTAGAGTGGACACAATGTCAGACTGAAGATGGAAACAAAAGTGTAAGGATTTGACAAATCTGTCCAAAATCACATAGCTGTTTTCTTTAAAATACACATTACCCTGTGATCATTAAGATATCCCGGTTTGGTTGTTTCCTCACTTGAAGGATGGCTCAGAGACCACATGCTTCTCAGGGGAACACCTGGGTTTGGGCTGAGCAGTGTAAAAAGCAAAATAATGTTTTTCCCTGTTGTGAGAAAATCCAACAATTCTCTACTACCAGGCAGATCTTGTCTATGAATTGTTCTTACCTCCTTCCTCGGCTGTCAAATATGCCCTTTTTTTTTCTTTTTTTTCAAGTTGTAACCTGTGTTATCTCCCAATTTGTTCTTTTCAATCATATTTTTGATAACACTTTTTAAAAATAAGTTCTTGATATTTATACCTCCATGCCGTCAATAGCTGTGGCCGGATGCACTATGTTTTCAGTTTTCCATACATTAGTCCCATTCTCGTGATTGGGATATGTCAAGAATGCAGTGAGGAAATTTCTTCAAACTCAGCAGAAATGTGCACTTGGACTCAGCAATGAACTTATTTGATTGTAGTGGTCAAAGATCGCTGTCTTGTGACTCTCTCATCCTCGTAAACGGGTGTGTTACGAATTTTGTTGTCAAAGCTCAAGGTCACTGTGACCTCACAAAATATGTTATTGGCCATAAATCAAGAATTCACACACTAATAATGACAACATTTCACACAAATGTCTGATAAGACACAGTGATTTCTTTCAACATCCAAAAGGTCAAAGGTCAACTTCACTGTTGCATCATAATATTCTGCTTAAAAACATTTCTGGCCATTATTCAACAGCCTAATTCAGGAACAGAAAGGCGGACATTTGCTCAGATATTGAATTAGTGACACTAATCTTGTGTTACCACCTTGAAACTGTGCTGATTGTATAGATCTTCTGTGCTGCCGGGGGGGAGATGTGTGTGAGGCATCCATGTTTTTACAGACATGGGTGTAAACTGTAACTGCCACTTGACTGCTTCATGGAGGCATAAAACAGCGATGTGGTACTTCTAGTTTTTAGATTTTACAGACTACTCCACTGAAAATCTTTTTGAGTATGAAATACTCACCCCCTCTGAAAACTTTATAGCTCGCTCATTTGTGGAGGATGGCAGTTAGTCAACCTCACTTCACAACAGTTACAATAGATTCCAACTGCAACCCAGACTCACTGCAACATATCAAGACGCTCAAATGAACTTCTCAAAGCACTCATGCAGCATAATCCGCTTATCAGCCTTTGATCCATTTTAGTTGGATTGTTGCTAAATCATCACAAAGACAGTGAGTGTAGCGACAGTATACATTTGGAGGAGGCAGGTCATCTCAATTACAGTCATTTCCCTCGGAAAAGTTAATGATGTGTTGACAGAGAAGACATTTGTATTAGGCTGATTTTGTAGCTCTATACTTATTCTTTTATTTTTGAAGTAAGCCATGTTGTCATTCAGTATATTTTTGTAGTAAAGTACCACTTTTTAATGTCAATGTGATTCACCTTCTGTAACAAAGTATGAGGTGCTGATGTACTCAGTGGTTTAGATCTACAATAATTGGTTGAGCACATCATCACAGTGCTTAACATCTGCATTCACCTAGGACATTATCGCAAGGATAGATTTAGAGCATTCACAAAGCTTGTAACATGATGTTTGGCAGATACAATGCTTTTGACCTGTCATTACAACTGAGCAACATAAATGTCTGTATTCTTGAACTGTAGCAGTCACTGACGGACATTACACCAAACATTAGGGAACTTTTAAGTTGTCTCCATGGAGAAACTCATGATAGCATGTCTGTCAGGTGATTTGGATAAGTAAGATAATGATGGGGATTGTTGTACAAATGAGCAGGAAATTGAGTTTTCTCTGAGGTGATCCCTGCACCCTCAAGATAAGGCCCTGTTGAGGCGTTACAATAACAAGTGCAGGGATTTGTAATATTGACTGACTGAAAGAGCATAATCTACAATACAGTATGTCCATCCTGTTTAGGATTTATGTGTGTGCTTGTGTGATGGCTCAGTAGAGAGATCTATGTTAAAAAGGCTTGACTCAACTTGCCAAATAAGTATTATACCAAATATGTATCATACTATTTTAAAAAAAATGTAATTTTAGCATTAACACGGAGTGCCCTTCCAAATTACACTTGACAGACCACGTTTATTATTTCCTTTTTTCAAGAAGTGGAATATGAAATGTTATTTTATGATCCAGAGATGAAGGATTTGGTTAAATTTAATTAAAATTCATAGAAAGAACAAAATACTTTTTTAAAAAATTGAGAAACTCTTGAAGTGACCAACATTATTCTTTTTTTCAAATTTGCATATCAGTCTTGATCAAAATATTATCTGTTAAAATGACTTTTTATTTCACTTCAGTTAAGATCCAATCTGGTGACAACCTAATGTTAATAGCTTTATTTTTGTAGTACAGCATGACACAAATTATCTTGCAAAACAGTGTAATGTCGAACAAGACTGCACAGTGTTAACACAATAATATAAAATCAATAAGAACTCTAATATTTTTAAATTAAAATAAAGCAAATGTAAAATGACAGAGGAAAAGATACTAAGAAGTTTTTTTTTAAATGCTGGCTTTGATCTTAAACACATCTGGGGGGAAATAAACCTCCAAAATGGAGGAGTTTGTGTGATCCTTTTCACTGCCTTGAAAGTGAAGACTTCATGCTCTTGTCTCGGCATCATGTAGGCAGGAATGTGCTTTAAGTGTCTCTCAAAGATTAGGCATGGTGTGTCTATGTGTTGGTGTTGCTGCACATTTGGGTGTTATCCTCTTATGGTATTATTCTCATCAGAGCAAGGCCTCCTGCACATCTAATGGCTAACACCAGAAGAAGACATCTTTGCTATGTTAAAACAAATGGCAAAATTTGATTTCAGTCTTTCAAATATTGATATAAATATACATTTCATTTATTGTATTCATAAGGACAAAACACATTAATCAACATTTCTGTAAATGTGCCAGTGTTAGCCATCTGGCTAATTTTCAACTGTAGTCCTTTGGCAATATGTTTTAAAACCTGTAAAATTACAAAATTCACCTAACAGCCACAAGACGTTTAAATTTTTAATTTTTTAATTTTCTGTTGAATATGAATAGACAAATTGCTTTCGGTGCTCAATGTACTTGAATTCAAAACAGAGAAATTTCAGTACTGGAATATCTTGAAAATCTGATTTATTTTTTTTTTAGATTGGTCCTTTAAAAAGTACTTGAATAAAAGAGGAGAACAGAATGATTAATTACTGTATAAAAATTAATAAGGAAAATAAAACTATGAACCCAATAACGGCCATGCTTGCCATTATTTTGTAATTCTTTATGAGCATTATGACCTTGGAGCACCACCAGGTTGGTAAGCACCAGTAAATATAGGGGTCATGATGTTTATGGAATTTTGCAGTTGGAGCGGTTGTTGTTAGCCGCTATCTCTACTAGTTAGCTGCTGAACTGCTGTCTTACTGTTTCAAATTAGTCATTTATGGTTTGAAATTTTGAGATTTTAAGCTTTTAAACTGAGGATTAGTAATTGCGTGCTTGGAAATCATCCTTGAAACCTTTCAAAAAGTCTGCCAGAGAATTGCAGGTTTGTAAATGTGTAGAAATCATTTGTAGTTGTAACAAAAATGTTTCCAAATAAAAGTTTGTGCACAAATTACATCGACAAGGAGGATTCACAAACACCTGAGGCCTTTTGAGAAGATGTGAGTTAAGGCTGAAACAAATCGAGTAATTGATGCGCCATGCTTTGTGCGTGGCATGTTTTGAAGCTTTTTTTTTTTTTGTCCTTTGCCAATTGCATGCCTGAATAATAATAACCTGTTAATTAATAATAAGTTAATTTCAGGCCCCGGTAGCATGTGTTTGCTCCATTTATGAATTTGTACAGTTGTCTTGCAACAGATGGTTGTTGAGAAAACAATTTCATTTTGAGAAAAAAACCGAAAGCTTAAAAAAGTACTTGAAAGTCCTTGGGCTCCATCTTACACCTGGTAGTCAGGTGCATTGCTGTTTTTAGGCAGCACAAAGCTATTGAGCCACTGACCAACAACAACCTGGTCTACAGTCAATGGCTCAGTATTATATTATAAGACAGTAAGGTGTGCCTACAAAGGCAGGTTCACAATGTGCGTACACGCCACATGTTTCAAACACAAGGACACAGAAAAACTTAAAAAGAGCATAAAAATGCTCATTCCTCAAATTTGCAGAATCCAGCTTTGTAAGTAGTGATGCAGGAACGGGAGATGAAACTGGTTAAATTCATGTTACACCCAAAAGACACCCTGATAATGCACAATTTATCCAGCAAAAGTGGAAGGGCACAGCATAAATGCACTTGCACCTATGCACTTTAGACCATACGCTTTAGATAGTTTATATAGGGCTAATTGAATTTAACCTTCCCCTGGCTGTGTATTAATGTATGGCACACCTTTAAGGGTTTTCGTCATAGTTGTATGTTACAAAAAATAAATTAGGCTTGTGACATTTTTCGAATCAGCAGGACAGTTTAGAGCTGTTATCTATTGTGCCAACCATAGTTCTCTTCATCCTCTCTGCTGTATGTACACATGTCATGGTGAAAAAAGATCAGACATGCTATTTACCCAGAAAGGCAACAGATCATTTACCGACTAGGTGGTCATTGCAGCAAAGTGCCTCTGTTTTTCTCTCCGTGCCTTCCCACACTCTCTGCCTCTATTGACCAGTGTTTGAGAAAAACGTGTCTGTGGCTCAAATGCTGTCATAAGAATCCGGGCAGCTTTTGCCAACCCCTGCGCGTCAGTGGGGTGGGAATTGATTTTGGATACTAAATTGGGTCATTTTTATCATGGTCTGTCATCAATATATAATTTAAAAGCATGGCCTGAAGCGAGCGTTGCAGGGCTGCTCATTGGAGTTTTACTAGGCCCAGGGGAGCCTACTCCCCTGTGCCCCTTTCAGTTAATGCATGCCACTATGTGTGAAGATTCCAGCATCACTAGTGATTTATAGCCCCCAGTAGAGCAAAGACATAGTGGTACATAGGCATTCACAGCCTGTACTGCAACATTTATATGGCGCGCTCTGTTTTTTATCCCTTTTTTTTTCTTTTCAGGGTCTGCCAAGATCATGCTTATCTCTCTATCATGAAATGTCTTCCAGGAGTGTTTTCTCAACATGCCTCACTTGTGGTTGTGAGCATTCCAGGGGATTAGTCACCGGTGAATTTCAAAGTAATCGCGGCTATATTGTTGTGATTTAATGTATAAAGCATTGCACCTACAGTCCTGTCATCTGTTTCAAGTGTTTACAGTGATGTGTTGTTCTGGGGGAGGTTAGTGAGACTGAGGCAAAAGCTGTGTTTCCATCAAAAGCTTTCAGTATTGTACCCTTTGAAGCAAAAGTAACACCTACAAATAGATACCTATACCCTAGATCTGTGTAGCGTTTCCACCGCAGACAGTACTCTGACAAGAGGGCGGAGTTGTTGCCGCTCACTGTGCCGTCCAGCAGCACTCGCTGTATTTCCTTGTTCATCTGTGATACAGAGTGAAGTCCGCAACCCGTTTATCGTCCACAGAACAGGACTTCAGGCTGGAGTGAGAGTCTCTCTCAATGGGATATATATAAATATTGGGTTTTTGCATTGACTCCTTGTCAGGCAAGAGCAGGGTCTTTTTGCTGCCGTAGCACACTAAACGAAGCCCCGACATGTTTTTTTTTTTGTCTCCAAGTGAAAATTAGAATATATGCAGTTCACATAATCCAGTCACAATTAATATACATTTTTTTCAACTCTTGAAGATTTACTCATTACTAAAAGTGTGTGTCATCCAAGAGAAACTATTAAATCAGATGGAGTCATCAAAGTTGGTTTTAATTTAATAGTTACAGTTTACTAATCCATGATAAACTTGTGACGGTATGAACAGTGGTTAAACCAGCCACAGCTCAGACCTGAGTTGATTCTCTACTTACAATCACAGACTGGAGGGCTTCTAGCTCCACCTCTTAGTACTGGATCTGTGCAGTTTTGGGTACCCCCAAGCAGACGGGTGACCAAATATGGGGACAGTGCCAAAGGCACTTAAGGTTCCATCCACAACTTTTCACACTGGAAATGCAAAAAGGTGCGTACCGAACTGAACTGAACTGAACCGAACCAAACCGAGCTGCTGGTGGAAACACCCCAAAAGATTCACTGTAGCCAAAGCTTTTGGTGCCTCACCAGTTTTCTCATCTCGGCCTGTTTTGGATTCTACGATGAAAGCAAGTACCTTTGATTCGTATACACTCGACAAACCCAGCATCATATCAAAAACTGCTTCCTTTGTGCACTACAGACCATATTGTGTTTGTTTGCTTTTATGATGTAAATCATGCAGATCTCCTCTAATTTTGTCCTCGGGCTGTATGGAATGAGTTTAATTTAGCAGCCAGCCCTTTATTTCCAAAATAAATCTAACAGGTCCTGACTATGACCTTTCTCTTACATGTTGATGATTTGCATTTTCAACCTTCTTTTTTCCCCTGCTCTGTGATATGGAGTCACACTGTGTGATCCATATTCAAATATTATTTAAATCAGTTGCACCGCATTTGCATGTGAAATTGAGGATTTGAAGCCAGGTCGCCTGCATACTGATCAGAGGGACAACCTTCATTTGAGTGAGGGTTGATATTGCAAATAAATGGGACAGGGTATTCATAATTGTCATGAAAGGAGTATTCTATATTACACACCGCCATAAAAGAGTGTTTTTCCTCCCATGTAATGAATCTGATATCATGCTCAACCCTTTTGCTTTCAGCTCAGGAAATGATTATACTCTCTTCAAATAGAGAGACCCAGCCATGGTGTCACTTTTTAGGACAAAATTACCCACAAGATGGCGGCTTGCTCACACACCAAAAAACCTTTTATGTTTGCAACCAGCGGGGGGAAAAAGGGGGGAAAAACCCATAAATAATGCCATTTCACAGAGGGTTGTGTCACCTGCCCATTGTCCTCTGCAAGCCGAGTGATGGCAGCATTATTGTGAATTCATACACAGAACAATATTAGTTCTAGTAAGGCTTTAGTCTTTTCTGGGAACTTTTAGTGAAATTGCAGTAAAACATTTTAAACATTGCATTGTCAATAAATAAATGATTAGCTGATTGCTGAGTATCCTTTGCCCCTTGTAATGTAAATGGCTCGTTTGACATTTCCCATCTGGCAACACTGGTGTCTTTTTTCATCTTGAGAAGCTGCATGATTTGATGCATGATTTTGTTTTAAAATGAAGCGACAGAAAAAGCGACAATCTCCAACTGAAATGAGTTAGTGAAAGCTGGATAGCGTTAGCTGAGAACCGTGGAATACGATATTGGTCCCAGAGTTAAGCAAGTTTTGTATTTTATTATAAGGTGAGGTGAAGCCTCTTTTGATTATTTTTTCTTATTAATGAATTACGGTGATTAACCAAGCTGCTACTGCTGTGCTGGCGTCTCTCATGCGTTTGAATGCAAGCTGTCCCAAGTATACAATTTTCTACTTTTACTTTCTTTGCAATGTTAGTTTTGATAATAATATCTAGGATTAAGAACCTGTACAGTTCTCAGCTGTTTCAACAGTAGTGGCAAACTTAAACTTTGGGAAACAGCTGAAGCTGGAACAAGTAATGTCTGCAAATTTAGTCAACAAATGTTACTGGGCTAAGACCACGGGGCTGAGACACTGTTCAGGGGCCAAGGTGGTCCCACAGAATAAATTAACTCAGTCATTACCTGTTGCATTATTGTGGAACATAACGCTAGATGCTCCAACAAGGGCGAGCTAATGACAAAGAAGCAAGCTTCATTTTGTAAGCGTAGCAAACACATACATGTACGATGTTGTCCAATGTTTAGGTTTAACTGATGACTGTGTTAACTGGTGACATCTGTGTTAATTGTTTATGCCAACCATTTATAGAGGTTACTCAAGCAACCACAGACATAAAGCTTAACTTGGCTTAAAATCCCCAGTTAACACAGTCATTCATTAAACCAAAACATGTTTATGTCGTTATGTTTAGTAGCAGCAGGATTTTTTAAATTTATTTTACCATGGACATTTTGGCAAACAGTCAATAACGTCTACATTTTATGACAGTGTTTGACGTCAGTTAGCGTTAGAGTTAATTGAGAAAACAACCTTTGCTGCCGTCACCATCAGCAGGCAGCAGCAGACACTGACAGTTGCCAGAATTGGTGGAGGACACCAACATTGGCAGATGGGAAGAACTATGCTACCAGAGCCTTAAATCATAATATTTTGTGGTAGAAAAAAAAATTAAATATAATTTTACAAAACCTTTACTTAAACATCTCCTTTTTGACATACCTACAATTCTGCCCAGATCTTTCTTTCTCTTTTTGTTAACGAGTCCATAAGTGAATCAGTAAGACATTTTTTTTAATAATAGCCCACTATTAAAAAAACCCCCATAAAACTTCAAGACAGCACAACTGGAAGCCTGTTCATAGTCTGCATGAAAACAATTTAGACCAGAAAACAAGCTGATAAGTGATGCGTTCAAAACAACTCAACTTGAACAGCGCAAATCTTGCTGAGAAGCATTAACACAGATGTGCAATCCATATTTTGCTATACAGAATCATCTTCATTACTAATTATTGCAGGTCTTACCAGGCCTAAAGACAGTAGCAGGATTCATCTGTAGGGGAACAGACTATTCTTATGTTAAAATTACTTGTTGCACTTTTGCTAGTAGAGTGTCTTTAAGTTTTGTATGTTTGTCCTAATTTCATAGCCTAATGTCAACATGCAGCAGAGTCACAAGCTAAATTTAAAATTAATTTGAACATCTTAACGCTATCTCATCACCCTACTGTCCACATGTCCATTTCTTCGTATTTTTATTTTTTTATTTAGTTATACATTTCCAAGTGAATAATAGTTATGTTCTTCTTTGACCATGACTACAATGTTGTGCCAAGAAAAGTATGCATGCCAGTTTGACGGGCAACCACAACTCAGGTGTGTTAGTGTCCCTAGTTTTCCTGTCATTTGCCTTGACATGGAATCCCAGCTGAGACCTGCTCCTTACAGAAAGGTCTGTTTTTATTCCTCCGACTGAAGCAGAGGTAAGGAGGGACGGAATCGATTGTTGCGGGCCAAATTGAACCTGTGTCGAGCTGCAGGCAGCCACGAGATAAAGCCTCTGACGCTGTCTGCTGTGCTTATCATCAGGTGGCCTTTTCTGTGTGTGCTATGCTGCGATTTTGATGTGTTAAGTCATAATAGGGGAGCCACCATTCTTTGGAGGGGCTGCCAATAAAATCGCAGACAGAGGGGATTATGTTTCATGTCAGCCCATTATTGTTTCCAGCTTCCCCTGTACACTTCTTTTTCACCTGGAGAGGCCTCTGCCTTGATTTTGCTGCTTTCTATCATGCTTTGCCTCTGTCCTTTTTTGATCGTATTCAAGAGGTAAAGTTTTCAATGTGATGCTCTTTAAATTTGTTTATTTGGTTGTGGGCCTACTTGCCTACTTATAATTCTTTCGATCACGACTCGCTTGCAGTTGTAAGGGTCAAGAGAAGAGATATGCTTTTCCTTTATTTGGGAAAGATGCAGCCACAGCAGGGCTTGGTTTAATTATTTGCAAACAGAATGATCTGTTCTGTCGTTGGACTTTGCACACCCAGTAGTACAATAAAACTCCTGTTTCAGAGTTTACTGCCACCATACAGCTAATCAGCTCAGACCTGCCGCTCATTCCACCAGCCAGTAGCTAGCTGGATTTAACCTACTGAATCATTCGTACCCAAATGATAATGTGTTTATGATGTCTATGCGAGCGGAGCTAAGAGCTGTCCACTTTTTGACCATTTCGCTCTGATAAAAAGACATTTTCTGCACATATATTGACTATCAGAAAGACACCGCTTTATAAAAGAAAGAGGTTGTTATGTTGGCTATAATCAAACATAGGTCAAAAACTGCTTTTGTAAATTGGGAAACAACAGGTAAACAGTAAGAATGTCCAGACCCTCCAAATGTAAGAAACATGAAAGGGGAGGAGGAATTACATTAAAAAGCCTTTATTTTAGTGACTAAATCATTTTAAAAAAAAAAAAGCCAAAATGTTTAGACACAACTTTATGACAAATTAACACCAGCCAAGTGCTAAATGCTGGCAGATTTCTGTTTGGTGAATAAATCTCAGAGGGTATCTGCCACACTGGTGGATAAATGTTTGTATCACAGTAGTCGTGTGACGGTCTCTATGGTGAGAATCACTGCCATGTTTTGGTGCTCTGGCCTCTTCTCTAAATTTAAAGTCAGCAAGATATATTATTATCTCAATTAAATCTACTGAAAAAAAAACGGTATATGTGAAACAAAAAAGGCAATTTATCATGGCCAAAAAAAAATATTCTTGGGAAGTAGATTTTTTTCATCTACCAGCAACCTTGGCCGGTGAGACAAAAATTAAATTTTGGACACTGCATGCAGTAGATGTGCCTTAGTCATCTGGTAGTATTGACGACACAGCAGCAACATAGTTTTATTGCTACTGACTGTCCTCTGCCAAGCCTCCCTCCACCAACAGAGATAATTTGCCACTGTGAGTGTAAAACCTTGGCAGAGGATGCTCATACAGTGCGTTTGGTCTACCTTGGACTTGAATATGCCCCAACAGCACAGACTCTCCTGGCTCCTGTGACCCTTTTCATGTGGTTTAGTCTTGATGATGTCTGTTCCAAGATTGCCTGTCCTGCTAAGAACTCGAGTTGTGCGCCACTACACACTCAGTGGAGTTTGCTATCTTTGTTACACCAGCCGTTATTTGGGATGACCAGCTAAATACTGCCCACCTGTTCCCTGAGAAGGTGGGCAATAGCCTTGTAGCTAATCAGGCAGGCCATTAGCAGGAAATGACAATGACTCCAGTAATTTTATGGGCACATTTAAAGCTTTCTTCTTTGAGGACGACGATGATAATCTCCTCTTTCTGCCCTTGGGCTATGTTTCCAATTTGACTTAATCAAGTGCGGAAAAGAATCATACCAGTGCTTCTCAAGCATGCAGCATAGATCTCCAGAATGTGTTTAGATGTTAGCTATTTCTTTGCCCATTGTACTGACATACAGGCTCACCCCTTCTCTTTAAGGGAAAAAGGCTACCCAAAGCTGGCCCTCGCTCTGTTCTTTCAGTAATGCTTAGAGGAGACTATCTACAACAAGTCTAGGGAGGGTCTGAATTTGACTGTGTGGGTTTTGAAGCTGGATGGACATGAACTATATGTCCTCAGTCAGGCCACTAGTTGTCTTTAGGTTTTATGGCTTCCTCTTGCCCCGCTTTGCCTTCATTTGTTGACCATGTGTATGCAATAATAGTGGAAAGAAAGCCACATTCAGATATTTGTGACCACAACTGAGAGAGCCCTTAAGGTGTAATAACAGTAATTCACTTTTTTGTCAATATTTTCCTATATGGAAAGTCTAAACCTTTCAATGATAATATTCCTCACAAAGGAGCGTCTACTCCACTTCTGCTTTGCCTGTCTCATCATCCTCCTGACATGGATTTATAAAGATACAGCCATTTAGTCAGTCGTTAAAAAACGCCTGTCCATTATGTCCTTGGGGCAGTTGCTCTCTTTTGCTTTAGTAAGAGGATGCAGGCTTGTGTACTTATGGTAAATACTTATTTCAAAATTGTCATGGCAACAGTCTGGATTCTTTGGTGTTGTATTTTTGTTTTATACTCACTGTCCTTAATCATCAGCCTTCAAAGGCCACACAGGAAGTTTTCAAGATAAGCTTGTACAGTGTCGCAATAAGGGAGCCTAGTCTAGCACACTCCTGGTGTTAAGTGAGGAAGAGCTGAGCTGCACATAGACCTACGTTAATTGACTTGTAGCCCTTTATCATGTACCTGTTGGGTGTACTTGACTCAGATTGACTCGATGTGCCAGCCCAGCATGGCAGGGATTTGTATCAACATATAACAGTGCTACCCCCTTGAAGGTTTGTGTTTGGCCAATGAAACACTTGTCTTGAATTGATGAAGTTTAAAAGCAGTGCTCTCTTTAGCACTGGTAACTATTTCACTGTGCAGTGGCTGTTGCGTATTTAGTTACTCATCATCATATTTTGAGACCATAGACTGACGGCATTCGGCAGTTGCCATCTTGGTTTTCGGAGCATATTTGGCAAGAGGTTGGAGTTGTAGAGAAGGAAAGTGTGGATCTGACTCACAGACTGAAGCGATACCTTGCAGACAGCCTGTCACTCAAGTGGCCCCGCCCTTAGATATTCATATCTTTGCACCTTCATAATATGTAAATGCATGAGTTATACCCTGTACTGTTATCTGTTCCAGTAAACATGTAATTCTACTACAGAGTTGGCTATTTTAACATGGGGGTCTTTGGGGATTTATTCTGTTTTGGAGCCAAGTGGCGATATGATGAAGTGCAATTTTTGGCACTTCCGCATCAGCTTCATTTCTTGATTGACGCTTGATTTAGACAGAATGACAAAATGGATCTAAGAGAGGAAGAATTGTCCCTGAATGTTGACAAAGCCCATCTGATGTGACTGTAACCTGCTAGGAGTCAGTCGGGTGCAATTGTAACTGACTCCATAGATGGTCCATCTGTGAGACGACTCCGCACAACCCTTGATGCATTTAAACTGGTGATGGAAACACAAATCAATTCTGCCTGGTTTGACTTGGTGTAGCCAAAAGTACCAACTGAAAAGCCCAAGTGGTGATCCAGTGGCTTTCAGACAATATGACGGAAGCTGATTTTTTCACACATCTTTAACAGAGCTCTTTTTGCTACTTATCTAATCCTAAACAAGACCCACAAATTTCATTCAGAGTCTGACCATAGCTACTGTCCACAATTTGAGTCAGAAGATATTAAGGACATTGTCTGAATGCGATTTAAAACCATAAGAGTCCACTTTCAATTAGCCTTAAGAAAAACGCCCTCTCTAGTGACCAAAATCATTTTGTAATAATGATTCCCCCCCAGGAATATGTTTTGCAAACATAGTCCTGACACAATGATGGTTTCAAGGGGAGGCTTTTATATTCTTGGTGACCTATATTCATCGAGTAGTACTGTACATTCAGGGCAATGACAGCTTTCAGCAAAGCCTAAAGCTGTTGGTTATTACAATAGGCTGATTGGCTGCAAGCTACAAACCCCCCTAAGTAATGGCTAAATGGGAGCACACATTGAAGCTGCCTTGGGCTACAAGATAACAGCACAAACACCCCGGCACTGTATGTCTTTTGCAGTTTTAGTTCCCTAATGTTTTTGTCAGCCCTGTGGCAGTTAGCACCTGAAACAGTCGACTCTTAACTGCCAACAGCTTTCTCTCTGTCCACAGTGAGCTGAGACATTTTCCATTTTTTTCATGTTTTAAATGACAAAACAATGGTTGTGATTATAACAATTTCTAGGATTGCAAAAAAAAAAAAAAAAACATTTTAAAGGATTTCTCATGGTAGTGTTGTGGAGTGTGAGGCAGACTGAGGTAAAATTAGGGCCCGGTACCTTTTGTGTGATTTGTGTGAACACACAGGGCACCATCCACTTAGAGACACTTTCACTGCTAAGATTATTTTGTCATTAAAGCTTTGAGTAGCCTGATGTCCTTGGATGAGAGCTTTCATTGATAGTTTGGGACATTTTGGGGGATTTGGCTTTGTTTAGTTCAGTGGCTGTGGTGTTTGAGATCGAATATGACATGGTTATATGGGTTCAAGTCGAACATCCTGGTTTCAAGCAAAGCAAAAAGCATAATGGTTTGAATATATTGAGAGTTTTTAATTGTATTTCAGTACAAGTACATGGTCACTGTGTCGTTTTAATGTTGTTATGGGTGAGATACAAACCACTGGAACTAGTAGTTCCATGTATGTTAGGGGTGTGTGCAGTTATTGGACCAGTCAATTGAATGTTGCTCCCCTAATTTGTCAGCATCAAAAAAGCAAGTCAGATAAACTTGTTATTTATAGTATTTTTTTTTTTTTTTTGATGGGATTGCGTTCACCAATGAACGTCTCACTGTAATAATCAGGCATGCATGTAACTTTTATTTAGTGAGTTGACATCATGTTTTGTAAGGTGATGTTCATGTTCAGACAATTTTCAATATTATAGATTGAATTGTGCTCATTTTTGTGTGTTGAGTGCTTTCTTAGTTTTTGAATGTAATTGACTAGTCCAGGTTCACAAAGGTATGCAAGAGCATTCATTGTAATTGTAAATTATTTTGCATTATCATTACAATCTATTGAAGATTGTGGCCTTTCAAAGTCAGATTTCATGTGGCCACCGTATACATCAGCACTTGTTATTGCTATCCTCTTCTGTTGTCCTGGGGAAGATGTAGACTGCCATGCATCTTCTCCAGTTGTTTTAACTCGTCAGTGCTAAATGAACTGCACTATTCTACCTTAACGATTAATGAACTACTTAACAATTAGCTTAATGAACTACCAAACAATTTGCCTCTCATTCACACAACAATTGCACACCATTGGTGGTGGATTAGTTGATGTGGAGTTCAGTGGTGCCAAATTCCCCATCCAAGTACTGACCAGGTCCAACCCTGCCCAACCTCCGAAATCGGACAAAATCTGGTGTTCTCAGAGTGGTATGGTCCTACAATTTTGACGGTGTAATTATCCCACCCCTCCCTGCAAAGTCGTAGGTCAGTAGTTTGATCCCTCACTGGCTTCCCAGGCTAAGGCAGTCTGAAAGCACTACATACGATATATATTTTTTATCAGTGAAATTCATTTTAAATATGCTTATTTTTATTTGTATTTGAGTGCCTATATATATGTGTGTGTGTGTGTGTGTGTGTGTGTGTGTGTGTGTGTGTGTGTGTGTTCTCGCAGGCTTATACATCAAAGCTTTCCCTGCCAGAGTGCCTTTCAGCAAGCTTTTTTTATTATACATTGATTAATGTGAGAGTCTGATTGTCTCCTACTCTTCAAGCAAAAGACGATCAATTCCTCAGTTCTCAGCCATCTATGCGTCTATGCGTCTTGGTCATGCTACATACATCACAGTCCTGGATTGCTCCCAATGCTATATTCAGCTACTCTGTATGAGGGGGGCGAGGGGGTAAAAACAAGAAGATCAGCCAGTTAATTCATCTCCCAGCTCGAAAGTCTCATTACACTGCTGATGAGTTTAAGGATTGCCTGAGGTGGAAAGGGGCTGTGTTTATGGCTCGGCAATCGTGCGTACCGAGTCTCCTTGTCTCATGTGGATGGAAAACAAAAGACATGCCGACACTCCAGCCAAATTAATACTGAACACATCCCAGCTTGAATACTTCGTGATTGTACACTTATTTAAACATATGTTTCTAAAGAGACATTATGTCCTATGAAGGCTCTATGTGGTGGCTGCTAAATGAAGACAGATCTGGTTGGTGGGAGAATTGATCTGACCTTTCTCGCCGCATAAGGGATATGAATCTCTGTGCATCT
This sequence comes from Plectropomus leopardus, assembly GCF_026936395.1. Lineage (NCBI taxonomy): Eukaryota > Metazoa > Chordata > Actinopteri > Perciformes > Serranidae > Plectropomus > Plectropomus leopardus. The sequence continues at coordinate 13,031,132 of NC_142183.1, forward strand.
ACTTTATCAGTGTGATATAGGGACACAGGAAAACCTAATTTAGGCAGGTACATGTAGGTCACAGCACACCTACAAGCAGAAGTGGAACAAGTGTATGTAACCTATATGCCCTGCATTTTTAGAAACTGTCTTGGCATCTATTTTAGCCAGTTGTTGAGACGTACACTTTTTTGAAGATGTGAAGTAAATCTAAAGGAAAAGGAACTTCAAGACATTTGTGCAGCTGGTAACATAACAGTACTATTTGAAGAGTTGTGTTAAAGATGAGTTGATATTAAAATTGTGCTCCTTTTAGCACTATGTATGCCCATTGATTGACACCACACAAAGAGCAATGCCTGTAAATAATAAAGAGGACCATCACAGGGTCACAGGCGGGCTGGTGTTGACTGGAGTGGACTGGCTGTGGGATCATGTCTGTATGGTAGCTGTAAATATTGTACTGGATTCTTTTGCAGCAAGTTACCTCAAAGACTTATAAGAAATATTTATGTGTGATGTTTGCCACTAAAAATATCACAAGTAAAGGTGCTGAACAGAAACTGTCATAATAGTAGGCTTTGAATCCGAGACAACAACTGAGAAATCTGTGAAATGCAAGCTAGAAATGGCGAATGATTATTTCTATGATGTTTAATATTTGAGATTTCTTTCTTTCGGTATTTCTGTTAACGCTGGGAAGACAAAGTGTTGCTCTCTTAACAGCATATGGTCGGTTCACAGTCTGCATGGTTAGCTTGTGCTAACACAGTACCAGCGGCAAACATCTTAAACGATCCCAGCAAACTCATACCGACTCCAAAACAGCTCAGTTGTTCAACCCATTTATAACTGTTAAGTAACATTAGCTGAGCTCTCATAATAAACAGAGAGAAAGAAAGGGCTGAGCACCATGACAGCCCTACAATGCAATAGGATATTATCTGTTTTAATTAGCATTGTTGATATTGTGGCAGGCTGCCAGAAAATAAATGAATATATGCAAAATACTGAGATTTATATGTATTTCTAATTGAATTGTCATTTCGCAAAAAATACCCTAAACAAACAAACAAACAAACAAAAACAAAACAAGAAAATCTTAATCCCAAACTTGAAAACCAGACCCCTACCTGAAGAATAAATATCAGAATAGTTGACACACACCCAGTGGAAAATAACTAATGAATGAGTAAAGTTGGTGGTATTTGAAAGAGAAAATATTCATTGTGCATTTATTATTTCTTTCAATAGCATTATAAAAGTTATGGTTATTGTGGGTTCGGTGAGTTTTTCATCTAATAGTCTTTGCTATCTTGAATGCACATGTTTGAGTTGCAAAGGTTTGGAAGATGGCTCTAACATCCCTAGCTGCATTTATATTGAGGACTGTGCCTTTAACTAAATAATTCAAAATGTATTCCTGCTGTCACTGCCAAATACCTTGTACCCAGTTCCACATCTTCCAGTCAGTGAGCCTATTTAATGCATTCAGTTGCCTTCCCATCCCTTGCTTCGCTCCTGTTGTTAGGGAACCACCATAACCAGTCGTCTGCACTGGAAGATAAAACCAATATACTGAGGGGATGTGACCTACCATCTGACAGATGCCTCTTCAGTATGACTGCTCAGCTTAAAGCCAATCAAGAGGAGCCTGGCTGTCTTTTCTCCTCCAGTGAATGCATAATTTCCATCTAAATCTCATCAATAATCAGGGATGGCGACGGCAGCAATTGGCATGATTGCCAGAGTTCACAGAGCAATACTTGGGAAACGTAAAGGATTGCTGTCTGCATGGATGGATGGTGTAAATCAAAAACAGAGTGATTACGGAGCGACATTCCTCATTGTTGAACCACTGGACTGCTGGGTAGTTTGGCCGCTGGGGACCCATGACGTGAGGTGTACTGTCAGCAGAACAGACAAGAATTTTAGCTTTCCTTTAGAAGTAAGCGAGAGTTGTGGTGGTGTTTAAAATATTGACACTGCAGTGGTTTTTCCTTTAGTTTTAGAGCCCCATTGTCTGTGACTGTAGACATACATTTAAAGGAGTAGTCTGACATTTTGGGAAACATGCCTGTTCACACAGTTAGAGAGGATCAATACAACTCTCATATTTGTCAGTTCAGTAGAAAGCTGGAGCCAGGAGACAGTTATCTTAAAGACTGGGGGAGGGGAAACAGCTGGCCCGATCTGTCTAAATGTTTTTGTTTAATCTGTACAAAAATTATATTTTAGTGGAAGTTATGTGCAGAAACAGCCAGGCACATGACCCCAAATAAAACTGCAACAATATTATGGATTTAACAAAGCCAGGAAGGCTTTTTCAAAGTTTTCAGTTTTTATGCTAAGCTGTAGTCGATCCTCACATCTAAGTCTCAAAGTGAGAAAACATTTCCCAAAGTTTCAAATCAACATTGTAAAAAACCTGATGAAGACCCCTACAGTTATAAAAGTCATATTATCAAACTTGATTCCCAGAAAAGAAAAGAAAAGAAAAGAAAAGAAAAGAAAAGGGCAAAAAAGTAAATCTTCAACCAGATGTCTCCGTGACAAATGCTGAGTAATAATCTATGTGATGCTTTTTTTTTCTGGACAAAAGAAGGAGAGTTATATCCAAGTTAGAGTTATATCTGATGATTAGGGGAACAAATATGTCTATGGTGCTTCATCAACAAAAGGAAGAGAAGGAGACAAACACCGTCCCTGAGTCATCACCCACCCTCACACTCTCATGAGTCATGCACCACTACACATGTGCATACGGTTAAAGCATTAAAAATCTAATTTCTCAAAATTATGCTCAGCCGTCCAGGTGATAATGTGAGCAGACACATATTTTAGCAAAGGAAATAGCTGAAGACAAATTATAAATTCAGAAATATGTCTGTGGGAGATCAATGAGATTTACCTCCTGAAGTATAAGGTAGAACTAATCCTCATATATGCAGCTGTTTTCCTTGAAGATCCCAGTGTTTAATTAAGAGCATGGTCATAACTTATATTTTATACTTACAGCTTATTTAAAGCTTATTTCCATCATCGCAAAGAAAATACGTTCAAATAAACCGTCCCATTGTTCAATTAGCTGAAACACTATTTGTAAGTTCTATCTGTCAAGTTCTGAATAAGCAATCTTATTTGATGGGAACTGTATAGAAAAAGTCAAACTCATCTCTCTCAACTAGAAAAGAAAAATGTTCAAATGAATTAATTTTAGAAAGATTTGTGTAAATATACCCATACAAAGACTTTCCTCTTTCTGGCAGCAATATCTGTCTGGCAACCGAATCTCTCACAGAGGGAGCTCTTGAGCTACAAATGGGAACATAACAGAAGCTGAAATGACAGGAGGGGAAAGAGAGAGTCTGAGGGAAGGAAGAGAACAAAGAGCGACTAAGATAGAGGATGAGCAAGAGACAGGGAAATCTAAACAAGATGTTTTGGATGTGAATGTGTAATAGAGCAGAAAGGGGTAAAAAAAAAAAAAGGGGAAAAAAAAGAAAAGATGACGGCTTATAATCAAGGCACCTAGAATACCTCACTTACTCCCAGCCACTTGACCTTGATGCTTCTGCTAATGAAAACCCACCATCAGAGTCCCATCACTTTAAAAATGTTTTTTTTTTAAGCTCAGAATGACAGAATATGACAAATTATGTTAACTTAAATAAGGTTACGAAAGGCTAAAATAGCAGCAATCAGGGTTATATTATTAAATAAAGTACATCTGTAAGCCAAGCCAAGTACTCTAAACCAACAAGCAAAACCAAGTTGGGTGTCCACTTCTCAAAACGACCCCATCTGAGTTCAAGCAACTCCTGATCTTTAATATTCTCAAAAGAAATGTACCTGAAAGGAATCAGCACCACCATAAATTACGATATCTTTATTATTTTTAGAGGTCTATGTACTGCTTGTGGTGGAACAGAATAATATTTTACTTGATGAAATGTACTTTTCAATTTTTAAACCATCTCTGAGACTCTGGTCCTGCTCATGTGCAAGAAAACATATTTTATGTCTCCTCCACAGCCAAGTCATGTACAGTAATGATTCATAAATAAACCTGCAGATGAATGAATAATAATAAATGAATGAATGAATACAGTTTCTGCCTTTCTAGAGGCTGAATAAGTGAATGAATAATATTGAAGTGCGACTCAGAAACATATGCTGAGCTGTAGCTTTAGTTTCTAGTTTCCGTTGTATAAACACTGTGGTCAACGCCTGGTCAGTCATGATGGATTAAGGGGGACAAGTTTTTGTGAAAAAAAAAGGTATCAGAAATAGGTTACTGAATCCACGGAGAATTATCACTCAACACTGCAGTTCTGCTCGTAGAACTTTTTTTAAGTCAATTTTTAAAAAATATTTTTCTTAAAAGTTTGTCAAGACCAAAATAGAGCTAAAAGAGAACTTCCATACATCATGCTGGTCAGGAGTACAACTTCAGATGAATGCGAATATTGATCTATGTCTGCCAGAGGCATTAATTGGTAGTTACCTTCTACTGAACTAGCCTCAGCAACTGCACTAGGTGATAAATAATATCAGATATCAGAAGTACATCTTACAATCAAGCAGTGTGGCATTTTTGTTATTCATGAGTCATAATCACGTTAACATAGAAGTGACACCTATTTTTTTTATTGACTGTACAAAACAAACCTAGAATAGAATAGAATAGAATAGAATAGAATAGAATAGAATATTCCTTTATTGATCCCCCATTGGGGGAAATTCCAAATGTTACAGCAGCATGAAAAAAGAAAAGTGAAATGTAATAAAGAAAATAACAATAACAAATAACAATAAATAAGTAATAAAAGTTAGCACTGCAATTAACTCAAGCTATATGTAGCTGTTGTTTACAATAATTACAAATCTTTGTTTTTGTACAAAGCTTTTTGCATTGCTGTTGCTGTTAATGAAGACAATTTTGTCTTCAAAAGATGTATCAGACAGGGTGTTTAACCTTCTTGTATTTGGGTATGACACAGACTTTAGAAATGTTTGACACATAAAGATAATAGCAAAGTGTTTATCGATACCTTTCATTTCAGAGCAATCATTCCAATATACATATTTAAAATGGGATTCCAAAGTGTGTCAGATTAAATTGGTCATGTTGTTCACTGTTTATCTGAGGCACAATTGCACGGAGTGAGTGCTCAGGTATCTGTGCATGTGTGTGTCTGTGTGTGTTTGTGTGTCTGTGCCCTCAGGCTCACACCCTGGTAATGGCTGCTTACAGCTACTGCATTTTAATTGATGTTGTTAAACTTAATTTTGAATATTTAATAGCTCCGGTTTCATTTTTGCTTCATCTAGTAATTTCTTTGCCCTACATTTTTCAGATCTCAGGCCAGTCAATAAAGTCAAGTAAGGTTTTGGGTCTCTTGGTCCTAGAAATGTCAAGTGAAGTGTGTCCCTCGGAGGTGTCAGGTGAAATAGCCTCAGCTGCGCGATAAGGTGCAACTTTGAAGTTGTGAATGAGGTTAGAAGCATGAGTCAACCTCTGCGGGCTGTTATGAGCACCACACCCCCATCTCCGAGCATCTCTCCTGTCTACTGCGCTCACACAAGTCATGTCCTTTCTCTGCCTCCACATTCTCCTCCTTCTGTGAATGCCGTCTGGCTTGTATTTGACATAACAAGTCTGTTATTTGCTGGTGTCATAACATTGGAATTGTATCTGTTTGTATTTATTTGTTCAGTCTGCAGTTTTATCAGTCATTTAACCACTGAGCAGTTATTAACAAACTGTAATTAATTAGTTCTTGCACTAGCATGTGTGGATTTCACAAAGATATCACAGACTATGCATCTGTTAATTTACCTTGAAGAGGACAGAGCTGTTTTTACTCAAAAATATCCTCCAGCTTACTTCACGTGACAGCTCACTCATTTCAACAACCCAGCCGGCACTGACAATGGAACACGCAAAAAATGCATGAAAACAGCACTTGACACCTCAGGCTATGGTCACTCATCTCCCATCTGTAGCTTTCATGCCTAGCCTTTAAAAAAAACAGGCTCTGCAGCCACCCAGCTGCACCCTCCTAACTCATACCTTTCTGTTGTTTGTGTGACCCCAGCAACGTATCATAACAATATCGCAGAAAAATATGTCTTGAAAAGAGAAATGACCATCTTCAAGTAAGTGCATGACAAGCATTTAGATGGTGGATTGTCGGGAGAGAGGCGGTAAACCATTGTGCCCCTGCAAGTTCCTTACTCTTTTTATTGCAGAGGGCAGAGACTCATATAGTGCCAGCACATCGCCTCTGACTGATTTCCTCAGCACTTCCTGGGGAATTGTCATCACCCCAGGTCAATGTCTAAACTTTCCCATGCATCAAAATATATTGTAATTGACTCCATTTGTAATTCCTCCAGAGATCTGGCACTGGGCTGCAGCTCTGATGGCTGCCGAAAGCAATAAAGTCTCACAGACATGACCCCCATTGTAAACAAGGCCTCCTTCCTGAGTGCGAGGTACAGTAAAGTGTGGTTTTTTCGGTGTCTGCACTTGGCTGTACTTTTTGCTCTTTGGCTCCAGACCATACTTCCATTCAAATGTTGTAATTTCACAATTATGTAGTTCTCATGTCAGGTTTTTTATTCCCCTTGGCTCTTCTGCTGCACTCCTTTCCATCATTGATCTTGTAGTTTTAATATATTGGACGACCTGACAGTGCAAAGTAGAAGTTTTCTTTTCGACAGCTTTTATAGATACTTGTGTAGGCCAGGAAAGAAATACAGTTAATACTGCATTACACTATATACTGCATTATAGATTTGTTAGAATGCAGTGTGCTGTAGCTGTAATAATTAATGTTACAGCAATTAATATAATAGCACCGTTAATGTGCTGCAAGTAATGTATGAATTCTGTTGTGGGAGAAAATAAAGCGACTTCATCAGTTGTTGCTCCAGTTTTCAATCAGTACAACACTGAATTATAGATATTTATTTTTTGACTCAATGTATCATATTAGAAAATGATTTTCTCCCTAGTATTAATTGCATATTGATTTATTAAAATGACTCTAGTCTGTGATCATTGCTGCAGTAGGCATTTGCAGATTAACCATTACATATTTTAACCTTATGGTGTAGCTCTTGGGGGGGCCATCAGTCCTAATCAGAAAACAAATCCTTCATTATGATAACAGTTCTGTAACATGGAGGGTTTAAGGAAAATGCAAATTAAAAGAGGAAATAGAGCAAACGTAAAAAGGATTTACCCTTTTATGTGCACGCAATTAGTGCAACATTGATGGGAAACTGCAGTTGTGCTTGTCTGTGCACAGTGTGGGTTTGTGTCCTGAGTGAGATTAATTGCATTGTCTGCCAACAACATTGTTTATTTTCTGGTGTGATGTAACAATATAATTACTCTATATGTGTGTGTGTTATTTGTAAGGCAACATTAGTAGTGCATTTAATTTTTTACAAATAGATAAGTCACTTGAGTTTTTCGGGGGTTTGTTTTCTCGCAGCACTGAAAATCAAAACAAGCTGGTTGCTTGCTGCCTGATAACTAAAAACCGTACAGCAATGTTTACCATTAATACCATGCAACAAGGTTTCCTGCTTCTTCTTTTGTTTATGCTGTCCATTCAATTTCCTCATTTGCCACTTTCCCCTGCCTGCTGTTTTTAACATCACATGATCCGAGGTAATCAGAAAGAACAATGTGACTGCTTTGTCACAGCAACAATATCACTTTCACTCCTGCAACTGGAGCTGCTTTGATTCCTGCTGAAAGGGGAACACATAGAGTTGTGTTTATCCTTTTGTCTCGTTCCTCTGATGTACTCTAGTCTGCCTCCCACTTCATCTCCTATTCACTCTCAGGTGCCACCAACAGCTAAATGACAAAAGACAAAACACAATTTTTATTGGGAAAAAATATAATTCTGCGTCATTATGAATGGGGTGGGACTGTTTGAAATGACTCTAATTTGTTCAAAACATTTCAAATTGACACACAATTCATCACTGTCCTGGTATCATGCTGCTGATCAATAGTCAGTTTTGCCCTGATGTGATGAATCTGCCCTTTGGCAGACATTATGTGTATCTGGTCATGTGTAAAGTCCCCTCAAGGTCGTCCTCTCTTTACACCCATGTTGTATATGCAAAGAGGCTGTGAGAGGAGCTTTGATGAGAAGATAACAAGCTAGGGCAAGATTACCTCTTCAAGGCTCTAAAAGGTTTTAACATCTTTAATCTCTGAAACTTGAAAGACCTTTTACATGTGATTGAAGTGCTAATATTGTCATGGCCACACCCCGCCAGCTAAACAGACCAAATTTATTTTGGATAAATATTGTTTAGAGAAAAAGGCACAGAGACTTATTCAACAAATGATAGCATGTCTATTTACTGTTTGGATTTTTAGCCACCTGAGGATGGAGTGTTATAACTGTGGTGATCCCTTAACATTTCATCTAGTTGGATCATCAGATCAAAATGTACTTTTGTCAGTGCTTTGGTTTCTGACCAATAGCAATGACATTCCCATCACACTCAGCTATAGTTTGTTTTTAGTTCCTATCGGCAAACGTTAGCCAACATGTTAAACTAATATAGTTAGTCACTGGTTCAGTGTCCCCTCCCTGGTTTACAGCAGGTACATAATGTACAGTGTGCTTGTTTCAAACACATGAACTTGGCAATTGGTTGCGGGTGGGTGAAATAACAGATCTTTAATGAGGGAAATATTAACCACATTCACTAAAACTATGTGAACATAGCAGAGAGCAGAGCAGAGCAGAGCTGCTGTCCATTCCTGCTTTGCAGAGGACTCTCCATGAAGAGAGAGACAGTGCAAACTCCTGTACTAAGAGCAACGCAATTTCTTTAATTAGCAGAGGTTGATTTGCACATGCCTTAAATGCAGTTGTGCCATGCAATTTAAGCTGTGTGCTGTAGATCTTTAAATAGGGCCCTGTGTCTTGTTTTTCCTTACTTTTGGTTCTTTCTTGAATTTCTTGAACGGCCTTGGCTTTGAGTCATTAATTCGTGTTTTGATTATGCAAGCTGAAATATCCCCACTTATTATGGTGTCAGTTTCTGCTGATAAATCTACAGAACTTTCTAATAACTCAAGCAGTCAATCTTGTTATAGACGCTTCGCCACCAATATCAATGGCCCAATTTAACATTTAACAGACATTTTAGATGTACCACCTGTTAGGTAGACCACCTAAAAAGCTACCATCCTGAAACGTGATTAAACATTAAACATAGATATACACTGTGAGCGTAGTTTTACCGTCAATATTTATGCATCTTTTCTGTGAGTCTATTTGTCTTGTTGTCTATGATGTTGTGCCCATCGTCTTTTCTGCACACCCACAAACATACACTTATTTGGCTAAGGTGAGGAATGCATTTACGAATGACCTTCTCCTTTGGTTTTATGTTGAGTTTGTCTTTGTTTTCACAAGTGTGTAGATTATTTAAAACGTGATCTTTTATTCTACGTTGGCAGCAACGTTCAAAATAAATCTCAATTTCCTTTGTAACCTTTGGCGGCATTGCAAGAGCAGTGGATGAAAGATTGGTATTATTTGTCTATAAATCAGGATGAAAATTGCCCCCTTCTACAAATGACTGAATATAAAGTTGACATCTTCACATTATGGCGGTTGATTTGGTATTGTGAGCTACACAGTATTTTTCCCTGGCAGTTTATTTGAAGGAAACGGGGCAAAGCTTAATGAAATACTCTTTGTCTGTCTTTTGTTCGTGGGTATGAGTAATGTGTCAAGGCCCAGTATAACAGAGTCCATATCAATAACTAAAGAATGTTGACCACAGAGGAATTTTTTATGTTCTGTTTTTCACACAAGTTAACTTCTTGTCTTTCAGACGGCTTTCGTCTTTCCTGTCCTCTTTGCCGTCCCCCATACATCACTTAGCCTCTGCAGTTATTTATTTTGCTTGACAAGAATGGCAACTAAAGCGTACAGCAGACAATTTAAAGAAATGACATGTTTTTTCTTGCGTAAGAAGTTACCTGAGAAGAAATTGTGTGCATGTGCTGGCTGAGAAAGCTGGAGACAGAGTTTTTTTTTTCTTTGTCATTGAAAGACACTGGCGGGCCTTGCTGACAGCAGTCATTAGAATAATTTTACATGTTTCAGAAATCCTCTCTGTCTGGAAAGACGAAGTATACAACCCCCTCTATCTCCTCTGTTTTTACTCTGATCCACTTGAAATGTGTATTCAGAAGATACCACTGTTGCCATGTGTTGCACCCTGAAAATAGCAGCATTATTTTTGTGGTAATTGAACTAATGATATCCCAAAAGAATCCGAGCTCGATTCCGTAGACACTTGATTATGAGCGCAAAGAGGGGTAATGATATGAATGCATATGTATCTCTAAAAAGCATAAACTTACCCATACCATAAAAATATATATAATTATACCACAAGCAGATCCAACCAGACAATCAGATTGGTCATCTACATATTTAGATGTGATTAAATCACTATGACAGCACGCCTTCCTCATTACTAAAAATATTACTCCGACCTCCTACAACATTGTAACTTCCAGAGCTGAATAAAAAAAAACTAAGGCTACAGTATTTATACAATTTCAAAAAAATATTCTTTAATAATTAAAACTCATGATGCTGTTAGGTTGATGTGTGCATGTGTTGTTTTGTGACAACAGTAAAACTATTTAAATATTTTTCAAAGACTAAACACTAACAAATATTGATTGAAGCAGAATATTTTATTTGATATTAACCATGCTGTGCATTTTGGAAATTATATTTTTTCAGTAAGTGCTGCCTTATGGACTTAACATTGTTAAGTTAACTGTTATTGTAAATGTTTGGATCATCCGTGCCGAGTCAATGCCACAGCAATAACGTTATCTTAAAAGTAGCCTACATGTGAAGTTTGTGGAGCTAACTAAATTTGTGCACAGAAAATTTGTTTTTTAAGTAGATGTATTTGCTCCCATAACAACTTACTAGCAAGGCAGTTTGTTTTTATGTGTGTTGTATTTATTTGGTATGGGAAATCCCACAATCTCTACACATGCATACACATTAAGTTGGCTGGCTGACTGAAAAAGGACTAACAATCCTTTCTGTTGCCAAGTTGTTACTGAGGGCCAGTGTACTTGCTGTAGTAATGTACTTGGTTTCATTACTCGTAGGCAAAGCCTACTGACATGACTGATTATTTTCACATTATTAGTCAGACCCCATGTGTTTTCATGGAAACAGAGATAACACTAGCAAAACATGTTTTATCTTTTGTCCCACTGTGTTTTGGTTTCAATTTTCAGTGCCATAAAAAGCCTTTTATATTCTTATAGAAAGAAATTAAATTGATGGATTGATGAACATTCTTATAAAATATACCATAAAACTGGTGCAATGATACCGAACAAAGAGAGAGAAAGAAAAAAATCAACACAAAAATGCTCATTATTTAATAAATGGCAATCTATATAAAATGGAGTATATTAATTGCAATGAATAAAAAAATGTGACAGGTATTTACAGTAAGACTTATACAAGCTAGGAAACTGCATCCACTGAAAATAGTCATTCGCTTGATTTTCTGATAAGTTTAAATCCTTTACATAAATTATTAAGGGCCTCTGTATTTTTTCAAATGTATGCTTTTAAGCTTTTAATATGCAAGTTATCCTTTCTGATGGAAAGCTTGATAACATCCGTTTTATCCATCGAGTAGCGCTTGATTTTTGAATGTTTTTCCATTCAAAAACTTGCATTACATTTTTTGCTGTAAAACAAGCTGAGACTATGCTTGTTTTATTTTGACATGTTTATGATATTTCTGACTTTGTTGGTAACTTGTGTAATCGCAGTATTACACTGGAGGATGAGCTTTACAAACGCGAGGTCCTGCCTCATCAGTGTCGTGCCAATAATGGCGGTAAAGCTTACCATCTTGTTTAATATTGCTTAAATAACTTTCTTGTACAAAGACCAAAACATTGCTGCATATAGACTCATTCAGCACATTTATGTGTGCCAGTTTGTCTCAACAAAGTAATTCCCATGTAAACAATAGTCTGTACTGCAGTCCCATGGCTTCGCTCTGATCCTGTAAATGGCTCCCTTGAAACACATTCACAGTTAACTTGAGCCACCGTTTCTTGGCTACTATGGTTACTACGATCCGTGTTACAGCCAAATTATCACGCAGTGCTATCACTCTTGCCACAACTATCAAAACCCACAATGAGTGATAAAGCCCTTTCCATGGCCCGATACATTCATGTGAATGTAAATGTTCAGTCCCTTGCATTCATCTGTCCACCTATGATGCTGTTAATTTTCCTTTTTCCACCATTACTGAGGCTGCGATCATAGTGACAAGAGCATGTGGATCTCAGAGGCCCAATCAGCAGAGAAACAGACTATGTGATAGTGTGGTTTTCTCACTGCCATCCCCAGGAGTCAGTTCTGTGAGAATATGAGGAGGAGGGATTGTGAAACTCGCAGGCACTGGATCTGTCCAGCCGGTCGGCTTGCAGCAAAGTCTAGTAAGGACAGTGACCACACCTCGTATGCTTATTGTATTGCATCTAGACTGATCACAGCAGGAAGTGTGTGTGTGCATCTGGCAACATGCCTGTTTGTGTGAGCTTTCCAGTGGCAATGCACTTCAGATACCTTTTGTATTTGTGCTGAAGGTTGTTTTAGTGTGCTGCGAGTGCATTATCCACGATCTTGCCATCCAATCTTATTTTCAGAAAGTGAGAAAAAAGAGCAAATCCAAGCCACGAATTGATGTAAAGCAAGACGAGGCTGACCCTCATGGCACTGAGGCCACAACTCTTGACAGCTTGTCCATTACCCTGCTTCCCACTCCCTTGCCACTTCAATTAGAGTTTAGTGGATGGGCTAACCTTGCAGATGAAGGAGCAGTGTAGGTTAAAAAATGTACGTTGTTGACCAGGGCTGTCCTTATTGATGCCCATTTATTTGTACAAATCAAAACAAGATGACTTAGAACTATTACCAGTCAATGGACTACATTATCTATGTGGCAGGGCTGTTGCAAACAATGTTTATGTTAATTTCTATAAGTATGTTTGCCTCTATCCATATATTTCCTTGTTTGTTTTTTCTTTACCAACATGTTGAGGTTCAAGGCTGACTGGGATAGAATTTGTTGTACAAATTAAAACTCTTAAAACGAAGAATCTAATTGGATTCAGGACCCTGTGACCTGCTTGTTGAATGGGCCCAACCTTAAAGTTTTAAATGACCGTAGCTCCGTATTCATTTTGAGAGAGGAAAATAAACCTACTCATTAAACTCACCCAACTTTCCATCTATCTTTGTCAGGCTGACAATCATACTGGGTACCAAATGTTGCCCATATAGATGTATTTGAATGGAGTAAGTGTGTGTTTTTCATCTTTCACCTTGCATCACCATTAATAGAAACTAATTAACTTATATACTTTGGTTGCTCCTAAATAATTACTTATCAGTACAGTAAGATATTGGCTCTGAATAAGAGGGTTATTAAATGAGTTTTATGTTTTTGTCATGTTTCCATATTTTGTTGAAATGTTTGGTCCTGTGCCACAGAGGCCAAGGGCTTTGGTTGTTAAAGGATATCAAAAGCAATTTAAAATAGAGAATAAATTGCATGTCATACCAAAACAAAGACAGGCATTCAATCAAGTACTCTGTTTATTACGTGCATTCAATATTGTAATGAATTGGCATGTTGCCTACGTTGCTGAATAAAATTTATTTAAATTCAAATATCCATAAGATGAAGGTTAATCTCAAAGATCACGATCAAGAGACATGTTTTAGTGACTGACTTTCTGCATACAACTTTTAATGTTATGTTTTTCTTTTTCTGTTCTAAAAGTAGTTGTTTTGAAAGACCTATATATGTTGGTGTATGTGTGTGCGTGCGCGCATGCGTGTGTGCGTGTGTACGTGCATGCGTGTGTTCAAGTGACTGTTTGTGTCAATAAGCCTAAACCCTTAACAGCAACCTAAACATGGTACTGCATCCCCGCTCCTGTCCCGTCTGATCCCCTAAGACACTGCTTGCTGTTTGAAGTCTCCACATGAAAGGCCTGATCTGAATACTTTGGATTCCACAGCAACTCTGCAAACAGTGATTACAGACTGATTAATGAGCCACACGCACACTGTACACACACGTTTACACACGCTCGCTTTCTAGGCCACACACAAATGGATTACGCAGGAGTCAGTATGTCATAACATATAGTCTAACTCAGTCTGAGGTTGCTTTTTCTTTAACTTTAATAAAGTTTGCAGCAATGTGTGTTGCTTTCATCATGTCCCAGTACTGGAAACTAGTGCTGGACAATATGCAGAAAATAAAAATTCCACGATGCTTTGACTTAATGCTCCAATACTGATATTGAGATGATATTGTTTATGTGATTATTTATGCTCTCTCAAAGTATTTTGATAATCACCAGTAATGTGGATATAATGACTGAAGCCTTACAGCAGGGAACTAGTATTACTTGGGGACCTCATGGGAATTAGAAATTAATTGCCAATGCAGCCTCTGTTATTTTCAATCGGGGAAGAGGCAGAAACGAGGTGTGGAGAAAACAAATATCCTAAAAACAACCCCAAGTCACCAAAATGCTGATTCGCACATGACTAATAATATCGCACAACCTCGTGTTTGGTGAAATATGGAAGGTAATTTGTGGTAGAATATTTACTTGACAAATTATGGATATGACAGATGCACACGGGATAAGATCACAGATGACCCTTGTATTTCCTACAAATATGTCAGATAACTTAAGCATTTATTACAGTTTACCTTAGATCTCAAGGTGATACTAGTCCTATGCATTAGGGCTTAAGTGGGTGAAGGCAAAAAATAGAAAAGCTAGGACAGTTTGGTAAGTTTAAAAATTACATCACTTAACTGTAATGCATTCTTTAAACCAGGAAAAGACAATTCTTACGATATCCCCAATCTAAGACAATATCTAGTCTCATATCACAATATCGATATATTGCCCAGCCCTACCAGCAACCCATCAATGATCCCAGTATGAGTATTAATTGTGGTTGCTAAACAATATATTGTGTTTCTTTTTGTGTCTTTTTTTCCATAGTGTCTGCTGAGATCTTAAAAAGCAGTCTGACCACCATGGAGCGTCAGATTCAGAGGCTCGAGAATGACATCGAGAACTTCCCCAAAACGGACGACGAACAAGATAAGTTTGTAGAAAAGATGTCGATATCCTTTTTATGGGGTTCATTTTCACAGCATGCTTAGTTTTTGTCCCGAAATTTGCTCCTCAGAAACATTATGTATTGCGGCATATTAGGACATTATATGTGTCATTTTGTCGACGGCAGTGGCAAAGGAGCACGCTGTTTGTGTTCTGCCTGGCAGTTGTAAGCAGTTTAAGTCACTTGGTGTGATAGGTGGCACCCAAGGGAACGAGGGGAATGGATCTTAGCTGCCTTGCTATGAGATGCTGATCGGATCTCCCTCTTCAGTCCTCCCGGGTCCCAAGAGTGAAATCATGCCTGTGGCTATTTTTACTGCACTCAGCCACCGCTGCCTGTCCCCTGGGGGACTCTAATAGGGGCTCTAGCCCCTCACACCAACTTATCGCCTATCCCTGATTTCATCTCCTGACCGGCGACGAGCCTCTCCACACAACCATCCGTGCACTATCTCCTCTCATGGCACCTCTCCTGTTTCGATAACAGAGTGTTTCACTTAAAGCCAAGCCTCTCTGCTCCCAAATTGAATTAGCCATGTCTCTGCACTTTTTGAACGCCCTTTTGGAGAGGAAAGGTCCTCACTGTATACGTTTGATCAATGGTGGAAATCAAGTCTGTTGTCAATACCCGGAGGCTAGGGTGCCTTTCATGGGGAGTAAAAAACAGTAAAACAGTCAGCAGTGCTTCTTTGCTTGTCTAGAGCAGTATTAAGAAAAAGGAAGAATTACTCAAGTAATTTAACAAGTGAGTAGGTGTTTCCATATGCTCTCACATAAGCATTTAACCTAATTTTTGCTTCCTTTTGTCTGGGATTTATTAAGGCTGACTTTGCGCATTGGGTGGTATAAGAGTAAAACACATTAACAATCTTCTCCCAGTCAAAGAAGGGCACTTAAATTTGTGTAATTAAAAAAACTGAAGGAGAGTCCTCCCTGGCGGCAGCTCGGAGACAGAGCAGGCAGGCAAGAAAGCTGCTCTGCCCCCCGATGTCAGTATTGATTCCCAGGCTCCTTCGAGAACTGGAGGCTTGAGTGAGAGGAAATGGAGAAGTGTAGATATACTGCAGCATGGCTCTCCCTCACTGTCTGGAGTTCCTCCCTAGAGACAGGCAGGGAGAAGCTGGCTGGCCATGACCTGAAACACCCCACTTCCTCCCCCTTTTCTCCCCATCCCAGCTGATCAAGTTTTGGTGCCAGGAAGGAGGCTTAGTAGGATTTAATAAGATCTATTTTGGTTCTTGCTGTAGCCATCAGTAGGAAAGTACTGAAAAGTATATATATTTAATTCTCCATCTGTGTTGTGTTCAATTTTGGATAATATTGCCTAATGGTATAGTATTTTCTCTTCTCTTATTTATTAAATGGCAGGATTGCTTTAAGGCCCAGACACACCAAGCCTAAGGTTGTCCATCGGTCAATTTTGGGCCACCAGTAGGCTTCTTTTGCCCTAGTTTGTGCGCTGTGTCCCACATTGTGCACTTGTCTGCTCTTGTTAGCCTTTTCAGCAGATTAAACATGTTGAATCTGCGTCCGAGATGCTGGGTGGGTGAGTGAAATCACTCGGATTGGCAGTTGAGCTCAGTGCACAAGAAGAGAAACAGAAGTGATGAAATCAAACACATGACTCAAGTTACGAGGATGTTAGCTATTGAGCTCTTTATCAGAATTGGTTCGTAATTGTTTGTTCTTTTGTCTGCTAGTGCGCGGTTGTTTCAGCATCACGTTGTCTTGTGAATGTTCCAACTGGCTAACTAGCGTCTTGACGGTCTTTCAGTTTCCCTTTTTGAACAACAAATACAGAGTATAACCTCCTGCTGCCATGGATAGTTACTCAATCTCACCCAGGCGCAGAAGTACAGGTGCTAGTTGGCTGTCGGCTGTAGCCTTTTTGGAATAGACAAAGGCGAAGCGAGGCAACTCAACAGTCAGCCATCATTGCCACTTATTCTTTGATGTTGGTGTGGTATGTCTGGGCTCTTGATTGTACATATTTTTTTTTAATAAGATTTTTCTCCTGCACTCATTTTTGGGATGCAGAACCATGGAGGCACAGGAAGGAATCAAATGATTAGAAGTGCATGCTCGTTTGTTCTCAGTTAGCTCCCCGGAGTGTTTGATCTGCATTTCATCTCCTGTTTATAATAAAGTGATATAATTGATAATATTGCAATCATAATAAGAAGATGTTGGGGGCATTTTTCTGAATATTTGGTGTAGATTCTTGCGTCGCATGTTGTAGAAAGCACAGTTTTACTCTCCTTCAACACTGTTTTTTTCTTGATGTCCGTACTATATAATAGTAGGACACTAGAAGTATGCAATCATATTTTCCTCAGTGCCTTTGGAGCAGCTCTGCGTCTGTTTGTTACACTAGGACATTTGTGTTTGTGTCTGTCTCACGTTAACCCACTTCTCTGAAGTCTGTCACCCAGGACAATATTTTCTACCACTTTCAACCTCCCAAGATATTAGAGTTTGGGCTGTTTCTGTGCAAGAGATGGAAAGCGCAGGCTGTGCTTGATTTGCTGAGCTTTTTAGTACCACTGTTTGCAATGAGCTTAGGTAGCACTCTAATCTGTGTTGCACAGCAAAGTGTTGGAACAATGACAGTGTGAAATACAGTGCTGTATATTTTGGGTTGACATTTCCTTTGGTACACATAAGATAGCACAGTCAAGGCAAACATACCTTTTTAAACTTTCCCTGGGATTAAAAAAAAAGAAAAAAAAAGAGGATGTTGGTTCCTTGAAGCATGACAGATGGAAGAACAACAACAGCTAAAAGTCATGCATTTGATGCTTGAGCAACCCTGAAAAAGTTAAGTGAAGCTCTGTTGTCTTGACTGTTGGGCACTGTGATGAATGAGTCAGTCTGCAATGTGTGTGTTTGCGTGTATCGGCATGCGCGTGTTTGCGTGTATGTGTGCGAGTGTGTTTGTGTGTGTGTGTGTGTGTTACAGAGAGAGAGTAATTTACAGTGCATGTGTAGGTGAGTACATGTGCCTGTGTTTTGCAGTGACTCTTGTCAGCTTTTTTCCTGAGATTAATTTCAGGAGGCCATGGTCACTGCGAGGTATTTTAAATGTAATGTGTGCCCCAAAGCAGCATAGTTTTAATTAAACCTTCAACAATAAATTATGTTTTGTTTTTTTTGTTTTTTTCCCACCGTGCATGATTAGTGTTCCTAATTTGTTTGGGCTTCTAAAATTCCAGGTCTTGCCCATTAAAAAGTCTGATAAATTTCTGGCGCAAACACTTTGAGAGAATCTGTCATTTTTATCTGTCATCTGATGTGTTTACCTTTCAGAGGAAATCACTCCGCGGAAATAATAAGACAAGAAATTTTCAACGACAGATCAGTAGCAGTTATGAAATACTGAAAGAAAGAAATATGCAATGAAAGAAATGCGGAAAGAAGGGAAGAAAGGAAAGAAAGAGGAAGAAGAGCTTAGTGGAAGCACTTCATTTGGCTTTATTGATACATTTTTCTCTTTCCATTACTGTAATGTATGCAAATGACTGAATGGGGTGTTTGTTCAGCAGTTTAGTGATCTCTATCTGTCAGAAGTAATGGGAGCCCACAAAGGCTGTAGAGTTGAGGCACAAGCCCCCAGAGAGCCCTATTTCACCAGAGAGGCTACGGCTATCACACACACGTACGCGCGCGCACACACACACACACACACACACACACACACACACACACACACACACACACACACACACACACACACATCTCCAGTTCCTGCTGGATATGATAGAGTAGAGCTGGGGGCTTAGAGTAGGACTCTGCATACTGGAATATTAATGGTAGTGTGTTGGCTCGATGGGGATGATGAGAGACTGGACTGAACCTTGATGGGTGCCTGGACATGTCCAATACATCTCCCCCCGCTGCACTCAATGCCTTAACCCAACCCACTGATATTTAGCTTAACCTTTTATTTCCCAGAAGGCCAGAGTCAGAGCACATCATTCTCCTCTATCCTCACACATTGAGTGACAAGGAGCTGTCTCCTGGGGACGCTTTCATTAAGATATATTAGACCAGGCTAACGCATTCAGCCCATCGTAATTTTATCTCTCAGAATTACCTAATAGGAGCAAGGTGGTTTCACAAAAATCAAAACTTAACCTAAAGGTTAAGTTTAAGTTATAGCTAGGTTCCCCAAGCCAACACCAAAGCTTAGAGTTGTGTTTCCATAGTAACAATGAGCGACACTGGTTTAAAATTTGCCCCATCTGACTGTGGATGCTGGCAGCGGTGTTGTGTATTTAAAATTTTCTTCTGTAGGTTTTCTAGTTGAAAGTTGTTTTTTTTTAATAATTTCTTTACACCCCTTGTCATATTCTTTCTTTCTTTTTAAAGTATTTGATTTTTCTGTTTACTGCCGTTTTTCATTTCCAAATAATTAGTTTTTGCTTTTATGAGTGTGTGTGTGTGTGTGTGTGTGTGTGTGTGTGTGTGTGTAGGGGAGATGGTGTTGTTACACAGTCACTGAATGGCTACAATAAAATGTCCTTGTAGCTGCTGAATTCATCCACAAGGCTGAGTGAATGAAGCAGAAGTGGCTTGAAGCTGTTGATCATGGCCATGATTTTACTCTGAAAATAGCTCTGAAAACGTGCTCAACTGTCTAAATGACCATCTGATGTCAATCACTCACCCCATGTTACACTGACTTTGTGAAGAAAGCATTTCACCATCATGCCTCCATGATAAACAAATTCTTCATTAATTGAGGTCACACGGGTCAGCATTTTACAACAAAACTGTTTCAAAACATCTGTTTTCACAAACTCTCACAAAACTTGTGCATTATAATCCAAGTCTCATTTATCCTGCCGCATATTCAGTACTTCACAAACAGACAGCCCTTTCTGAAGGGTAACTAAACTAAAAAACACCTATATCTGTGCCCTCTTCAAAGCAAAACTCATTTTACCATTCATTTTACCTCACTGAACATAGAAGCTGCTGGTCTGCTACTGCCCCGTCAGTTAGCTTGTTTGTATTATTGTGTGACTTATGTGTAAATTCTTATTTCAGATCACCAAAGTCACATACTAAAACCAACAAACTAAGTGATCCAGGCAGTGGTAGGCCAGCAGCTCCTGTGTTCAGCGAGGTAAAATTACCATTTTTGTCAGTGGAGTCTGGCTTTGAGTTTCACTTCGAGTTCCCAGATAAATGAGACGTGAATTAAACTGCACGATTTGTGTGAGAGTTTGCCAACTGATGTTTTGATACAGTTTTACTGTTGTTGAACATGGACCCCAATGACTTCAATTCTCTAAGAATTTGCTTCACTTTTGGGTTCTTTGTTCATCAGAGGCATGACGGTAAAACAGTTACTTTTGTCATTAATTCAAGGTAACATGAGGTGATTAATAGATAGAAATGGTTATTTGGGGACAAAGAATTCCTTTAAGATAGCCAAGGACTAGGCAGGGTTGTCTAACTGGCGATTGAAGATATCTTTCTTAAGTTAATGTGTTGGATCTAAGCCACAGTCTTTAGAATTAGAAATACTTTATTGATCCCCCGGGGGAGCAGAAGGGCAAAAGATTGCTTTATCTTGATTTTCAGTAAGAATACAGACCATGATAGTGGGGCTGCACGATCCTTCTGAC
This sequence comes from Plectropomus leopardus, assembly GCF_026936395.1. Taxonomy (NCBI): domain Eukaryota; kingdom Metazoa; phylum Chordata; class Actinopteri; order Perciformes; family Serranidae; genus Plectropomus; species Plectropomus leopardus. Next base: position 13,052,021 of record NC_142183.1, read on the forward strand.
TTTTTGGGTTTTAAGCAGGAGGTGTCAGAAAAGTTACCACAGGGATAACTGGCCTGTGGCGGGCAAGTATTCATAGCATTGTCGCTTTTTAGTCCTTCGATGTCGACTCGCTGTCCCTATCTAGCGAAAAGGTGGTTTGTGACAGTCACTCTGGTGCAAAGCGTAGAGAATTGTAGAGAGTAGAAATAAGAATAAGAACAAGCACAGATAATGTAACAATTAGCACTAGTATGTGAATATTACAAAAATATGAATATGTATTATGTGCTGAGTGTGTAAGGTGTGTAAACATCTAAAATAGGAATGCAATCATAATAAACAATAAGCAATAGTATATGAATATTTAAAATTCTAAATATTGATAATATGCTGAGTGTTAAGTGTATAAAAACATAAAACTGTGTGCCTTATGCTACAACACAATGTATAAAACTAATCAGTGAAATTAGTAATAGAACATATGTGCATGAGCTTAAGTACATCTTTGCGAAACAGTTGTCCCACCCTTGTTGGGGGGGGGGGGGGGTACTTTCTCGTAGTATCATGCTTATTTACCCTATTTTACCATAATTTCAATGTCTAGTATGTCTATCATATTGATGCCTCATTTGACGATTTTCTGCCAGCATGAGGAAGCATCTGTTTTTGAGCAGCAATACAGATTCACAGTGCTTATTGATACATGTTGGTGAATAGGAAGCCTCGGGTCATTAGATCCTACAAAGCCCACACACCTACCAGTGCCAGTTTCTCACACCAGCTTCCTCCGCCCACACAGGGTCAGCCCAGACACACTTTTTACCAGCCCCGGGGCTAGCCTGTAATACCACCTTTGTGGCTTTAAAATCGACAGATGCATTTATACAGGCACCACCTTTCTGGTGTTTTCAGATACTTCAGCCTGATTTAGTTCACACTTCAAAGGAAGAAGTTCACTACAATGTGTTTATGGATGGCCTTTGTCAAACAGCAATAGTTGGAGACTGTGCTGGCTTCAGGCGAGGTTTGTGTACAGGTGTACACAGCATTCTCTTGTTTCGGCACCAGGCACTTAAGGTTAAATAAATGGTTGTTAGCGAAACAATTGTTCTATTTAGCAGGCTGCTGAGTTTAAACCGCAGACACATCCCCTGTTACAGGCTTGTTTTTTCTTCTGGAGGAACACAGTGTTTTTTGGAGAAGTTACTTTATTCCACCTTTATGTGTTTGAATGCGACGCAAGTCAGATTATTTACAGAATTGCCATGTTTATTTCTGAGTGTTTGTATATTAGAGAACTGGGTTAAAAGATGCTGGTGGCACTTTCAGTCGCACAGTATAATTTTTTAAGAAGGAATACACAAACACCCACCCCCCTTACCACACACAAGCTCTCTCTCTTAATCACCACCTTCCTTTGAGCCCCCTCCCCCTCCAACCCCAACCCGAATGTTTTCCTCCACTAATGAAATTTACTGTAAACTGTGTGGCCAATTAACTGAAGCACAGATAAACCATGGAGTCTTTTAATTATCCAAAATTCAGTGGAAACTAGTTTAAATAAGTAGAGGTGCTTAAAATGGTCTTTTTTTCCTGCCTGGGTTCCTTCCGTATCTCCCACCTCAACATGAAGGACTTGGATATAGTGACAGAAAATTGCAATTCCTAGAACAAATACTCATCTTTAATGTTGCATTCTACATGTCAGAGGAGAAATTAAGATTTTAATTAACAGTTTTTAATAGGTATGTGCCTGAAAAAAGCATTTGCTAAAATTAAAATTGTAATTCTAATTCTGATTATTGCAAAAGAAAATGTGCAAAATGTATGCGGAAAAAAAGAAAAATGATTTGGTGAATTTGTTGCTGTCTTACCAGTGATGTTCTTTTTGTCTATTTATTTAGTGCTGTTATATCACCTTTGATGACAAATATAAAGCGCACCACATTCATACAGAGTTTTTAATTACCTTAAGTAAGGCATAAACTGGCATTGTTGGAGGCTGAGTCCATTAAATTGACTTTCAAAAGTACGAACGCCATCACTAACATTTGTATTTTATAGCTTTAGAACCCTTTGCTTAACCCACTGTACTTACAGTCTGTCCTGTCATACTGCGCTGCCAAGATCCATACAGCGCAACAGCCTCCTGCTCTGTTGCAGTATCCAGTCCAAATCACTTCTTTTTTTTAAATTACTTCTATAATCATCTCAGTTTATGTATTCATTTGCAATAATTTTCACTTTTGATTGAACTGTTGATTATTGTTTTTAAGTGATTAATTGTGTGCTCTATAAAACATCAGAAGTTAGATCAAAAATCCAAACTACAATTTCTGAGAAGTTAAGACATGTTTGAATTGCTTTGACCAACAGTCAAAAAATATTTAGGACACTGTAATATAAATCTATTTATATCCCACTGGTTAACTGAATTCAGTAATTCGATAACATCATAGTATTTCAGGGTATTTTTGCAAAAACAATATTCTTGATTATATGACAAAAATAAATTAGTATTGGGGGGCCTAGTGACTCAGTTGGTGGAGTGGGTGCCCCACGTGCAGAGGCTAAAAAAAAAAAAAAGCCCTTAAAAAATATCTAAAAAAACAAACAAATTAGTATCATTTTCAAGCAATTACAATTAGAACAACATAAGTGTTATAGTTTTACACGTTAGCATTAACACAACAGTTCGTCTTCAAATACTCATTAAAAACTGAACAAAAATTATCTCTTTTCTTAAAAAAAAAAAAATAATAGTAAACTGCAGCAAATTTGCTCTGAGCTGTAATTGTATGAAGTAAGTTTGTCAACAAGTTGGAATATCACGATATTAACTTTTCTTATTAAAAATGATGCTGATATTGATGGGAACAATTTGATATGGCATACCCATATTAATTAATTATTAAGTAAACTCGACTCTATATGTTCCTGTTTTCAGTGCAGTTGTTCACTGCCATAAACTGTCAACTGACACAACAAATGCAATCACGTTCACGTTTGTTCAGTGCGGCCTGGAACAGAAACAGGTTTTTGGGGTTTTTTTGATGGCTAAAGGCACGGTTGCCCACTTCTCCCTCTGATTGGCTCGTAGTTGTCTGTTTTTGGTTGGATCGGTTGTGTTAAGTCAAGAGGAGTGAAATCGGTTGTGGTAAGAATATCTGGGTAAGTCAGTCAGAGGCAGAGTATGGTCATGCCTTCACAGTACAAGGTGAAAGAAAAACTGTTTTTATATTGAATGACAGACAGAAATACACACTGGTAAAGTTTGCCTTTCTGGCATAACTCTATTCATTTTAACCCAAACCATGATCTTTTCCCAAACCTAACCCAAAAAAGGCTCTTTGGCAGAAATCCCTGAAGGTAAACTTCTCCCAACAGTGACAATACTCAAGAAAATGGATTTGTGGTTGAAAAGTAGCAGCAATAAAACCCAGTGAAAGAAAGGAAAGAAAAAGTGAACAGATTAAGTAGAGTATTGGGAAGAACATATTTTAATCTTCCTAATTTTATTGTTCCATTTAATATAGCTTTTTTTTTTTTTTAACCAAAAATGTTTTGCACTGGTCAGGAAGAAAAAAATCAAAGGGGTACATTGATATAAAATCAATCTGGTTGGATGCCAAACTGCATTTCATTGCCCTGGTACTGTCTGTGTGCAATAACAATAATGTTGGATCTAATCTAATATCTGCCATTTTTGTTTGGTGACTTACACAATTAATTCATTCTCAAATTAGTGGCCAGTTGACAAACTGACTCATCATTTTAGATACACGTCATTATGTGAAGCATGATCATACAAATACCAATCAAGTTAGAAGTAATAAACTGATTTTCGGATGTATGTGTTTGAACGTATGGCTTTTGTACACTATGACACTAGAGGACAAAGATATGAAAAATATATTGCATTGCACTTTGATGTCTCTACAAATGACATTCAGGCTGCAGTTGTGCGCACACACCATTGAATTTGGCTCGGACAGCTCTGGCTCTCAGTGTTTGACACACACACTAGCCATATTTTAAACTCTGATGAAGCCAACAAAAAAAATCAAGTGATAGATTTCACAGAACACATGTACTGTACAAAAAAGAACCCTCAGAAAAAAATCATGTCGCCATTGCCTTGTCTGTTACCCGTCTTGTTCCCCGCCAGACAGAAGCCCATATTGGTGCCCTCTGGTCATATGAGCGAATTCCCAAGAAGTTGGCCAATCAGTATCTTGTTAGGCTGTGACACTCGGCCTGATGTGGCAGCTCCATTAACCAGTAGAGTAAGCGTGCTGACAGGCTGCCTGGACTCCAGCTCCCAGGGGCAGGAAGGGGGTGTGTTGTTGGAGCACAGGAGGTACACCCATGATGTACTCTGGATCTACCCCTTTGCTCCTGAGTGAACAACTGTCATATCCCACTGATAAAGCCTCCATGCCCTGCCAGTCTTGGAGGGCGTCCTTTGGGATCTTCTGTGCCCTGTTGGGATTCAGAACTTCTCCCTTGCAATCAAAAATGTTTCCTCACACACCTTCTGTATACATTTTTCCTGCGTAGGGGTTGATATACAGTATAGAGGGTTAATAGGCAGAAGGAGAAGAGGCGGTGTGTTTAACAAGCTGTGGTATTCTGAATAGAAAATCATTTTAGTTAATCTGTTTTATCTTAATGTCTCCATGTGTTGCCCGGCTGCTGTATAGCTTTGTCCCTGTTGGCCCAGGTCTCCACTGATTATTTCTGCTCCACAGAAAGTCGGGCTAAGGACCCAGTGGCAGCAGCACCAATCTGCACCTCATTACTTCCCCAAAAGGCCTGAGCTTAGTGCAGGGTAATAGACAGAGGCCCAGCCGCCCTCATTTGTCATGGGCTCCTGGGTTTGATGCAAAGCCCCCCTTGAGCACTTGTTGCTGAGCTCTAATCCTGCAGTAGACACCAGCCACGCTTCTCTGCTTAGCCATCCCCACTCTCCACCGTCATGGCTCATGATTTCACTTTCATTTGATGTTTTAATGAAATCCCTGAGACTCAGTTGAATGGCAGGCCCATTGTTGGCAAATTATTCTATCAAATGCAAGTGGAAGGGAAACGTGACCGGAGTTATTTGTCTAGTTAATATGAGCCACCGAGCATTTAGGGTGTTTTTCTGCATGTGAATCCACAACAGAAGATGGTTGGAGTTTAACGACGCAGGTTGACTCAGGGAAAATGCATGCAGCCTTAATGGCACATAGAATGGTTTCATGTGCCTGATAGCCGCCTGCATTATCCATTCATACTATAATATCTGATAATACTACAGCTGCTATAGCAGAAGTTAATTGTAAAATGAGTTGGGTGAAATGTACTTAATGCTAGTAGATAGTGTACAGAGCAGACATTTATACAATGGCTGACATTTATTCCTATACGGACCAGTATATTACCTGGTAGCACCATTTGTTGTGCCTTATTGCACATAAGTGCTATTGGGCAGCGCCCGAAAGGCGGGGGAAAGCTCCTTGATGAAAAGGCCTGAGTATCATTAGCTGAAGTTGCTGTGTGTGCCAGTTGAAAGCCTCTCTAAAATGTAAATCAAACTAATGCCCAAACACTTCCTCTCCTCTCCCCACAGTAATGTTATTCCTTTCTTGCTGATGCTGTCGAGGGAATACGCTGTTGTTCTGCTGTTTGCTACTGCGCTCTCTGTTGATTTCCAACTTTGCTCCGCAGTGGCTATCCTTCCCCCTCCCTGACAGGAGCAGAGGATCACTGTGTCTGCATGACTGCGGGGCATCTCTCCCACAGCCCGCTCATACATACACGGCCCCCACAAGCGATTAGCTGAACTTATTGAATGCACGTGCACACTTTGGAGCAATTAGGCGCTTCATTATGCAAATAAAGTGCACTAATTACCTCACGTTTGCTAATTGATTATAAGATACGGTATATGGTCCACATTAAGGGTCGACTCTCTCAAAAAGACTCGGCCTTCAACAGTTTGAGCCGCGCGCTTTGTGAATAAATTAATGACGGCAAATAACACAGCGGGCCATTTCCCCAGCATGTCACCGTGCACTCGGCTCTGCAAATTTGAGGCACAATAGAAAAGTCGGAGGAGAAAGAGATCTCTAATTAAAATGAATCTGTGACAGTCAGAAACACTAACAGTTACAAACGGCAATCTGATGGTAGTCAACAGGGGATTCTCCATTAATTGGCAAAATGAGGCTCATCAATCACACAGAGGGGGAATGCTGCACAGACAGTATCCTGTCAGAGTCACCCACTGTGGGGGGAGCAGCATGACGTGTGTCTCAGGGACAGAATCATGTAGAGATCTCTCTCTCTCTCTCTCTCTCTCTTTCTCTCTCTCTTTCTCTTTCTCTTTCTCTCTCTCCTTCTCTCTCTCCCCCGACTCTGTTTCCCACCACATGTGGCTCTCAGTAGACATCTCTCCAACTCATTCTGACAGGCTTTGTTTTTCCTTGTCGCATTTCAAATGGGGATTGGCTGGCATTCTCTGCCAGTCAAGGCCGAGACAGAATTGTCAAAACACCCTGTTGAATTTCAGCTTTTAGAGGATATTCTTTGCTTATGACATGTGCTGAGAGGCTTGTAACTCCACACTCCCTCTCTTCATTTAAGCAGTCAAGAAAATACTGGTACTGCTGATTTTCTATTCAGGAGACCTTGATCATTTTGTTGAATTAAAAATAACTTTTTTTTCTCCAATACTGACAACTATCTCTGAAGTCTTAATTGGTAGGGACTTAGAACCTAGAATTTGGTAGCATGGGATGGAAGCAATGGATGAACTTTGTTTGAACCTCGCAAGAGGCGTAATATCCTGGGGAGCAATATACTGCGATGATTGAGCAAGCCAAACAAATGCAGAGGCACGTAACACACCACCTCTGCCTACAGGTCAATAAATATACCCAGGCAATAATTGACTGTTTTATCAATCGGGCCAATCAATGGGCTGCCCCTAGTCTCTGTAACTCGCTTGGTATAAAGCAAAAACAGCCTAAGCAAGACTCGAAATAGTTATTGGCTTTTATTGCTTCCCTGCTTCATTTGTGTGCCTAATTTCTGTTGCTACACGTACCCATGTGGTACAGATTACCATAACTGACTTGGCACAGATGCTATAATGTTACCTGATTGGTATACACACACCTACATTAGCATGTGTTGTATGTTGATATCCTCATTAACTCTTTCCAATGCATCATATGTCAGCCATGTCATGGCAAATGGAGTATTCACAGCTATCTTTATAGCTCTCACCGGCAGCACAAGTTAAAACAACAGTCATGCCTGTGTGGGTTTTTATCGACAATTAACCTCCAATTAGCAGCATGGATAGATAGGGTGACCTCCAGAAGTGCTTGTGGTTGTGTTGATGATGGCTCCTCCATAGACATGATTACATGAAATGAAGCAGTTTGCTGTGAAGAGGGACCTCTGACTGGTGCGCTGACACCTGCAGAGACACAGAAAGAGAGATGCTTTTAGCATGTTGCTGTTTGCTGCGGTGACATAAAAAATACAAAATGGATTAGTAGTATAAATGTTTCTTATCTATTTCCCCCTTCTCTTTTCCCTCTCTCTTTTTCTTCCAGTCACACACACACATACAGACTGTATGCTGCTGCTGGGTCTAAGCCCTGCCATTTAACAGCAACAGGGATGTGTGAGACACATCTGTTACCTGAACCAGCAGCTGACCTTGAATTGACTTTCTGTGATGAAGACTTATGGTTGATCCCTGGGCTTTTTGCCTTGATGCCTCACAGCTTTCCATCCTAACTTAAGAACATAGGTTGGAACCGTCGAGACCATACATCTCTTTCTGTGTTGCTCTCCTTTCTTTTTTATTTTTCTGTGCCACGACTTTCAAAGGTGCCCGTGCAGGTGGTAAGAACTTACAGTAGTTGCAAAAAATTGCATGAACTCCCCTTGGGTTTTTGCACATTTTCCTGTCCAAATTACTTGATAATACACATAAAGGAGGTTTTCTTTTTTATCCCAAATCTTTGCAGACTAGAGTACTCTTAAATATCAAAGTGACTTTCATGCTTTCATGCCGGCTGTCTGTATGTGAAAGCATAAATTTTGAAAAACAGAAATTTAGCGAAAAATATTGACTCTCCTCTACACACTTGGGCTGTTTTGTCATTGGCTTGTGATTCCATCTGGCAAGAAAAAAAATATGACTCTTCTCTCTATAAATTTAAGTGCACTTTTCAGTACTTCTGTTTATTTTACTTTCACCTAAAGTGAAATTAGAGAGGTGTGCACTGTCAAGGGTATAACCAGCATTCTGTAGTAGAACACACTCTTTTATTTATGCTTAAATATCAATATATATAGGGAAGCTATTAAGAAAAACTAATTCTTTTTTTTTTTTGAAACAGTATCATTCATTTTCTCTTGAGAAACCTACCTGGAGTGAATAATGTAGAAAGAAATGCATTTTAGTGAATATGTTTCTCCTTTCTTGTACATTTACATAGCTTAAATTGCAAAACATAATAGAAATAAAGAGCAAAAACATACCCAAAATTTACAGTGAAATGCTTTTGGTTTCAATGTATCATAAAAGTCATGGAAAATTTAATTTTGTATAGAAATAATTAATTTGGTGCAGGTTTAAAAAGTCAAACGCCCATTCAGTTTTAGCTTACACATTGTTAGGTGGATGTGGAAGCAGGTAATTGTTTTGCAAATCACAAATAAGTCTGGAGTCCTTAGATTCAAGTCATAACTGGCAAGTCACAAGTGAATTCACAAATCAAGTTTTGAGTGCTAAACATAATGCCTCAGAATGCATTATAATGTGCTCTTCACTATACCTGATGCCAATTTAGCACTTTAGTACTTAAACATCAAATTTACAAAGTGTTTGTATTTTTGTTGAAGTATGAAAATATGAAATAACCAGCGCAACTAAACTTAGTCATAAAACAGTAGTGCTGACATTTCACTTTCATATAGCACTATTACCAGAATGAACTTTGTATGTTTCTGTGCTATCTGTTGTTTAAAGTAATCAAATTTGTGACTTGAGTCGAAGTCCTGTGATCGGATGTCATTTGTGCTGTCAGCGGTGTGCTGCAGTTACAGAAATCTGGTAATCAATCCACTTTCTGTTTAAATACATTCACTCACATAGCTATAAGGCCAATTCAGCAACTATGGTGTGTTTCGTCAGCAGCAACGGCAAGAACATTATCATCTCTGATAATGACTGATTTACACGTCTGGATGGAATCTTCTCCATGGCAACAGCTGCTTAGGCTTATGGGTGCTTTCAGGCTTAGCTCATCAGATTTAAACTTGAGTTTTCAGAAGTAAAGTTGGAATATTTATGAGGGATGGCCATAACATCAGCCTATAGCATTGTCTAGGAGACTTCTATTCTGTAGCTGCCCTCTGTATTGAGGAACACTGAAGTTTTTGTGAAAATAAATCTTTGAAATGCTAATTTACAGTGGGGGGAAAATGCTTTTGGAACCAGCGGCTCCACCCATTTCGCACAACTGCTGTGTGTTAATGAGATGTTTGTCAAAATATGCGTTTCTCTGTTTTTGTTTTCCAAAATACATACACACCTCCTTCCTATAAGCCCACAGTGCAAAGATCTTTCAACACATAACAACAGTGGTGCCAACTGTAATACATTAAAACACGCATTTCTGTCTAGCTGTGTCCTGATGTTACACGTCACAGAGCAGGCGCAGGTGTGATAACACACATCCAGAGGTGTAGGTAGCCACAGGCGTTAACTGGAGGGGCACATGGGTTTGGTGCTGCCACAGCTCACTGGTGTAGCACAGCAACACTGTATTTTTGCCATCATCAAAGCACCAGCCTAATGGTAATTTGCATGTTTTGTTTTTTTTGTTTTTTTTTAAATAAAAGTGCAGTCAGAAGATCTCCAGCACAGTGGAGCAGATCATGGCTCCGATCACTATGATTGAAAACAGGTTGGAAAGGTTTCTGCATTGTTTCTCAAGGCAAGCTGAAACATGATATAGCAAATAAAGAATAACTTGAGCAATGGAAATGACTGCAGTTTTCATGCGCTCTGTGGGCTGACTGTGCTCTTGGGGCATGTTTGTGATGAATACTACAGCAGGGGTTATGATGCCTCAGGCTTGTTTGATCCAGTGGTCATGCTCCTAAACCTCTATGAGCAAGGTCATGATGCTGCATCTGAAATATAATTCTATTTGCATGTGCTCCATTGCCCTACTCCTACAGTTTGCATGTAAGAATCTGATTTTTAAAAGACTGGTCAAAACAAAATTTCCGGTATGAAGCGACCCTGTTCATTGTTACACTATTTGTCTATTTAATGCCAATAGTCCCGTTTTTTCAAGTTTTTAAAGTTTTTTTTTTTGTGAAAGCAGATTTTTTTTCTGTGCCACCTGTTTCACATCTTTTTTTTTTTTTGGTCACATATAATGTCTAGTTGGATTAATAAAGTTAACCCTTTACTGTGAACAAGACAGTAGCAGTGTACTGTAGTTTTGCTGCAGTTCACTGAATGCTCATTGATGCATTTATTCAGGAAGGCTGGCTGCAGTTCTACAATGTCTTTTCTGCCATAAAAATAACAGTTTAGCTTAGTTTATTTATTTGCACATATAGATATAGAGAAGAAAAAAACAGGAAAGGGATTTAAGAAAATAGTTTACAGATGCAGGTAATGTAGTAACCCACAATGCACCTTTCTAGGGAACTCACCTAAAGAAAATAATAAAATATACAAAGAGTTAAAAATACAACACTATGCAAAGTAAAATCAATATAAATATCAATAAAAATTCATATTTTACACCCAAAGATCGCTACTGAAAAGAAATAAACACATCAAATATATCAGTACTATGCAGAAACAGAGCAGCCACCCAACACAGCTGTGTTCTATACAGTACCAAATCTTTTTGACACCAAACCACAACAAGTTCAAGTTCATCTTCCATATAATAGCTCATTTATCACCCAATTGAACCTCTGATCAGCCTTCACCTTATTTTCTAGCCTCTAGTAAAAGTATGTTTTGTCCTTTCTTTCCCAGTATTATATGCATGTACTAAATATTCACCATATATAATGGTCAGGGCAGTTGTCTACCAATTGGAGGGTCAGTGGTCGATCCCTGGCCCGTGCAGTATACATTTCCAAGTGTTTCCAAGACCCTGAATGCAAAATTGCTCCCGATGGCTGTTCCATTTGTGTGTGAATGTTTATCTGCTGGGCGGGTGACACCTTGTACGGTAGCTTCAGCCATCAGTACATGATTGTTTGCTTGAATGTGTGAATGGTGCTTGTGCTGTAAAGCGCTAAGTGGTCGCTAAGACTAGAAAAGCTCTCTGTAAATGCAGTTTTTAAGCAGCAGGGCTCCTCTCAATTAACATTTTGAAAATTTGCATAAAACATGCATTAAGTAATATCTCCATATTGGCATAACTCAAATAAGTAAATGTAATGTGAATGGGCAGCATTCACTAGAGAGTTAATTCAGTGCAGCTTTTAGCCCCTTTTAGCTCAGTCATTTTTTGTTACCTGCACAAAAACTGGATGGTTGAGTCTCTGTGCTTAATGCTATCGACACATTTTTTAGCCTTTAAATTGTCAGCTCAAAATGAGTTGCTTAAATGAGTCTAAAGTAGTACAATTCAGTTAAATGTTAAATAATATATACTGCATAGAAACACACCCACTGAAAGGCCTTTAATACAGCATCTGTCTGTTATTTATTTATTTATTTATTTATTTTTACAACTAATCATAGATAGAACAGTATTTAGATGCACAGGGGAAAACTAGCTATTCAGCTAACTCTGGTTCATTTACATTGTTGACTAATGTACATTGTCCCTTTTCAAATTCGTCTCTGGTAGCCTCATCGCCTCATTCACTTTTACTATTAATGGTCCAAACATTTTTATTCCTATAAAGCTGATATTAATCTCATTTGTGACAGTGATGCAAGTAACAAATAACCCTCAAAGTTCCAAGTCATTTTCATTTTATAATTTATGCTTTATAATTTAAGCAATAAGGATTTAGGTTTACCAATATGAATCCATCAGATCCCCCCCGCACTGCTCCACAGTTCCATCCATATGTCTAATTGTGGTTACTTGTGGTAACAAGATGGTAATGGCCAATATGCCAACCTCGAGGCTTCGAAACTGTAGTCCAGAAACCAGTGGGCAACATCATAGTGGCTGCTTTCACTTCTTTTGTACAGTCTATGATTTTACCATCCTCTTCTTTTCTGTGCATGCCATGAAAACCTTTGAAAAGTAATTTCAAATGTAATTCTAATTTCAGCATTAACGTTTCTTGGATTGCCATGGCTACGAATGAAGCTCCTGCGCTTTAAAACAATCAGGTCAACCCCAGTTTAAGCCTCACAGCTAAATTAACATCATTAATATTAATAACATGACTGAGAGTTGCTCCCTGTACAAGTGCAATCTGAAATACAGAATGTTACAGAGAGTTGTCATTACCTTCACATTTAGGGTGAGTACTCTTCATTATGGTTTAAAGAATCTGACAGCATTGAAGAGTCAGATGTAGTTGTTTGAGTATAAACTAAGGTAGCTTAAATATTACAGTCATTCCAATGTGGAATAATGCATATTAAAATTAACCTGTTAACTGCTTTTCAGGATGTTGCTCTGTAAACTTGCTGGCCTTAAACCTCTTGATTCAAAGTCAAACGGAAGGTCTTGCAATTAGCCACTAAATTACCTCACTTTATACTTTGCAGGTGTGTATACAGTATGTGTAAATGTATTTATATGCTCGTAATTATTGCAAATTAATAAATGTCATCAGAAATTTAGATATTAGGCAGGAAAAAATATAGAAGTGGTTACACAGGGCTCGAGTATCACAGGAGAGTGACAGTCATTGTGTTTGTGAGGGGCTGTTTTAGGGAGTGTAGGAATGTGTATACATGAGATAGCTGCAAGGCAGTACAGAATGATAGCCGTGAATGAGGCATTTTCCATTGAAGTGATTAAAATGATTGAGGACAGTGGCGAACTCATTCATCTCTGAGCAAGGTGATGAGGGACGTTCTTTATGTGTGCGAGTCTGCGAGAAAAGCCCGCCGCTGAATTTGTGTGAATGCGGGAGTGTGTACGTGTGTGTGTGTGTGTGTGTATGTGTGTCACAGATGTAGAACAAGTTGTGAAATGGGACTGGCATGGAGGCGGCCAGAGAGATGCGGAGCGATGCCCACAGGAGGGCCATGTCTTTTCACTGAACATCTGAACAGACAGCCGAATATTTATCATCACCCCACCACAGTCTACTTTCTACATTTTAATTTGACCTTCATCAAAACAAAGTAAACAATTCCCCATTGCCAACCTCAGTGATGGTTGTTTTTCTGTTATTGTAGTTTGATGGGTTTTTTTTTCCTTATTTGGTAACACTTCATATTAGGATAGACATATTTACCATTAATCAATCGCATATTAGCATGCATTTAAGTAGCATATTAGCTCTTAATTAGTAGTTATAAAGCCTTATACAGCTACTACTCCAGTAACTCAAAGTTTTCCCTCTCTAACCTCCTAATTACTGCTTAGTAAAGGAAGGGAGACATTGTGGTACATGAATGACAGTCTTTATCTGTTTTGTTCAGTGTGGGCATTATAAGGTGGCAGTACCACAAGAATAGTCTTTTTTTTTTCATTAATAACATTCCATTATAACACTTAATAAATCGCAAGACACCCCAGGTAAAAACAAAGTTTTTTATGCACTGTTCGATTTTGAGATTTTGGGCATTTTTGCATCCAAAACATGTTTTCTTTCAGACTAATGGAAAGAAAATGTAAAAAAAAATCAAAAAACTTTTGGGTGTTCTTAGTTAAGTTTTCTATGCTGGAAATGTTTGCTATAATTGCATTTTTAATAAGACAATTCCTTATTTGCATATTTAAACATAAAACTTTAGATGAACTGTAATAAGAAAAACAATTTTCTAAATGCAAGAAATCAACTGGGTAAGTTTCATGGTGATATCTCTTGGTTAGAATTTTTACCCTAGTTTGTCATCTTTTGTCTAAAAATGTAAGGAATTTTACAATATAGAAAAAGTTATTCCTAAAAACATGGCAAAAATTGATTTTTTTAAGTTAATGTCTGACAGTGTTAACTGTTTAATGTATACATATAAAGAAAAATCCCAAATTCCCTGGTTAACTTTTGAATTTTGAAAGGGATTTTATCTGATGTTCAGATAAGTGGAAATTCATGCAAATTAGTGCATATTTATTTAGGCTTCATTTGCACATTAAACTGCAATTAATGTGTATAAATAAGCAAATATTATGGTGTTATTGATGGAAAACTGTAGTTGTGGAATATCATCATGCAGAAAAAGGCATTAATAGGTGCTTCGTAAGGACTAACAAATTGCCAATAGGCATTCCAAAAACCAACTAGTTAATGGTAGATATTAGTACATCTGTATAGTTTTGTTTTTTTAAATAAAATAGCAACCTAAAAAACAGACGTAGTAAAAGTCGAATGGAAGTTCCTTGAGGTTTCAGTGGATGTGATTAAGCTGGACTGTAATCAGTTTGTCTCCTCTGTTCAGCAGATTCTATTTAATTACCTCAGTGAGGAGAGAGAGTGGGTGGTGCAGGTTGTCTTGTGTGTGTGTGTGTGTGTGTGTGTGTGTGTGTGTGTGTGTGTGTGTGTGTGTGTGTGTGTGTGCGTGCGCGCGCATGTGTGTTTTTTTATCTTCCAGTAGGTCATAGGTAGTAGGTAGAGTGCTTATTTTGATACTAGTAACATTTCTATCCCATCTCTACTTGACATGAAGGTTACACCACGCCCTGTACTTTAAATGTAAGTAAAGCCCTCCTCAGTGGCCTTGTTGGCTACACATAACCATTCTCCAGCACGTTAAGTGTATGTCTAAAACCACTTAGCATCGGCAGCCTTGTGAACGTGTTAATTTGAGGTCTATGGGTTCATGTTTCCCTCCTCTTTCTCCCCTCTCCCGTTCACTCTGCCTCTCACATCAACCGCTCTAATCTCCTGAATGCCATCCACACTCACCGTTCATCCCCTGCCTTCAGGATTGGTTTCACACAGTGATCCCCTCTCTGACCAGACAGACGACTCAACAATTAACCTCTAAGGCTGACCTGAAATATCTCAAACCTTCTCCCCTCAGCATCCTTATTGGCCTCTAATAGATTTCTAACAGGTAGGGGAAAAAAAAGTGGATTGAATTTCACCAGTCCAACCCTTAGGCTCTGTGCAGGAGCACTGTTCAGTTTGTTGTCTTTTTCCCCCCCCTCTCCTTGCTAAATACCACAGTCGTGACTGTGGTACAGGATGCTGTCTGAGCTGAATGTGTAATGATAGGGCCAAGCCGGTGATACATAGTGCCAGTGTGTTAATAATGGCATTAGACTTTGTGGCATTCTTCACAGAATCATTCTACCGATTGCCTCTCCATTTCCATCCTGTTAAAGCCCTCCATTTTGGTTATTGTGCTAATAGCCAAAAAGCACTCTGCTGGAGCCAGTTTGACTGAAACTGTATTCCCCACGAAGAAGATTAGTCCCAGTGTTATTTAATGTCACTTTAGCCATTATTGCAGGATTTACAGCTGATGCAGCGTCTGTTCCCTACCTTTCTGGTTATCATCCCACACAGGGCTGTGGATGTGCCCCGCTGTGCTGCGCACGCATTTGCAATTCACTGATTCCCATCTTTGTATTCTTTTCACTGAAGCTGAATGACACCCTCAGTGACCTTTCAGTGCACCAGTTTGGCACTGTAAGTTGAGTTTCCATTGTTAAGTTGTGTCTTAAAAATGCATATTTGTGCTTTTAAGCACGGGGGTTTAAATCAAGTGTGTGTATGTGTGCTTTGCTTGCATGTGCGTGCATGTGGTCATTGTGTTGGTAGTTGAGGGTAGAGCATGTGCAGATCAGATTGTAACCAGTAAGGTAATGATTCATGAGACAGCCAGTAGGACTTATCCACTAATAGATCTCCTGGGAGATAACCTAATCCCCCAACAATATCTCCTTATCATATTACAAGTGAACTATGTACAGAATGGGCTTCTCTATCCACAAATGAATACTAAGCCCTATACTTACCTTTAAGCTTATTAGATTTGATCTGAAACAGAGCAGTATCAAGTATTTTCCCTGATGCAAGGCTGATCAGAGATAATAATCCTTTCTGAGATTAGTTTTAATTTCACAGTCTACCGATTGCCAGGACTTTAAATAAAGTAATGTATGTTTTTCCCAAGCTGTAGTATTTAAGTACATTCATGAAATAACTCGAGAAGAGTTTGTTAAAATCAAGGATTCTGTAGTGGAGATTTATTCCATACTGTAGGACAGTAAATACACTATGTAATCTGTTCATTGAGTGCTTTTGTCATCCGCAGAGATCACACGGGGGGAGCTTGTCGGTGGCAAATGAAAGTTAGACTTCTTTTCAAGGTGCGGATCGGAGATTAGTTGTAATGCTCATCTCTATCTCTCTGTCCGCTTTCACAGAGATGATACGATTTGCAAAAAGATGAGACCCCCTTTTTCTCTCTCTCTCTGTCTCCCTCTTCCATCTATTACTGCCTTGTCCCCACGCTCTCATGTTACCCATTTCCTTTCTTCTCTTTATCCCTTTCTCTCAGATTGACTAAGCTCAAAAGTGGGCTGCTAACTCTTTTCAGGATTCCAAGAGGAAGAGATTGTATGAGTGAGTAGATATTCTGAACAGAGCCCCAAATGGCTTTGTGTTGCCACACAGACTCCCAGGGCAGCTACTAGATTTTTTTTTATACACGTGAGAGCTTCCTCGTGTCAATTGTGTGTGATAAGCAGTGCTACTGTTTGTGCCACATGTAGACAATATTGGAAAAAAGGCACTTGAGACCAAAATGCAAGATTTTTTGTATTTTGCTTCTTTTTGTGCCGTGTTATGTGAATGCAAAATGTTGCTGCCACTGGATAAGAAAATAATTCATTGCCAAACTGAAGGCCAGTGTATGAATCTCTGTTATGGCTTAAATTCCTTTTGTTCTCTTTGGTGTGGCTGCCGTCTCATCTAAACAATGCTTTCTCTAATTGGCTCTGTGCAGAGGGAGGGACCAAACCTTCCTTTGCTGTTGCACGGCCATCTGGAGTTTGTTTATTCAGCTATAGGTGTGTTGCTTGATAGTAATCCACATGTTCAGGATCACTGGCCGATAGGGAAAGGGAATCGTCACGGTCAATTAGGTGCTTAATGAGAAATCACAGATGATTTAAGGTATTTTCCCTAAGAGTGACTTTTTTTGTCCAGCGTGGCATTTTCGAGAGGAGGCACTGGATTTTAGGAATGCAGCACTTTTTTCAGACCAAGATCAAGTACTTACATTTGGGTACTTGCAGATAAAAAGTACTGATGTGGATTATATGACTGCAGTTCTAACAATACCATATATCATAATATTTTGTTTTCACCCAGTTCAATTTCAACCAATAGTGATCCTGCTGCAAGGCTATGCACATATCTGTTGTACTGTTTGCCTTTACCAGTTTAGCTATTATATCCACATTATCGATGATTATTTGTCAAAAATCATACTATGTAAATATTTTGTGAAAGCACCAATAACCAACTAATGATGAGGTATTTGGTTAAAAAAAAGTGTATTTGATTTTCTCTCTGTCACCCAGCTCTGTGCATATCACAATATTGATATAATATCAATATATTGCCCAGCCCTAAATGAGGTGCCTGTTTCATTATTTAGGGGTCACAAAAGCCAAAAGTGGTTTGGGTGTACTGGCTTGAAGGGGAAGCCTTGAATTACATAAGTATCGATTTCGGAAACCTGGTGTGTTATTATCTCCATACCTTACTTGACATCGTCATCAGGGGGGCCCTACATGGTGCTCCCCGCAGAGTCTTTCCAGCTGCACGGGATTACAACACATAAACAGGTGCTGTGCTTTCAGTCATGTTTACTTACAGAGCACAGTAGCATTTGCTATCTGTCTCACTTGCAATAGTCTTTAATTTGGGGCACGGAATCTAGGTTTCCTTTGAAATGCCGCTTTGGAATCATGCCAGCGTCATCTCGTGCTGCTTAAGTCTCTGTTTCACGTCCTCAGATAATGACAGGATTTTGTATTGACTGTCGAAACTGCTCTTATTTCAGCTCTTGTTTCATTACATGGCATCGGCGTGCGTTCAATAGGTCGCTACACAAGTTTGATTCATGATTGTTCCCCCACTGCTTGTTATTAGTGCAGCATCAAAGCTAGACTTGGTAAACACATTTGCATTTTAATGACTGATATAGATTGTTCTCCTGCTCAATACCACCATCAACCCACAACCCACCCCTGCATGCATAGATAAAAAGTGGGCTGCACCTTGTCTAGTTAAAAAACACCTACCAAAAGCACAGCACTCTAAGTGACAATTAGAACGCAGCTGCAGTATACACAAGCATAGGAGGCTGCTTTATTTTGAAGAGGTAGCATTGTGGCTTATCAACTCTCAAAGGTTTCAGGTGACAGCAGGCCAAGAATAAAAAAAAAGTCTGGGTATGGTAATTAAGAAAATAACTGGGTTAATGTGTCCACATTGTGGAATGGTGCAGTTAATGTTAATGAAGAGAGATTGAGCAGTTGAAAATTATATCTCCCAGCACAAATGGATGTCATCAGAGCAGCAATCAGCCAATGACAAGTGAGCATTTGAGGAGGCAGATCGTTTTTTTGTGTGTTCCCAACTCACGTTTTCTTCCCCTGCCACCTGCAGAGGATGATGCTACCCATTAAGGAGAGTTTGTCTCTGTGGGCATGTAATCTGATGCAAATTAGAGCAACAGACTGCCAAATGGAGCAGTTGTAGCAGATAACACAGCCAAGCTACATACCTGAAGAGTTTTGCTGTGTTTGTGTGTTACTCAGATTCCCGTCTTGATAAACGTCCTGTGAAACTGATGAGTCCCAGCATTGATCTCAGTGTCTTTGCATGCCACTTGCCAAGAAACACTGTGCACTGCAGCAATCAAAGGATGTTTCGTTTGCAAAAGGAGGTGTTGGGGTCTTGATGTCTGGCTTTTTCCACCAACACCATTATCACTGTCAAATGTTTGCAAGTGCCCAAAGCCAGTCCTTCTCTAAATATGTGCTCAGAGAAGAGTCTATGAAAGCTCCTTCCACGAGGTGCACAACAAAAAAGACATGACAATAAGTCTATTGTCTATTTACTCGTCTAGCAGAGCATGCTTTTGGTCCCCTTTCTACGCGGCTTCCTCACACTCCTTTTTGTTCATGGTGTAATAATACATATTTCTTGCCGTATTTTCCAGAGAGAACAATTTATGTAACGCAGCAGAGATAATGTGAGCAAATGTTGTCTTCGGCGGTCCACTCACTTTTCAGATCCTGTTCTCGGATGTGTAGAAAGCCTCCAAAACCTTTTTTTTTGTATGTCACCCATCGACAAACCAATTAAGCCAATAACAATGATTTTCACAGATAGCACTATGTTTTTGTAGAGAAAAGAAAATATAATTGGCTGAAGAACGTGAAGTTTAAATGCAGGGATTCTTGTTTCAATAAAAGACTCGTCCTTTTTTTTATATATTACTGACAGAAGTGTAGTCACTTCACAATGGTAGACAGGCTGGAGGATGAGAGGAGGGCAGCTAGGGAGGCTCTAATTTATCTGTTTGTCTGTGTTTTCCTCCCCACACTAGAAGGGGAAGGATGCTGTAACAGGGCCCAGCTCTGCAGGGGAGAGTGGTGTTTAGTGGTGGCATTGATTTTATAAAAGGTTGCGCAGTGGGGAGGCTAGGTAGGCCTGTCAACCTGAGCTCTCACCAAAGCGTGTCACACTGTCAAGCTAATTGCGCCCTCTCCAAAATCCTAAAGCCCTAAAAAGGACACAGTATGCAAACATACAGAATGTAGGGGTGGAAGTGATGAATTACATTTACTCTTATTACTGTAAAGAAATGTATTTATTTGTGTACTTATTTTTACTTTTACTTGAGTACTTTTTATCACAGGTATTTTAGTCGGCTACCTTTCAAGTCAGGTGTGTTTCATAGTGAGAACAAAAGAACATAGATGAGTTGGCTGCTTACTGTTGATCCCATATGAAGGCTGTTTGATGAATGTGGCTTAATAATGCTTGTTGCATTGGTCGTGGTGTCTATAGACTTTTGTTTGTTGTCGGCCATGTTTGTCTGTTGTAATTGTCTAAGTTTTGTCCTTTTTTGTCTGGTTAACTCTAACAAAGCTACACTGATGAAGGCAGTTATGAACAGGCTTCAAAGTGCCGTCCATAGACATGAAACTAATTGTTGGTGTGTATATTAAGATGTGATCTGTTGACATTTAACACAGTTCATTTTGTAGCCTTAAAGCAGGGATTTGCCAAACTGCAGCCTGCGGACTAAATATGGCCGCTGCCCAATTTAAAAAATGCTAGTTGGAATTTTAAAAACTAAACTTGCACATATCTTCACTGCAAACATACATTTGTTTTAATGTTTAAGTGGACTAAATTCGACACATTGAGCAGAGTCTTTGCAAAATTATCTCAATTTTTTTTTTGTTATGCGCATATTTCTACTTAGGTGAACTACATGGGCATTGCACAGCCTAGTTTGATTATGATCTTGCTGTCAAGTCCTGTCATTGCACTTCTTTATTGGAACAATACATGTCCCGACTGATTAATTACTAGTTAATAAAAACATTTATCTCAGTAAACATGGTGATGGACCTGGAAACACGGAAGATAAAGAATATATTAGCACACCAATAGACCATAGTAATGCCAAACTAAAGTTTGGTAGTGTTGCTGCTTTTGCTATTATTTGGCCAGTGACTCACTGTATAACAATCAAGAAAGTTTGGCCACCGCTGCCTTAAAGGAATACACCACCTGCAAAATGACCAGCTGTGTGTCAAATTCTCACTGCATGTTACCATGAATTTATGAATAATACTATGTGTTTCTCGTATACCTCTAAAGTGAACAAAGAATCCCAAAAAAACGAACATTCTAAAAAGTAATTCAGGGGACCTGTCACCGCTGCCTAATTAAATGCATGGTTGCAGGATAGAAATTCTTATTTATGGATCTAGATAAACCTTTTAAGTTGCGAACATAATTTTGATGAATTGTGTTGACAAAATAATGTTGATAATCACATCAGCGTAACATTGTTAGCAGTTTAAACTCACATTTATGTGTTAATTGATTTAAAACAAAATTAAATTGATTGATGCAACAGTTGCATTCATTTATTTATTTTTTGAGCCACATTATATTTTTGAGCCATAAAACTATATCAAAATATTAATTTTCCATCCCTCACGCTTTTTTGCTAAAACATTACAATTTAAAACACGGCAGTACAAACTTTTGAGTTGAATAGCAGTAGTAGTTGCTCAAGCTGAGGTCATGCGCATGTGCACATACTTCTGGTGTGTGTTTTATCCTGTAACATTTTAGCGATGATGCACGTGTTTGGGAAGTACCTAACATACCAGTAGATACAGTAAATGAGACCTGGATTATACTGCATATATATTTGTTAAGAGATGTTTTGATATTTATTTGCTGTTGTTAAACCTGGTCCCTAATTACTTCACTTCATTTAGAATCTTGGATTCTTTGTTTACTGTGGAGACTTGAGAAAAATAAATGTTTTTTTGACAAGTTCAAGGAGACAAAAATGAGTTCATATACAAATGGTCATTGCACAGGTTTGGTTTTCTTTTAAAGTGATGTTTAATTCAACAGTAGCATTATAAAGGAATATACTTTAAGATATTTTCTTCTAGTATTTTTTACCTTTTTTTTTCCATGGAGGTAAGCGTCAAAAAATAAAAAAAAATACAAGTGGCAGAGAGAAAGATGGATTGACAGATTTGCATACTTAGTTTGACAATCAATTCTATGCCGATCACTTTCAGGTGAACTGAGGAAATAATGTGACAGAAGAGAGCAGGAGTAAAATAACAGAGGGTCAGAGAGATGGAGACAAGAAGTGAGAGGAGATACTTGGTAAGAAGGAGATGAACTGGCAATGGAAGTAATTTTATTTTTACAGGTTGGAGGACACTCACACATATAGCCAGAGGCAGTTCATCAACTGCTTGTCACTGCTTCCTCCCCCCTCTTCTTCTCTCCTTAGAGGGAATCTTGTCAGGGTCAGGGGTGGAGATTACCTATCTTGGACACAAAACATCCTCTACCTCTCCATTGTACTCACAACCCAAACTTCTAAACTTTAACTCACCACTTTCCATTTTAGCTCAGTCAGCCTGTCAGAGATTCATAGCTTGATACGGATTTATAAAGATTGAGGAAGAAGTGTTATTAATGCAATTTCAGGTGGCTTTTGCATAGTAATGCCTTAAGAATTTGTGCGTCTTCTGCGGCTGCTTATGTTTACACGTGGGTGTGTGTGTGTGCGTGTGTGTGTGTGTGTGTGTGTGTGTGTGTGTGTGCGCGCGCATAAAATTGTGCGATAAACACATGGAAGACAGCGGCTACACACGTCTATTATTCCACAAACAAATAAATTATAAGTGCCAGTTTTCTGTCACTCATTAGAGACTATTCATTGGCAAATCCCTTTCGCCTTCAAGCAAGTACATATTACTGTATTTTCCATCTTTTTTAAATATTTTCTTCCCTGTTTCTGTGCCATGACACCCAACAGTTTTTTTGACTGGCGAGTCACACAAAGCTCCTCCGTCCTTCTGCTGAGCCACATGACAAAAAAACTCTTGGGGAGATCATTTTATCTTACTCTTGATTGCCAGATAATTATCAGTTAATTATTTAGAGCCTTAAATTAATTTGCTAAAAATAGCCCCTGTGCCTCTGCGTTGCCAGTGGAGACGGCTCCATTATTCCTTTCTCCCCGGTCTGCGTCTCTCCCTCTCCAGCTCCCTGTCTTTGACAGCTACTTCTGCCACTCAAGTCTTAGTGTAATCTAATAAAGGATGAGGTTGTCCTTTTGTATTTTAAACAACCCAGTTTAAGCTTAATTCTTCTGCACTGATTGTTTGAATTCCTCTGTGTCGTGTTTGTCATGCCTCCCTCTGCCAGATGTGAAAATTGGGTTTAATTTACAGCATGTCAATCAAACAGCACTATGGCACCGTTTATAGGATACTGAAGTGATCATAACAGCACAATATAAAAGTTATTTTTAGGCCCCTAGTTAAGATTAATAAAGCAAACTTTATTCCGTAACATCCACTATCTTCACTTTGCTGGTGGTTTTGTCCACCAATAACTTAACCTGCACTTCACAACACTCTTCAGTGGATAGCATCTTCTCTTTACTTCTAACTCCACTCTTTGGACACTTCATTAGGCTGAAAGTCTTCTGAACAAAGAAATGTGCTGTAAGTGGTCTTATAATGGGATTCATTGGCTCAAAGAATCGAAATTTACCCCCCTCTTTTTTTCCTTTGCATGCACTCGCGCACACACATACACGCACAAACACACATGCACACACACACACCAAACCAGGGGCCAAATAGGCTGACCTGCTGAATGGGTTTGTGCTGTGGTAATGATAAGGCTATTGAATGGAGCTGTACTCTGTCACGCTAGCTGCTGGGCCAGTGGTCCTACTGAAGGAATCTGATCAATATACTCTCTCTCTCTCTCTCTCTCTCTCTCTCTCTCTCTCTCTCTCTCGTATCCATCTTTTAACAAACTTGCCACTTTTCTTTCTTGTCCTGCAAACAAATTAAAACTTGAACAACTGTTGCCTAGTTGCACTCAACCTTTTTGCACTGAAGCATGCTTACTTCACCCATTCAGAACCAATTATTTTCCAAACACGCATAATAATACTGTAATGGTAGATTTCCACTCTAAATAGGCTCATTAATCATTAGCATTTGTTTTTATTAAAATACTTTATTATGTTTTTTTTTTTTACATATTCCAATGAAGGAGAATCTGAAATCCACTAACCTAATAATAAAAATAACAACAAATTTTTATTATTTTTTTTAATGAATGGTTAATTCATATAAATGAATTAAGTAATGCTTCCAAATACATTTTATGTGTATTTTGTATTGTATTTAACACCTCTGCTCAAAGTATCCTAAATTTCAGAAGTATTTATAGAAACCAATATGTTCAAAAACTCCTGAAATGAATATGTTATATAATCAGTTGGATACATTATAAGCTGACTTTGTCAAGGTAAATCAAATCAAAACAGTATTTCCCTATTTTTTCTGTACCTCCTCTATTCATTTGACAATCACATCCACTGTCAATTCCATCTAGCATAAGCTATAAATCTATCATGTGATATTTTGACATGTATAAGTAATATTCCATCACAATTATATTAAACACAGTTTATACAAAATGTATGTAACATTCATCTGTTCAGTGTATGTTTAACAATATGATTATTTGATTAAAATGTGCCTTGCACTTCCTCCTTGCCCCATAGTTGGCATTGCTGATGAAAAAGGTGAGGTGGCTGTTATTGCAGCTGACTTTGATGATTTAAAACACTTTATTTGGCTAGACTCCAATCAGATAATTTTGGGAATTTGGGTGGAGTCAGACCACAGACCGTGTGACACAGTAGCGATCTCCCCGGTGGTCTAGTTCTTGCCCTTACATCCATCTGACCAATTACTGAGCAGCGCCATTGATTGCAAGCACACCGATAGGCACACATTGCTGTCAATCATGATAGCATTAAATAACTTATTAAAACCAAGATTTTCAGAAAAAACTAGCACTTGAAGCAGCAGTGTGACAGAAACCATCTTACGTAAAATGTATTTGGTGTGTACTTTGAGTTTTTAGGTTGGCCCGTGTCCCATCTCCTCACATAGTGGAAGTAGGGTGTATGACTTATACTGTAGCCAGCAGCCACTTTCAGGGAGCTGTCATGTTGTCTGTAGTTATTTACAGTCCATGATCTAGACTTCATTGGAATGGACGTAATTTTTATGAGTTGGTTGATAACGAATGGGTTAAATCATCTCCATTGCAACAGTTTAGGCTTTTGAAAGCCATAAGTGTCAGCAAATATGAGCTGTTGGCCCAAATGGCCTTACCTTTGTTAAAAAGGTTGATTATCATATTTTGAATAAATAAGTGAAACAATTTAGACATTGATTTTCATTTCGTTTGAGCAATTTAATGATTTGTGCAAAAACCACACTAGTTGACCTTGCTGGGTGTCAGATTTCTCACTCTCTCACACACACGCTCACACATATCTAATTGATTTAAATAAATCTGCCTTTGTTGTGGGTGTGGAATTAATATTCTCCAGATCCAGTTGCTAACCCTTGCTCTCATTCCCGTATTAGAACAGGGCAACGATTGATGTTATTGTTGAGTTATTTACAGCTTATCAATGTAATTTACATAATATAAGAGAATTCAGCTATAGTCCATGTTGTGTTCATTGTGCAGCACAGAGGGTTGAAGCAGTCCAGCATGAAGGCAGGAGATTTCATTGACATTTAAAACACTCCTCAGCAGTCTAGAGGCACACATCAAAGGCAACCCAACATGATGTCCATTTGCAAGCTGCGCTGCCTGGCTTGATTACTGGTCTGATCAGGAAGCATGCATTAAGTGGCCACCTAAGAGGTCCCATTTCCAGCTTTATGCACTGTGATCACACAAAGAAGATGTAATCTGGACACGCTGTGAGCAAACCTTGGTCAAACAGCACTTTTCAAATACTTGCCTGCATTTGTTTAAAGTGGCCGAGAGTAGCAGATTGTATATTAAGAGTTTACAACATCGGGATGATTCAGGCAATCTTCAGTCACAGTATAAGTGATAATTTGCTATTCTTTTAAGTGTTAATTTGCATCATTTTGCTTTTCTTGTTGCAAGTATTTTTTCAAGATTGTATGTGTCTTACATTTGTTTTACTACATTTTAATGACTAGTGAATATAAGCAAGAGTAGCTGCATATTAGTGAGTGGAGACAGAAGCTCCACAGATTTCTGCCTTTAAAAACACAGCAGCAGTTTGGCACTATGTTTTTGTGGTTTTATATTTTTAAGGGCCTCCCATGCTCATCATACCCTGCGCACCATAAAGCTCAGCTTAATATATGCAGTCTGACGCTAACAATTTATAAAAACTCAAGTAGTTAAACCACCAGTCTCCACATTAACACCTCAATTGAAAGAAATCTATAAAATAAATTAATTTGAATGTGCCACTTATATAACACACATCAGTGCAGCTTCGATACACCTACAGTAGTTATGATTTGGTGGAAACTGGCTGGACAATGAGTGTGCGTGTCTGTGTGAGAGTAAGTTTGCAAAACGCTTGGTACATGCAGATAAAGACTGTTAAAACAAAGAGGCAGAGAGACAGAGCATAAAACAAAAAAGTGCAGACCAGCAATTGTGATTCATCACTGTCAACGTCGCATAGAACTACATAGACATGATGTGTGCAAGGAAACAAGCCTATACTGTGCGTCCCACACATTCTCTGTACTCCCTCAGCAGCAAAGCCAGACAAGTCTTTTAAATTGATCATACTGTGAGGAAAAGGCTGGATTTCCTCCCCAGTAGGAGGTTAGAAGCATAGTGTGTTAGTATTCTAATAATTTGTCTAGAAATAAGGCGAGCCAGATCAGCGGCGATTGTGTTTGACTTTATAGCTGTGGAAAAAGCAATATTGTATGTTTCAATATTTTAAGGTGTTCAGTAAATGCATCTGAATATTTAAACTGAAATCACATGTGATTATGAGAGGAACAGATTGTTTTCTTTTTTTTTTCAGCTCTATTTTTGCTGAGGGAAAGAAGGTTAGAGTTACTGAAATCTATCAATGTGTGACACTGGTTGTTGGGGTGCAATTCACTAGTTTCATCACAATACAATATCATATCAGTTCCTTGGACTTGAGACCTGTGCAGAACTCTTTTCCTAATCCCTCTCCCACCTACTCTCACTTAGTTTGTCTATTCCCACCCAGTCCTGCAGGGTGTGTGTCAGCTCCTGTCCACACCCGCAAACATTCTGACCATAAGTGCCGGCACAGTCAATAAACTGAGTTGTCTCCCATCCTGCATGGCAATCGCTTTATTGTACTGTGGTGTTAGAAAAGATGTGTCTACCTGACGGTAATAATTAGCCAAATTATAATCTTGTGCTAAGTAATTACAGTTACCACGGTAGTGTTATTATTGTCTGCAATATTCTTGAGAATTTCCTCCGAATGTCGAACTTGCCTTGCTTTTATTTTGTATTATAATGTCCTGCAATTGTGTTGTTTAATCTCCAGGATCCCAATCCCAAAGCAGTCCTTTGTTTTTGACATCTATGCAATATTTATCACAAAGTTTGCTACGATGCCATTTTTGATTTGATTCAAATTAAGGACCTTGATGATATCACCTGACCATTTAACACAATCTGATACAGAAAGAGGCTGCCACCACCTTTTTTTTTTTTTTTGCTTTTGCCCACCAAATAAAGCAAAATATAAATAACTGTAAATAATTGTAACCAGTTAAGTGCCGTTAGGTTTACTCAAAATCAGCTCAATTACAACAGTCAAGGTTTATAGGAAAATATGCTGTTTTTCTGTTGTTTTTTTACTCGTCACCATTGTTAGTTTAAGCCTGTTCACATCGCATAAATTAGCCAAGTTGCTAACACAGTTTTTATCTCATTAAATTGGATCTGTGATTGTTAAATCAATACATATACCCAGATCAGTGGATTGTTACACCCCTACTTGGTATAACTGACATCTCAGAGTTTTCTCATGGCTGTTTTTTTCCCAAATGATAAATATCAAAGCATGTAGTTGTCCAAAGAGTTTTTTTGTGACTGTTTAATACTGTTTACAAGCTTGCATGTGTCTATTAAATGGCACGTGTGCTGTCTGTGTCCTTGCACATACTTGTCTCTTCAAGGGGCATCTTGCGAGCCATTGTAATGTAGACATAGGGATTGATGTTTGCCGATTAGATCAGCGTCAGGGGAAGCGAGAGACTTGACCTTTCACAGTTTGACAAGTATGAACATTGTAAACACAGTGAATTTGCATTGTCATGTTTCCACTCTGTGAAAATTACACTGAGAAGCACGGGCCCTGGGCATTGATGTGACATGAGATTGCTTTGGATGAGGATGAAAGGATGACAATGCCATAAAAGGTCATCAAAGATGAAAGCATGTGGGTGCATGCGCGTGGGTGTGTTTTTCAATAATCTTTATGGGAATGTTTTGTGTTCACATACACTCACTCAGCTGCACCATTATAGTGGACTTCAAATTATTTTTTGAATTTTTCCATGCTATCTCTCCCCTTTTTTAATAGCTTATCCATGATTCAACAGGTCATTCCCATGGACCTAATCCCCTCATATCTAATTTATATAGTCTCTTTTCCTTTATCAGATGTAGTCATTACACCCACCAGTCTGCCCCTCATTGAGTTGTTCCAACACCAGCTGGGTGCTGTAGTGAAGAGCTTTGAATGCTTAAGCAGAAACAACCTTCCTCTCTACAGGTATAAATATTTCAGGGGCAGACGGGCAGAATAAATTGACAGTAAAATTGACATCAAATCTGGCTTTTAATTTCAAGAGAAAAGGGATGCAGGAGCTGCAGGGAAGATGATGGAGAGGAGTACAGAGAGAGGGGAGGTTATGACCCCTGTGTCAATGCGGTGATATAATTCACTCAGCCTGTGATGTGTGAAAAACACACCCCTCACGGCTATTAAATATAGATGTGTGCGCTATCTATGTTTTTTATATACACTACTGTACACTATATACTTATGAATGTCTGTTAGGCCCGTCATGATGATTACGTTATCTACTTATTGTGATATATTTGGACATGACCTCAATCATTTTGCAGTCCAGAATATCGCACATTGTGTTTACATGCATGTTTGTTTTTATACAGATGTCACCAACATTTTAGCCAACATGATGCGGAAACAAACAGCAGCTGTTTCACTGACCATTATAAGACTCGGGCACAGCAGTTCTGTTTTTTTTACTCTCCACCCCCACCTTTCACGAGTCTGAACAACACTTTAAAGAAGACACAGCATAGCTTAGCAGTAGCCTGCAGCTGCACTTTTGAGGTTGAATATGCAATCCTGATATTCGTTAGCTTGCCAACCTCTTGGCAACAAGCCAAAAGTCCGTTGGTTTTTTTAAAGTTGTTGTTTTTCTTCAACATCTTCATCCTCCACTTTGTAAGTCCAATAGCAAAATGCCCAGTTCTGAGACCGTTCATTCCCGGGAGCCAACCGCAGCTCACCAGCCAGATTCGGTGTTCCCAGAGCTTTGCTAAACTTGTCTATCAGTCACAAGAGGCATGACTTGGTTTTGTTTTTGTTGGCCAAATTTTTTTCTAATTTGTAATTTTGGGCTATTCCTATAAATGTCCCTTAACTTTATATATACTTTATTGTTTATATAAACAGGGGTTAGTTTCTTTTAAAAATGTGCAGTATGGATGTATATATTTTTATGTTTCATTATGCTGTTCTATTATCATTGTATCACTGGCATCAAATGGTCTCAAAATTACAAATATGTCATTTATCATTTCACAATTTATCGTAATTATTTCAGGGACAACATATCCATCAAAAGAAGTTATCCTGACAGGGTGAATGTGTAAAAATAAATTAAGTTGCAGGCTGTTATTTTTTCAAATATTTTGACTGCGAAGTGAATAAAGGAAGCATTTGAGACATGGAGAACATTGAGGGTTAAGAGGTTAAAGTCGAGTCTGATCAGTGCAGCGGCACACTTAAGTATTACATTAATTACATTTTGTGAAGGGGAGGGAGATGGCATCGAGTAATCACCACCCTGTTGGCACCTTCTATAATCCAACCGAAAGCCAGAGAGAGAGGGTGGTATCTAAATGCCGTGTGTGTGTGTGTGTGTGTGTGTGTGTGTGTGTGTGTGTGTGTGTGTGTGTGTGCGTGTGCGTGTGCGTGCGCGCAGCGACAAAGACGGATCAACAGGATAGAGTTTCTCAATGGCACACTGTTGATTTTCATCCAAGGTTTTGTTTTGATTAGTTTGGACAAAGTCCAGCAATTTTCTGAGAGTATTGTTTCACCAAGGTATTCAGTTTGCTACAGATTTAATTATTTTCCACATGTGAAAGGAACCTGACTTGAATTCTTTATCCTTGGCTTCTCAGATTTATATTTCACATGAGCTGAGGTTGTAGAGGCCTGAAACACCATTTCTCTTGTTCTTTAAGAATGTTCTTTATCTGAAGTGCAGCATAATCAGTGAGCAAAGGCAGGTTGGCTGCCTTGTATAAAGACAGTAGACAGCTGTTGCTGTGCAGTTCTTTAGCTCTGATTGTGTTGGTCCTTCAGTTGGTTCGTCTGTAAATCAGTCTGTCTGTCCACCACTTTGAGGGGACAAATATCTTAACCAGTATCGGGTCAATGGCAGTGGAATTTGGTGCAGACGTTCACTTTCCCAGAGATAGTATTGTAATAATTACAAGTTGTGAACCCTGACTTTTCACGTAGTGCCACCAGCAGTTAACAGTTTTCATTTATCCTTTAAAATATCTTAACGGCTAATGAATGGATTGGCATGAATGTGGCCATTGGTGGGGACAATTCTGTCCTTTTAAAATATTAGTAAGGACACATTCGTACCACCCAAATGCAAATCTATGCTTGTGCAAATCATAGTGTGTTACTTTATGTAGGTTTAAGGACAAACAGTGAATGAAAACAGTGTGAATTTTAACATACTAATTAAGATAGTGAGCATTTTTAATTAGCATCAACTTGGTGACATTTTTAATATGGGCACATCACCTTGCTAACATAAACATTTTCATTCAAAACACCACTTAAACTAAAGGAACTCACTGCCCGTTTGTTCAACCTGCTAGCGTGGTTGTTTAGCTATATTTACAGACACTTACAATTACATTTTTCTGAAAAGTAAATCAGGACACATCCGGATATCTGACTGCACCTTTAAACACACACAATATACTGTCTCCTTTAAATGTTGGCAGCTCCTCCCACCTCCAGCCCTCCCTCTCTCCACTACAGCCTCCTTCCTCTCACACACTCCCCTCCTCCCTCCATCCACCTCAGCATCAGGTCACATCCCAATTTTCCGGAACTGGCTGCACTGCTAATGCCCTCCGAGAGCCTCGGTGTCTGCTGTGCCGTGGCCCATCTCAGGACACTGTCAGCCTCTTTCCTGCTCGCCCCACGGACCTCCCTCTGCTTGTATCACCACACACAACAGAACGGTGCTGTCCCCCTCACTTAGGAACCTGGCTTACACTGTGGAGAGGAATACTAAAATGTCATTTCTTGGCTAACAGGGGTTAAAAAAAAAACCTTGTAAACCTAACAACACAGGAGAAATTCCTTTCTCTTACCTATTCTGCCTTCCCTTTCTTGCTTTTTAACTTTTTTAAAAAGCAAGAAATTAAAAAAAAACACAAAGCAAACACAACTTATTTTAGATGTATTATACAAAATTTAAGAACTGTTGCATTGCATGCAACTATTGCCTGACTAGAATTACTTTTTTTTTTTTTTTTACATCTGAAAGTCTATATGCTGTCTCTCTCTCCCCTTTCCTACCTCTGCACTCCATTCCTCCATCCCTCTCTCATCCCACGCTCGCTCTCAACATGATGGGTTGTGTCCAGTCAGTGGGCAGCTTTGGTGTAATTTGGCCCACAGGGGCTGTTGGCAGGAGGTGTGGGGATAAAGGGAGCAGGGATGGTGGGGTTTGGAGAAAAGCAGGCTTAGTGTGGGGCCTTGGATGGAGGGGCCAGCCAGCACATAGGAAAAGCATTAAATAAACATTAATGCAACTAGGTTACAGGAGATTTATTAAGGAGGCTTTTTGGGCCCCCGCTGTAGGGTTTTATGCAGCACTTTAATAACTCTCTCATGCACTCAGGTAAACAAACCAGGTAATTTATTGCCATCCTCATAGGTGGCCATTGTGAAAACTGTTTTAACTTTGTTTTGGCTCATAAATGGATTTTTTTTCACCTCTTTCTCGGGGTTTTATCACGAAATTGAATGGAGTCTGGCTCAGAAAAGCTTTTTTTTTCAGTACATCTAGGGTAAGTCTGACTTGGA
The DNA here is from genome assembly GCF_026936395.1 of Plectropomus leopardus. Lineage (NCBI taxonomy): Eukaryota > Metazoa > Chordata > Actinopteri > Perciformes > Serranidae > Plectropomus > Plectropomus leopardus. The sequence goes on from NC_142183.1 coordinate 13,084,191, forward strand.
TATGATTTTGATGTCACTTTGTGGTGTTAAAAATGAGTGCCCTTAATCGTAGCTTACTGATGTTAAATGTACCCTTTCTGGCACGTCAAACGTACAGATAAAAAGTGACTGATTAAACACAGTAATGAGGACACTGTGGCAGGACAAAGAACTCATTCTAGATTTTGACAAGGACAGGGTGGGTTTTGGCAACAACAGGATATTTGGGAGTGAAAGAGAGAGAATTATAAAACCATGAACTAGCAGAGCATTGCCATCAACATCGCATTTTACATCTGACGTTGTATTTGTAAATCAACACTGTCAGATAAGACGCCGTCAGAAAGTGGAGCTGTGTGAACCAAGCCTTAGTGTGTTATGTTTAGTGACTTGCTGCTTTTCCACGAGCCCTTTTTGAACTATAATTGTTTATCCTCCAGTTGTGTCAGCTCCAGTTACTGAAATAGTCTTAAAAACAGCATTCCTGAGCTAGGCAGAAATTCAAGAAAGACAAGACACAGAGCTATAAAAAGCCAGTGTTTGCAAGGTTAATTAACTAATCTGACCATTAGCATATAAGGACAAAATATAAGGAGTAACAGATATGTTTAAGGGCATCCACTTGCATCCACATGCATGCTTGCAACATTAAGCCTCCAGCCCTGGAGCAAATGTTTTGTTTGCTTTGTTGAGGTGCAGTGCACGGGAAGTGCAGGCGGTAGCACTTCTCTGAGGACTGCAAGAAGAGGAGAGCAGAGACTGACGAACAGGGTCGGGGCAACCAAAGGCTGCATGACGCTTTACCTTGAGACCCATCGCCTCTGCTCCCTGCTCTGCTTCAAGCCCAAAGTGAGGTGAATGCCAGACACAGCTCAGACTGCATACTTGTGAAAGTTCACTCTGTGTAGGAGAGAAAGAAGGGAGTTTTTGTTTGAGCGAGAAATTTAATGGAGAGAATATCAAGGGGAAATGTAGAAAGAATTATAAAGGGGATGCATTTGAAAGAGACAGTGTCGGACAGGAAGAAAGGAGAAAGAAATAATAAAAAGATTTATCTTTGCAGAGGGAGAGACAATAAAGGCTACAATGACTGCGAGAAACTGAGGGAAAGAAGAAGAGTAACAGACAACCTGACAGAGAGACATTCAAAGAATGAGTGTACGACTGTGTGTGTGTGTGTGTGTGTGTGTGTTTGCCTGTTCATTCTGGCTGTGTGTGTGTTTGATGAAGGCTCCAGCATACCGGTTGTGTTGCTGCAGGATAGTGTGCGTCAGGCTCCATCAATATGACATGTCTTTGATGTGGAAATACAAGGAGCAAAAGCCCAGTCAGCCTCAGTCCAGTTCCCAGCGGGACACATCTACCACTGTGCATGTGCATACATGTGTGTTTGAGAAAGTGTGTGTGTGTGTGAGCGAGAGAGAGAGAGACTAAGAGAGAAAAAGAAACACAGAGAGCCACAAGCCACAACAAGCAGCAAAAGTAACCACTGACTCAATGTTTTTTTAACTGCTATTCTACAAGGGAGGCAACAGTTGTGACCTGAACATTTTCCGAGCTAAAAGCACTGTGGACTCTGCTGTAGAGAGGAATCAATATTGTATCTAAATGCCGTTAATAAGGCTTCCCATGCCAGAATAATATCAACATGTCTTTTGCTGCTAAATTGATACATTAATATTTGGTTTGCTTTTTGGCATGAACCTGTTGCTGATTTTCTGTTATAAATATTTATGCTTTTCTCATTTCATCCTGTGGAGTCAATGTTCTATTCTGACCAATTAGACATTGGCTGCGGTTACATGCACACCAGAATTCCCTTAATATTCAGTATATGACAATATTTCTAGTTTGATGCGGGTCATATAAACTGCATATTCCTTTTAAATAGTCCAAATTAGTTTGTTTTTCCAAATTTAGCATTTTCACATTAAGAAATGGGATATCCCGGGGTTATTTGGTACCATTATAAGGGGATATACACAGCCAATTTGTAATATGTTTGTCAATATGTGGATTTTTTACTGCAGTTTGAGACCCACTGCTTCTTATCAGTTTACCGTTGGCTCTGTGGGTTGTCACTGATATGTTGAACGCAAATGACCTCGCAAAGAGTTCGCAAGACTGTAGGTTAGAGATGAATTCCCAAAGAAAATCCCACATTTGTGGTCAGAAAGAAAAACACATATGCTTTGAAACTTTATGAAAGACTTTTTGATATGTGCAAATATCGCAGCACAGACCTTTTCAAGAAGGTGAAGGAAAGAAAGGAGTCCAAACAAGTCAACCACCGCTAGGACACTGAAAAAAGTCCTACATTGATGCAAACATGCAACATAACAAGCGGTTCTAGTTGCTCTATTTTTCCATATTTTGATGTGATAAATAACATGTTAAGGCAAGTTAATGCAAGTGCAGCTGCATGTAAACAATAGTGTTAGTGGAATAATTATTTTAATTAATAAAAGTAAGCAGCTTAGTAAGAATATTGTCTTTTGGAATAAAGGCAAAAACTGGACTATTTTGTGCTTGTAAACACAGTAAATGTTTAGTGTGAGCATTTTAAGTAAAGCTCAGTGTAGCACTTGAAATTGACTGCAGTTGTATTTTAGGATGAAGCACTGAGGTTCAGTTTTAATAAATGACACTGTGAACCATATGGTGCTGTTTGTGGTTGGTCCCCAGAAAGGGATTTCTTCTCTGCAAGGATCATTGTAGGACGTTACCAAAGAGATACAACTGCGATACAGTACGACTGTCAGGAGTTTGGATGTTGAAAAGATATCTTTCTTTGGCAAACTTTTGCTTTTACATCTATCTGTCGGGCCCCTGAGTTTTCACACACAAGTGCAGTGAGGGGGAGGTGGTCAAAAGAAGAGATAAAGGCAGTCTGACAGAAGCAAGGGGGATAAATCAGGTCCAGGCAGACAAGGAGATAAAGACAGGGAAGAGGCAAGACAGAAGAATGAGTCCATCCGTCGGGCCTGTGTGTGGGCTTGCTGCTAACCTGGACTGTGCCATCGCCGCTGCTGTTTTGGTAAACACTAGCTTGCAGGGAGGTAATCCGACCAGCCTTCCCTGTCAGTGCTTTTATTCCCTGTCAGCTACACAAAGGCCTTCTTCCACACATACAACATGTGAGCATATGTACAGTAAGAGCACAAATACATCACACGCATACAGACACATGCGCATGTGTTATTCATATCCACATGGAAACAAAAAAATGTGAGTTAATAACTTGCCTAGGGACAACAGAACAATCCCTGGACCTGAACGTGGATGCCTACCAAGACGACAGAACAAACAAACAGACCATGAATAAATGGCATTGTAGAAAAACACTGGCTTTCACATGATAATTGAAGATTTTTCAAAGAACAATATCTTGGTTACTGTTTAGCCCTGACAATCACAGGCCACATGCTGTATCACCAGCCTGTGTATGTTGCCAAGGCGACTGCATATGAGCACTAATAATGTCTATCATCACCCATGACGCTGTGGACAAGAGGCTGCTGCCTTAGAATGTAAGCATAGCATAAAGAGGCATAATATAAGTAATGCTTCTCTTTTTTTTTGACAATAATCATGTCAGTGTATCTATCATATACCTCCCTTGGTTATTGCATGTCAATACAGCGTTTTCGAGGGTATCAGCATGACAAATCCCAAAGGAATTTCTAAAATATCAGAAAGAAGTAGACAGAAAGAATAAAAATATGCATTTTGAGAGCTACTTTCACCATTTAATTTGTCAGTGGAGTGCTGTAAATTAAGAAAAAACATGACGAAGCTCACTGATCCCAATACAAGCATCAGGCACCCCACCTCTTTACCGTTCAAGTGAAGGACAGACATACGCCTGAACTTCTTGCCCGGTAAACCAATCTATTGTTTCATTGAAAGCTAATACGCAGTTATGACTTCCTGTATTTTTCATTATCTATTATACATCTTAAGCCCATTACTAGCAAAACTAAATCACCCTGCTTTCTCAGTTGTTGGAGGAGCAAACACTCAAATTGTATTTAGTTGCTTAACTTAAAGTTAAAACATAAGTAATGTATCATTAATATTCAACCATCTGTGTTTGCTTATGTGCTAAGATGGCTAACAATGGTTAGCGTATTACCATGGAACAAACAAATTAGTTTTTGTTGATCTTGAATGGATTTATTTCTAAGTGAAGTCTTCATTTGAATTCATATTGGACATCTCTTCTGTGCGGAAAAGCAAAAAAAAATGACTGCTCTGCTCACTTCTATTTTATTTAAAGTGGTAGCTAATCTGGCAAAACCACTGGCTGGTGTTTTAACCTTTCCGATCACCAGACTGCTGATGCATGTTTCTCCGTTGGACACATTTTCAAAAGCCTTGCCACATCAAAAAATCTCAGCAATTATTTGCAAGTACAAAGTTATTGTAACCAAAGGACCAAACTGATGGCCAGAGCTATAAAAATAAAACTAAATTTCCACCAATTTAAATCCACATTACAGTGATAAGCTTTGAGCTATTACAGATATTATAGCTATAATAACTATAGCCGCTTAAGAAGGAAGATGAAAATGATTTAAGACGCAGCAGGTGTTGGACACCACTGCTGATGCATTGATGCTGCTGCTGGTGGAGTTTCTATTGCGGATAGTTTTCTTTCTTTTTTTCTTTGTCTTTGTTTGCAAGCCTGTACATGGAGGTGTACACACGTTGTTTGTATGTGTGTGTGTGTTGTCTGAAGTTGTGTCGTAGTCATCCCACACAGGGCGCGTGAGTCTTGGAGTGTCCAAGTGCAGTCTCTATGAGGTCAGTGGCTGCTGTGATAATGCTTAACTGATGCCAGCTGTCAATAGCCATTCACCAGGAGAATAGTGCTCCGCCTGTTCAGTAAATTACACAGTGCGACGTGAGCTGTGAGGTTCAAAACAACCTGACCCCACTGTTGTTGGGAGAAACAATAGAACAATGACTGCAATCAGCTTTTCCAGCAACCATCTGTGTCATGCTGCTGACTACAAAACACCTTTCCATTACTCCAGGGCTGCAGCTATTAGCTCACCATGCCATTGACTCCAAAGTGAGTTGGAGAGGTTATTGTAATAGCACATTAGATTGTCTCTGACCCTTCTTTATCCAGTGTTTTGTTTTGTTGACCTTGACATAGGTGGGCTTTTTGAATGCTGTAAAGCCCCTGGAGTGATCATTTCTCACAATGGCTTGTTTTGTCACGGATGAGCACATTTGTGAGGTGTCATTATATTTCTGATTACAGTAGCTTTTAATGTGTTTTTTTATTTTATTAATTTTATGCTGTTTGTGTTTGAGACATGTTTTTCTCCTTTTTTCCTTAACTCTGTCCCTCTCACGGCTTCTCCAAGCATGCGCGTGAGCAGTATGAAAAACTGTCCACAATGCACAAGAACATGCAGAAGCTCTACGAGAATATTGGCAGCTATTTTGCCTTCGACCCCCACTCAGTCAGTGTGGAGGATTTCTTTGGAGAACTGGCCAACTTCCGCATGCTGTTCATGGTGAGTATATAGTTTATGGTTTGTGTACATGCACATGAGAAGTCTCACGCAGACAAACAGAAGCCACCGCCCACACATGCACATTCTTTATCACACACTTTCATTTGCTTACACACATAAGCTGTCACTGAAATGTGAACTTGCTCACATTTTCAACAGACTTTCAGTAGGTCTAAACTGATGGAGAAAACATGTGTGGACATTACAGTGTTATACTTTTATGGATGACACTCATTTGCACAGGAGCAAATCTTCAGCAGGGGGTGGACCGCCCTGAATATACATGCATGTGTATTAAAGAAGACCCATTATGCTCTTTTTCCAGTTGATACCTCTTATAGTAGAAACCCAAAATATATGTTTATGTGCTTTAATGATCGCAACAACACTGTTTTCCCCATATTTTCTTCACTGGAACGCCTCTGATCACCTTCAGCCTCAGCTTCAGCACCTGTCTCTTTAAGCGCCTCTTCCTGAAAAGCTCAGACTGCTCTCATTGGTTACTGTTTCTGTGTCCTCTGCATCTTGTTATTTCGTTGCCTCTTCATTTCTGATGTAGCTAAAAGTAGCAGCTAGGGTACATCATTAACATTACTCACTTGCTGTAGCATGTGTGGAACAGGTATAAAGACATATGTCACTATCTTACATCAACTTGCGGTCAAAATAGAAAAAACATTAGAAAAAGACTACTGAAAATGGTCTGTAGCCTGAGGTTTTGCTCACAGTGATTACTTTTCACTCATTAACCTCATCATTTGAGACTGGCCATGTTTAATATGAACATCCAACATTGCAGCATTATTTAAATGACAGAAAATGAGGAAAAACGTAATAGCTTTCCTTATTGTTAATAATAATAATAATGATGATAATAATAATAAAAGCTTTATTTAAATAGCAGCTTTAAAAACAGTTTCCTGGTGCTTTGACAAACAAGGCAAAGCAAAAGCAGAAGGGTTTCTTGCAGAGGACAAACAATAATGCCGAACTAAGACCAGACAAAATATAAAGTTGAAGAAAACAAAAGAGAAACAATTACAGAACAAAAATAACAATAAAACCCAAACCAATAAGAGTAAATACAACTCAACAAATATTAGCAGTAAACACAGAAATAATAGTACTAATAATAGAATTAACCACGATCAGGACAGAATCAAAGAACTAATTAAAAAAATACATCTAAAGACAAAATAAAATAGATCACATAACAGCAAGTCTATTAAAATGGGTTTTAAGAAGTAATTTAAAAGAAGTCACTGATTCTGGGAGCCATATCTCCTCGGGCAGATTTTTCCAAAGCTGAGGGGTCCTGACAGCAAAAGCACGGTCACCTTTAGTTTTAAGCCTTGACTTTGGAACAGCCAGAAGGGCCCCACCTGAGGATCTAAGGCTGCAAACTGGCTCATAAGGGGTCAACATTTCTCTTATGACGCTTGGGGCCAGACCCAAAATAGCTCTAAAAGTGACCAGTGAAATCATACAATTAATTCTAAAATGAACAGGGAGCCAGAATTTGGGTGATGTGATGTCATCTGTTAAAACCTGTGAGAAGCTTAGAATAAACTGTAAAATTAGATACATTTGCTATAATTGCTAAATAGTTTAATATATAAACATGTCTACTTGTATCCACCAGGCAGTGTAAAAAAACACTGTAAATTCTAAATAATTGTGCCTTTGGAAGCAGAGATAACATGCAGCCTCACTTTCCCTACCGGACACTGTGTCTTTGAATATCTTATGTGAAAAATATGCTATTTTATGTGCCATTATTTTGCTATATCCAGTTATTTTTAGTAGCTCCCCTAAACTTTTAGCTGAGGTGAAGGCATGCATGCATGTCAGATATAAACTTGAATCACAGCAGAATAATGGATCCACAGGCTCTTGAACAGAAACTGATAAGATTTTTTTTTTTTTTTTTCAGAGATTATTTAAAAAAAAGGAAAAGTGGTGTTTTCTCAGTGTTCCACTCTGGCCAGCCCTTACAGGCCTGTGTTATGACAGATCTGCTCCAGAGCCACAGATGACATTATACAACTGTAATCTGAAAGTGAGCAACAAGGGCAGAAACATTTCCTTCACAGCCATCTGATAGTCCATCGAGAGCTGTGCCTTTTGAGCCAATCAGCTGCTACTTTCAGTTCTGGGAATGATTTCACTCTCCTCATCTAAAACTGCCAGAAAGTTTTTGGTTTAGGAGAGTGCACCACATTTTCTGGCCACCTATTTTGGTCTTTTTATTCCCCCGGTTGGCCCTGACATGCTTTTCACTCTTTCTTTTAAGTTCTTGCACTGTTCCCTGCAAAAATGTTACCGCGCTCACCTGCTGTGTGATTTCCTTCCATATGTCATCTTTTAGTAGGTCATAATGCCACTGTGTCTGCCAACGATTTTTTTTTCAGGATCACAGACGTAACCTTTTTTTTTTTTTGTCACTGGATTTTTTTTCTTTTTTCATGTTTTTCAATGCCATTGCAGCCTGGAAGGTTAGAAATATAGGTCTCAGGAACACTTTACTTCAAATTTATAAACTCCATTTATAATCAGTATATAAATTAGCTGTTTATAACATTTGATACTGTAGTTATTACTAAGCAGATAAGTGCTTCTTAATCTATTTGTCAAAAAAACTTGACCTGTTGGCATTAATGACCCGAGGCTGCTGTATGAACAGATAATGGATTACAATAAAGTAAAGTTAAATTGTAACAATATATGTCTTCAAACACAATAAAAACCAAGCACCAGCACAATACTAGTTCATTTTACCCAGTACCTAAGACACTGGGTTGCAGTCTTAGTGTTTATTTTTTCTATTACTGAGTTATTTACCCAAAATAAAATATAGTTTGGTTGCAAACCGTTCTAATCTACTCCACCTCTAGTAATGACATGTCAGTATGTGTTACAAATTTTGAAGTAATATGTAAATGTGTATCCTGTGCATGCACATCATTTTGTACAAATAAGACAGATGACAGATTTAAGGTAGAATAACCAAAATTTAGTTAATAACCATTTGTGAGGACTGGTCCATTTTTAACCTGGTAAACTTTGGTGTGTATAATTTCTGATATAAACTACACATGAATAATCACCTCAGATGTCCTTATAGCTGTTCACATCTGCACTGAAGTGCTGCCAACTACTTATTAAATGCGTATATACCACGTTTAAATGCTAAAACATGGTGTTTAATAGGATGTTTATGCAATATCTTAATTCAAGATAATTTGGGACAGTCAGCATGCAAAATATATCTACTGAACTGTACATCCAAATAGGAAAAAAAATTGCCTTATTGCATGTACTTGAGCATTCTGAGTTTCAGATATCTTAACCTGCAGAACATAACTTGGTTCCAGAGTAGATACCTGTGAACTTTTCCTTCCCACCAGCACTGATTAAGAAACGTCTAGTACTGACTTGGGAGCTGTAAGGAAAAAAGGCAAAGTTATAAAACAGATTAAAATATATTATTTGAAAGAAGCTCAGAACAGGAGAACGTATAATTTCAGTGTCTTACTGATAACAGAGCTTGATAAATGCTTGGGAAAGCCTCTTAACCTGTTAAACATAGTTTCATTAGCTCGCAGCTGCTTGTGTGTATGTGCGTGCACGTGCCGTCACCCCGGGCATTGCAGATCTTGCTGGATTTTATTAGGGAGTAATGAGTCTAGAGAGGAGGTAAAGATTTTTCAGTCCCAAAGTAGAAGAAATTGAGTTTTATTTTCCACCTGAGAGTTTCAAATTATTTTGTGTATCACTGGGAAAAAAGTTTTTGTAAAATGTGTAATATTTTCTTCTACCTAAACTAGAATTATTGGTCCTGTTCATAAAAAAGAAGCATTCTTAGAATTTATTCCATAAACACCCCGCCTTATACAATATAATACAATTTACTGTGTTGGTTAAACACATTTAAAGCTTTACTCTGCGGTATTTTCTTAAAAAAAACAAAAAAAAAAAACAATACACAGTCTTATACCAAAGTAATCCCTCTCAATCATCACCTTTAACCCAAAAGAAGTGTGTTGTTTATTTATCTGCAGAGACTCTGCCCTCTGCCTGTTTCTTCTGATTTTGTGATGTTTGCTATGTTGGCAACCAGTTGCCAGACAGTAAGCAGCATGCATCAAAGAGGAAGCAATGAAATTATAGAAACTGCGCTGAAAAATGCAACTATAGCAAGGCGAAACATCAATCCATTATGGGGGTTTTTTTACCCTCCCTGGCAATAATGGTTACGAACAATAACCAAAAATCAAGTATAATTTTCTCTCTCTCTTAAACTTGGACCAAAATCTGACCAAATGGTAGGACTAGGCAGTGCTGATCTAACACAAATCAAAATTATATTTCTGCACTGCCTATTTCTGACCTAAAATGTTTTTACAAATGTTTTTAATGCCCTGTTTAGCTGTAATAGCGAGAGTTTGTGAACAGGAACTGGGCGTCATACAGCTTCCTGCATAGTGATAATGGAGGTCCAAAAAATTGACATCAAACAGTAAAACTAAGCAGCGCTGATCAAATATAAACCAAATTCAGTGGCTGCACTGCATATTTCCCGTCTCAGGTGTTTTCGGAAGCATGTTTTAGCTTACCGTTAAACTCTAATACAAGATCAATTGTTACAAGCGGGCCTCCATTGCGTCTCATGAACAAGACAGCCTAGTTTTATGTGAGGACCCTCTTTATAATGGTGATACTTCTTTGAGATAGAACATTAAAAAAATGAAAGCGAATTCAAACAGTAAACCAGAAGTAACCTTAAATCCCTTAAAAATAATATATATTTTGATATTAGTACAACCAAATCCCAAATAATATTGAATGTTATATCACAATATAAGATGAATCTGGGGCTGGCTTTCAAACAGTAACAATATTCCTGCAAAATATACCTTTAAATTCCTACAATAAAGGTAGAAAGAATACAAAAGTGAAGAGTTTATCACTGAGGCAAACGTGAAATATACATTTTCTCTGGATCAGAGTATAAAACTAAAAATGATTTCTGGCTCTTGCCAGTGTTATAGGAAAGGTGGTTATTGATGTGAATAAAGCACAAAGGGAAAAGCAGATGATATGTTATAGAGGTAATAGTAATGACAGGGTAAACACTAGGTCATCAAGAGCTCCTTTTTTCCTGAATAGACAAGTCTGTCAAACATTTATTCAAGCGTCTTTGCTTTTCCACCTTCTACAGTCTATCCATCCCGCCTGGCACCGCCCCAAAAATTCCCAGTGTCAGGATGATGACATGGTGTCCAGGAGGCACGCTCTTAGTCTTCACAATCCATTAACATGAATGGCAAGGTCCCCTTGTCTGAATCTTTCTCCTCTCTGTACTCTGATCCCCATCTGAAACCAACTTTTCATTCCCACTGATCAAAGTGCAGCAACACACAACACAACGCTCCCTCAAGGATTCCAGAGTTGCATATCTGTAAAAGAGGCATCCACCCAAGAAAATAAATTATTCTCTCAAGCAAATAGCTGCATATGAATATTTTATTACTGATTTAAACTTTCCTGCTATGGATAAGGGGAGGGAACTGAGTGGGATAAAGTGTTGTGGTGCGGTTGGAGTGAGGGGGCTGGTTATAAGTTAATGTATTCATATAAAAACAATCCTTTAATCACCATATTCTTCAGATATTATTTATAGTTTTTGGCTCCTCAGCTCTGCTGACAGAAAGGCTAATCCCATCTGTTAGCAGAGCACAAGGAATCAATGGTTGTTTCTACTTGAATGTTGTTTTTATTTATTTTTTTTACCCTGTGAAAATAACTGAGCTAGCTCCTTTGCAGCGTCCTCATCAGCTTTTGTTGTCAGTGAAGGAATTTTTCGTCTGCTTAGTTATTTATCTTTGACAAAGTCGACCCACATCAACCATTACTGATTTGTTCCAAATGGCAAATCTAATGAACACTATGACTTCTTGGCAGCTAATAATTTAGAAAAGAGCCCTGAATTTAACCTCTTGATATGCCTGGTGTGCCTCCGACTTTTATTTTCATATTGAGACATTGAGTTGTTTGACTCAGACAGAACATCTTCGCTAACTTCTGTCTTTGTTGCACTGCCCTGTGTAATGCATTCACAGCACAAAGCATCGGCAGTATTAAAGAATTCCATTGCAATACAGTCACCCTAAATTGCTTTTACTAAAAAGCCAGGGCTTAATGCACCCGACCGACATGAGGCATTTGAGTAAACGCATTGACAGACAGTCCTCACAGAACTGAATGTAACCGATAAGAGAATCCATTAACTCTATTTTCCTTCTGTTTCATTCTCTTTCTCTCCCTCACTCCCATCCCATTCTCTTTTTTTTCTGCGTCCAATGAAATATTATTTGATTTCAGCACATGGAGTCAGTATTCGAAGAGTTCAACAATTTGTTAATTTAATGCTGCTGCCATATTCTGAAATAGAGTATGAGTGAAATGCAATCGCAGGGTCTGTATGTGTAATCCTGACCAGGAGCATGGGGGATGAGGATTTTTTCCATTAATGAGTTATCAAAGCGCAGCAGATGGGCTGGGATGAGCTAACAGTCTTCCTTGTTAATTGAGTGACTTTCTAATAAGACCAAAAGACCCAGACCGGGTTCGCAAAGTAGCAAGATAGAGCATCTATGAGATTAGAATGATGATTTGTGTGTGTGTGCTGCGTGTGCGGGTGTATCGGTCCACTTTGGAGCCCATTTGATATTTCTAAAGCTTGCTAATTCCTTCACAATATGACAAATTATCATAATCATGCTGATAATGCTGAAGATGATGCTCTGGCAGTGCTGCTCACCCCCACCTTCTTGCTGAATCACTGTCATGTTTCTTCAGTTTTTTTCACTTACACGAGCGTGACACAGTCATAAAAATCATTGCACCAGATTTCAGAGGTCACCTATCAATATGGGAATGTATCTATACCGCAGAGCAGAAGTCTCACAATCTGTAACCTATAACTTCTTGAAGCCACCCCCCAGCACATCCTGGCACACAGCGTAACAGATGGCTAATAAACACATTTGCTGCTTAAAGCCCGGGCGCTGTAGTGTTTGTAAAATTCAAATGAGATATAGCAGTGACACTCTCTGTGTGAGATCACTGGTGCAACTGAGCAGTTGGAAATACTCATTGCTCCCTCATTGGACTGGCAAACTTGTATGCATGGGAGGGGAGCCATGCTGTGGGAGATGTATTGTGTTGTGCAGGGTCAAGGAAGAACAGCAAACACATTTCATGAATTATTGAAAGAACAGACCTGGAAAGGGAAAATGCCGCCTGGCCCTTGTTGCTAGATTGGACCTGTGGGTTGCACAGCATTCGGTTTTCCAGCCAGTTATAGATAGAGGAGTACTTATAATCTCCATCTTAGACACACCGGAGGCCACAGGAAGATGTGAGTGTGTGTCACAGCTGTGGCCTCTGGTGTGTCTAAGACGGACAGACTTTCAGGTTCATAAAGCCAGAATGTGCTGCGGCAATAGTGTTGTTGACAACCCCACCTGGCAACAAGGTGCTATTATGCAAAACCGCACATTTTGTTTTGTCTTTTCAAGAAGATTCTTACTCCATATTTGCATACCCCCCTGAGCAATATGTATACGGTACCAGCACCGCATTTTCCTACTTTGCACCGGAGGGGTTCAGGGCACACAGCCAGTTATTAACATGGCGTCTGGACTGCAGGGTCTCAGTGTTTTATTTAAGGGTAGAATCAAGGCCACAGAGGACACAGTCTATCATGGGAGATAACCACAGGGCAAGAATATTTTGGTTAAGTTTAAAGTGCTGCCCTTCTCAGCACATTTTTTCATACTTTTTCATTCCCTATACTGCACTTTATCTCTCTCCATTTTCTAAACATATGTGACTGTTTGACTTTCTGCAATTAACCACATAGGTGATTTTTAAAATGTTTTATAGTGTTTATTTAGTTTGCAAACAAAATCCTCTTACAGCTTACATTAAATTATAGGTGTGAAAATCATAAGTTGCATAATTTTTTATTTGCCATAAAAAATGATAATGTACACAGCATATTTTGGTTTGTCTTGTGGTACTCATGCTGTCATGTTGCAGGACTACAGCAGTTGATAAACCCTACTCTTGGACCCAGGTGTCTTTGTCAGAGGGATTTATTACGTATAATACATTTATACATTTTTTAGCTCATTTAGAAGATCAAAGATTTTGTGGATTGTTTTTATTTGAATAAATAATTAAGCTCTCTTTTGGTGTCACTCTAACTGTACTGAAGATCTTAAACGAGGGACACGAGTCAGTGTGAAGGCCAAAAATAACTAGTTTCCATGGTCACCTGAAATCATATTGTGGATAAGAGCACTCAAGAAACAAAATAGCGAAATGCATGGATTTTTTTCAACATTCATACAGAATATTTGAGCAGTTGAGGTACCAGATCTTTTGTCTTATGTTCCGATGAGGCTTAAATCTGGTTCTCTGCACTGAAGATTATTTTTGTAAACACATCTCACGAGGATTGTTTATCTCTTGTATGTCCTCCTACAATATACAGAGTTGGCAAGAAAATGAGACCTGATACAATCAGTTGTTGCCAACGGCAAAATAGGGGCTGTCAAAGAGAATGGTAAAGGGAAAAAATAAGAGATCAGTGAAAACATATTTGTTGCTATGGCAATTAGCAGTGCTGTGTGATTAGAGCTACATAATTACGTTGCATAATCGTGTTTACAGTCAGAATTAGTTGTTTGTTTAAAATAAGTTTTGCCGGCAGGACTTTATTTGTAATCTGCATAATTTATCTCCTAACTTATGCTGTAGATGTTGAGCAATGCAGTAATATTACTTCAGAAATGAATTGAGTGCTGTCAGTGGATGAGGACGGGAATCAATTTGATCCGTGCTGACAGTTCTTAAACAAAACGTTAACTGTTTCATTACTGAGCATGCAGCACAGTGCTCATCCACTCTAATTCAACACAGCAGCAGGGTGCACGCAGTCAATAGCCCTTACAGAGTGTAGCTGTATCATTTACACAACCTTGATGTGGCGATAAAATGCAGGTTGATTTTCGAGTGTTCAACGACTTGAAGCAGCTGACAAGGCAAAAAACCTCTTCCTTCATAATGCATATAATACAAAAACCCACTCCTCTTACTCCTCTCTCTCTCTCTCTCTCTCTCTCTCTCTCTCTCTCTCTCTCTCTCTCTCTCTCTCTCTCTCTTTCTCTTTCTTTCTCTCTCTCTCCCATTGCCCTTGTCATCCAACAAGGAGACAGTGACAATGAGGGCTCGTGTCCTTGGACATGGAGCAAAGCTCTACTATTGACTGACATCATGAGCTGCTCTTTCCTTGTTCCTTCCCCACAATCCCTGTAATCCCTCTGTCTTAGCTGCCAACACGACACACACATCAAGACCACAGGGGCATTAGATGGGGGGGCCTACTGTCGCCACTTATTATATCAGTGCACAGACAGGGCCGTGCCTTCACTTACTGACACACACACATATGCATACATAAGGGAGAAAACACCACAGATGAGCAGAAGATGCTCACGGACAGCATCGGCACGCAGGCTTATATCCACATACATTATGACCTCTATCACAGACACACATGCACTAACACCTATGACGGGGCCTGTCAGGGGCTCGGCCACGGGCATGGGATGAGAGCATTTTGTTGTCTCCAAAGGTCACACGGTTGCATCTTACTCTCCATTGGCGCAAGAACAAACTGACACATTTGTAAAGGCTGAATCGGTACTGTTGATTATCTCTCTTTCTCTGACTCCTTCCTGACATTTCAGCCGGTCACGAAGGAGGAGGAGGATGATATCTCTGTCTCCATCCTCAGAGACTGACACTCTGCTGCTGCACTTTTCTAATGCAATGCCCCCCACCCCCCCATATTGTCACGGGAAATGTCCTGGCGTCGAACATATGCATGATGATCATCTCACCTTTTTTTGTGTCGTATCAATGTATTATTGACAACAAATCAGCTCTGTGCGTTATTGTAAATATGTAAAGCAGTGCAGACGTGTTGCAGACAAATATGCCTGTATTAAAAAGCCCATACACAAAGCATGATATATTGTTTATTCCAGGAGCTTATCTCCAACTATCAAACCTGTCTTTGAATAAGAATTTGCTGATGGCATGCTGCCGCTTCTGAACACTATACAGTAGTGCTAAAAGAGTGGTGGTGGCAGAAGCCAGATTCTGATTATATCTGTCTGTGTGTCTGAGTTTGTGTGTGTGTTTGCCTCATCAGGAAGCAGTGAAGGAGAACCACAAGAAGAGGGAGATGGAGGAGAAGATCAAGAGAGCCAAGCTGGCGAAGGAGAAAGCAGAGCGGGAGAAGCAGGAGCGCCAGAATAAGAAGAAGCAGCTGATTGACATGAACAAAGGTATGCCACTTCTCCCCGCGCCACCACAGAGACAGAGACGGGGAGGCAGATGGGGAGTTAGGACGAGGAGAACAGGAGGGTAGAAAAAGGGGGTTTCATGGAATTGTGCTTCACACGGATTTGAACTCTGAGGGAAGAGGATAATGTGTGGGAGTGGGGGGAGTCATCTTTTTCAGCTGTGAAGGAATCTTGCTCCCATAGCCAATACAATGCTTCCAAACAACAGACAGATTATGCTACTTTTAGCTTGTTTTTTCCCATGATACATTTGCTCACATAGAAAGAAACAACCTCTCTTCGCAGTAATATTCACACGCATCTGAAAACATTTAACACAGGAAGTAGCAGTGGTGTAAGTCAGAAATTCAGTTTTTGGACTGTCATTATTACAAAGACTTTATTCGAGCCCTCATAGAAGTGGCAGTGGCACGCAATATGTAGGTCACGTGTACAGGCAGGAAGCTGTGGTTGACTTATAAAAGAGGCTGAAAACGTCTCTAGATGCACTTCACAACACGATCACGCCATTATTATCCATTTATCACAGCTCATGTGCAAGCAACACGCCAGAAAAAATGATCATTCCTCCAGTCTGAGATTGTTTGCGGGCAGCGGGCTATATTTATTGTTTTGATTCATTGGAATTACTCTGTTGTCCTGCAGCGATGCCAGTAAACTGCGTATTGATCAGTGTAAGTTGCAGTTGTTCAGACATGAAAAATTAGAGCGACAGAGCTGGATGCCTGTGTCTAGTTATGCCAATGACATTGAGAAGGAATTTAAAGCCTGAAGGGGCTTTGCAAGCAGTCACTGTGGTCTTTTGTCCATTTTTTTTTTTTTTTGACAAACAGACTGGGATTTCCACAATTCACCAGCTTCTAAATGTCAGCGCCAGCCAAGGACCTCTCTGTAGCTCAGCCACATTGGGAAATGTGACAAGACAGTCTTCAGTATGCCACAAACTCTCCAAGATAATTGATGCATGCTACAGTTTTTTTTCTCTCCCTGAGCAGTGACCTCTTTGAAAGCTTCAGTTTTAATAATCCAACATGGCTGAGCTGAAGGAGTCTGTCTCCCCCTCTCTCTCATTCTGGCTAACCAGATGGAGAAAGGGTAGAGAAGTAGGTATGATATTAAATATTTCTGCCAGAGCAGATTTTGATCGCAGTTTCTGAATGCCATAATATGACTCGCATGAATAAAACATGAGGATGACATGGGCAGCGTTGCCTGCAGCCTTGGAGATAGCCGGGATTGTCCTCCACATCAACACCTAGCTTGTGGGACTGTCGCGATCACTGTGACCTTGGCAGTTATGAAATACACACTTTTTGAATTCAGGAAGAGCTAAACTCAGAGTGCGTTTTACCCTGCCACGGTTCTTACCTGCATTACCTACACATTTTATTTTCACTTTGGATAATTCCTTCCTGTGTACGAACTTGTCTCTTTGTGAAATGCAGTGAGATAAAGGACAATCAAAATGAGAAGCTTTTTAAATGGATCCTGTGAATGGAAATCTGAACTTGAGCCAGAAGCAGGTTGGAGGTCACAGCAGCTTGGTGTTCTCTCTCAGTTTCTCTTAAAATTGTTTGGTTGGAACACACACAGCATTATATTCAGTGTTTTCTTGTTGCACATCTTTCTTTTCTCTGCCTCCACTCCTCTCCAGTTGACAGCCTTGGCTTGAGAGCCTTGGCTCTTCTCTCCCATTCTGTTTCTTAAATTCTATGTGTGCGCTTTCAGATATTTGGAGGAGTTAGTTATTCAAGGAGCCTTTTCACATCAATATTTCACGCCGAGTATCAGCCGTGTTTTCTGTGAAGGTTGATGAAAATAAGGTGGAGTTAAGCACAAAGAGGCTTTTTTAATTCCACTTAGCATTAATAAATAATGTTCAAACATTTCCCACATTAATTTAGCATTTTAAAGGTGGAAAGGCTAATTGATGAGGTGAAATGGATCTCCAGTTTTATACAAATTTTCTTGTTTTCATTATTTTGATATTAAGTGTGGTCTCAGATCGATGGATAGACGGATTTGTTGGCCTGAATATAGTACATTTTTATGTTTACAAATCCATTAGCATGAGCAGATGGAGCAAACATATGGCCATTGTATTATGAAAATTACGTACAGGTCAATATCTCTTGAATGGATTTACTGATATACTCATTTTATTGCTTAAAGGACTGTTTGATGGATCATACTATTGTGTTTAATGCAATTTCAAGAGGCTATTTTTGAGGAGGGATAGATTTTATGTCATTTCACAAATTGCGACCTAATCCTCTTCGCTTGCAAATGATTAACAATGAAATGCATATTTAATGAGAGTTTAATTCATTTAGCTTTTGCCAGGATGGCACCAGGGTGGGGGAGGGGAGACAGACAAATGCTTTTAGGAAACACATAAAAAAAAATAATTTTTCTCCCATTTCCCAGTTGATAAAACTTGAGATTATCCCCTCTGTAAGTGCATTGACGAGCACTTCTTCAATAAGCATGACTGATAGATGAGACAAGTGCAGAGCTAAACGTGTTTTCCTTGTGAAGTATTAGAAATCCTAATGTAGGAAATTGCTTATGAAATCATTACCCGGTCACCCCATTTGTTTTAATTTGCTCTAAGTGGATTTCCATATTCTCTTGAACTGACCAGATGTTCAACATTTACCAAATCGCTTTACTTCACTGGAAATAACTGTTAAACACTGCAGAATAAACCCAAACTAATGCTTCTGTCTGAAATAGGGGAAGATGGTTCATCATCACAGGATTGGGGTTTTTTTTTTTGGGTTTTTTTTTTATTATGCCATATGAGACAATGTCGTAAGCAGCATGCCGAGTGTGTCAAGAGCCAGAGCATGGTGGAGCATCTGGACTTTGTTTCTCTAAGGCATTTGTGAGGACTAGCAGGCCCCTCTGGCCACCTACTCGGCTGGCATCACCGGGGTCAGTGCCCCCGTCTGGGGCAAGTGTCTGCACCCACATGTCAACTGTGTACCCCAGTCAAATCCACTGAGCTTTGAATAGAGCCGGAAAGCACACATGCCGCTTTGAGCACAATGCAGCTTGGCATATGGCACATAGGAATAAACAAAAAAGCAGGACCAAAAAAAAAAAAGTTATTTGAACATTTTATTTAGTCCAGGCATTTCTCCCAGGTACCGCGGAGAAATAGTGAGGAACTTTCTGTTTAACAGGGTTTTTGTCAACTTTTCTCAGACCTACTTTATAGGAGTATGGTTTTCAGTATGTGGATAGTTGTAGTAGCTTGTGTAACAGTCCCCCTCACAGTATGAACCTCTGAAAAACATTTTTAGTGCCAACCTGAGGAATATCAAGTTTAGGAGCCTATTGGTTGTAGCCTGTGAGTTTTACAACACCTTTTTATGGGTGCACCAACTGCTATCTTACTTGACTGCTCACATTGAATATAATCCAGCTGGACTTATTTATGAGATTTAATCATCTTCTTAACTAATCTTTGCTGTCAAAATAGAATTGTCTGATTGGAAAACAAACTTTTGTAACAAACTATGTGAAAACAATTATTTAACTGGTCCTAGACAGTATTGTCAAAGCCCTCAGAGCACATTAAGAGGCTTCACAGATGCTGTTTTTATGATTAAGTTTTACCTGCAAAGTGATCATTTTTTACAGTATGAATTAGAGCCCACTCAGCCGCTTCAATCCATTCTTGGAACAGCTTGCAGACACCAGCAGAATGCTGAGCCATACATGGGCTCGCTCTGTGGGAATATTAACGTAGAAAAATAGGTTTTGTCAAGGTGTTTGTGTTAATATAGCTATTGAAACACACATTATTATCATCTTAAATATGGCTGCCTTTGTTCACACAACAGCTGGAAATTTTGTATACCTCATACTTTATCACAGTGTTTAAAAAAATGACTGAGCCCATGAGGAGAAATCATTGGTCTTATTATGTAAAACTTCTCAAAGGGACACAGCGAGAGATATTTAACAAGATGTGCAATGATTGAAGTCCCTGCATGCAGTGTATGGTTTATTATTCATCATAATTTAATCCTTACATTGTGTTTCTTTTTAATTTTAATATATTTTACATTTATTTTGCATCTGCCTTTTCTCTGCAAAAGCTTTTTTATTGAGTGCTGGTGATAGTCGTCAAGGCATTTTTCCCCGTTCAGCACGGCCTGCTAGAATGAGGTCTCCGTGTCTCTATGATTCTCTGCAGAGAGCAGTTGGCATGTTGACAATGATGGGCCTGCAGCTTCTATTTATGCATCCTCCTTGTCAACCTTTCACACTCTGAGGATGAACTAGTGTATGTTTACATAAATAAAAGTGGGCTCCACTCACAAAAGCATTCCATTTTTTTGATACAAGAAAAAAATAAGTTAGAGTAGGCTTTGGCTTCTTTTTAGACCTCAGTGTTTTTTAATTTATTTTGTACATATCAGTGTTACCAGAGTTGTAAATATGGATTTCAGAATATTTCCATGTAACACTGGACAGATTGTACACATTTTAAGATCCATATCCTTTACAAATTAAAGGCATACCATGCAAGAATTTCCTAAAAAAAATAATGTAAAGAAAGGTTGTTTTCCAGGCCTTAAAATGGTTTGGCATGAAAGAAATGTTTTGAAAGATTTTATAATAGACATTGTTGGTTTTTTGAATGCAAAACTTTAAAGGTCAATATCTCAAAACCCCTTCAGAGATTAAATAGAGCCTTATAATTTTAAGGTGGCAAAGTCATTATATCCATTGCATAAATATTATACACTAAGTCAATTTATTTGAGGCTGTGGCTCAGAAGTAGAGCGGGTGATCAGGGAAGGTTGGTGGTTTAATCCCTTCAACCAACATGTCAAATTATCCTTGGGCAAAATACTGAACCCCAAATTGCTCCCGATGTCTGCTCCATTAGTGTGTGTGTGTTTCCTTTTGAATGTATAAAAACTGAGTAGCACCTTGCGTGATAGTTTTGGCCACCAGTGTAAGAACGTGTGTGTGAATGGGTGAATGTGACTCGTTGTGTGAAAGCGCCTTGAGTGGTCAAAATGACTAGAAAAGCGCTACATGAGTGCGGGTCCATTTTCCTTTTTTTTTCAGCCATCTCCTGATTAAGAATTTATAACAGGCAACCAATATTTATCCTTCTTTCTCAATTTCAGTTCCTGCAGTCTAATCAGGTACATCATTTTCAAAATTAAAAGTGATTTTGGTTGAAAAAAATAGTTCCCAAGATGCCATAAATTCCAGTCCAGAAAGGAGTCCATCATGAAAATGATGTTCCCACAAGATCGCCAACAGTCAGATTCAGCAGTTCGAAGAGTTTATGAGATCACTTAAATTGATTACATTAAGCCAACATGTCCTCATCGGAGTGTTTTCTCGTGTTGGTGCATTTTTCCTGAAAGACAAAGTTGTGGACTTTTATTTTTTTTCATTTATTATTTACTAAAGCACTTTTTTTTTTTCAAATTCAGGTGTCTAATAGTGTGGCATGCTAAACTAAACTGACATATTTCCGTGCAGCTGTCTGACTGGTTGTGGCTGGCGGAGTCCTGTCAGCAGTGACAGTGGCAGAGATGTGGATTGATGACTTTGTGTGACACTGACAGCTGCCGGTAGGCCAGTGCATACCTGCATCGCAGCCATGCCAGCTAGGAAATCATAGACGAGCGCTGACAAGCATCGGTGGGGAGGACAGGTTAGCTCTCTGAGTTTGCATAGTGTCTCTAACAGCACAGCCGACATGGCAAACAATATCACCAGGGAAGATAGCCTCATGGAGACGTGCAGGTCAGAAACCTAAGTAGATAAAAAGAAATGTTTCTTCGAGAGATTCCTCCATTCCTCAGCGTAGCTTGGAAATGAAGCCAGTATTAGGAGGCTAAAGCTGACCTTCATGTTTTGCTACAGAATATAACAAACAAGGACAGACCTTTCCAGGATATAATGATGATTTATGGCACACTGCCTCTGAATTTGCTGCCTTTTTATCCCCTTAAGTGTCATTTCTTTGTCATGCCACTGATGGCTCCCATGTCTGGTTATATATTTGTAGTTTCTGATGAGTTATAAAAATGAATAATCTTTCCTTGCATCTGCATACAGACGTTGCAGCAGTTGAATGCCAAACTCTGAGCAAATTGCTTTTTTCTTCATCCCTGCATTTGAGCTGTCGATCCGGGGTGCAGGATGTGCAAGGCATGCTCTGAAACTCCGGAGTACAGATTGGTGAATTCCATCATTACCTTGAAAGACAGGAACAAGGGCACCGGGATTATCTGCTGTCATACACCCATTCTAATAAATAACAGCATATTAGATTGTGCTATATCTGCCGTCGAAATCAGAATCTGCCTCAAGGCGACGATGGCGCATAGACTCTGGCTGACTGCATCTCAACTAAGGCCCACAAGAGCAGGCAGCATGAATAGAAACCTGCAGAAAAACGAGAATTATTCATAAGCAAATGACATGCAAGGATTAAATGCATCTGATCGACTGAAAAAATGACGTTCTGTAAGTGAAGGTAATACAATAAAACACTCATCCTCCCAGATTATAACATTTCCAAAGCATTTCCATAAATAAATGTCAGCATGAGGAAAGCAAGCCGGGCTTCACAGGAAGCCTTTTAATATTCTATGATAAATACCATAGTTCATTAGCAATTAACAGCAACACCAGGGAATACTCTCTCCCACATTTTCGTCTGTCTGCCTCATGCAGTAAATTGTCAAGCTGAATATGTATTGTATTGTTTATCATTTAATTTTGTGACACCCTCTTTTGTAACACGAGAAAGACAAAGAACACTAATTGGATTGCACCTTGCAGCTTTTAATCACTTTTATCTTTAACTTAATTTAGTTAAGGTCACAATCAAGGAAGTGAGACATGCATCAGATAACGTCTTTTCTGCTTTCTCTTTCTTATTCCCTCTGAGTCTGCAAGTCTCTCTTTCTGTGTGTGTGTGTGTGCCCCCCCCCCGCGCACACACACACACACACACACACACACACTATACCCATCCCGCCATGTTCTTTTCTGTCATCCCATTGCTTTCGTAAATGTTCTCCCTCTCCTTGGTGAAATCAGCTCAGGCACAGTTGAATCTCATTAATTTGTGGGTGGTTCAAGTGTCTGATCATTTCCCCTCCCAGATCTGGACCTCACCAGTCACTTTACAGTCAATCAAACCTAATTACCCTCACTACAAAGACCATCAAATCCCATTGTCAAATCCATTTAGCTTCCCCAGACAGCCCCGCCTTTCAGTGGTGCAAACAGCCCATGTGTGGTTTGGTTCAGATGTAATCTTGATCTGGATTCCAAAACTCTGTGTCCGCTATCCAAATGTGCCACTCGTGTAAAATCTACACTGACCTGGATGGATGAAACCCAAAACGTTTATAGCATCTAAACATACTTCTCCATGCCAAATCCTTTTTAGCATCTCTTTTATTTTGATAACCTGATTCGTTTAAGTGACCCTGATATGAACACTCACATATGCTGAATGTGTATGGTTACGATTCCCTGCATTATACATATGTGCGATGCCTGTGATGTTCTATGACACCAATAGGTTAGGGCTGCGCTTGTTCATACAGCAGCACAGTAAAAGGTATTAAAAGATTTGAGATTAACCCAAACTCCAATAGAAACAGCTATTACCTGCACCTCCTTGTCTGAACAGCTCAACATGTATATGTCCTCTTTGGCAATACCTCCCAGGCATTATTTAAAACTAATCTGTTTACGAAAAAGCATTGAAATTGTCCCAGAAGAGTCACAAGAAGTCCATTGCTTACCTTGATGATTAAAGGCAGATTTGTAGTTGTTGTTAGGCTCCACACAGTGTGTGCCGTATTCTACTCAGTTTTGAGTGTTCATACTTGGTGTTTCTGCAGCTCTGCAATTACATCGCCAAAATGCTAGTTGGCGGTGTGGTTTCAGTGTGTTGGGTTTCTGTGAAGTCAACTGATTGGTTCAATGAGTGCACCTTATAAACACATAGTAATCAAAAGTGTAAAATTCGACTTAACATTCAGATGCAAAACAATTCTCTATTACTAGACATGTTTACCCACAAATACAACATGCTAACATTATGAGCATAAAGCTATGACTTTATAAATGGTAAAAAATAAGCCTAGCAACTAGGAGAATTTTCTTACACACATATGTATAATGCAGGGAACAGCAACAGCATGTTAACAATTCTGCTCCAGTATCGGAAACAAGGTTTCAAGACAAAACACTTTTACTAGACACTTTTTCCCTGCAAATACAACATGCTAACAGTATTAGCATAAGCCTTTGATAATTTACATTGCATAATTTAGCCTGCAGCTGTTGGAGTTTTCCTCTGAAGCCAGGAACAACAGCAACATTTAATAAAGGTAATATGACAAAATTTTGCTCCATTATAATGCAGGTGGGTCACTGACAGAATAACCGTTTTATACTAAACATTCTAACGTTATTAAGCTGTAACCTTACGTTTCCTTATGAAATAATAAATCTAGCAGCCAGCTGACCTTTTCTCTGTCTATATGAAGGCAGGATAAATCACACACAAGAGCCCAAATGCTTTTTTGTGGGGGCTTTATTGTCTTTACAGTGTATTTTAACCTATTGGTGAAATTAAAGTAAATAATTTTCATTGAGGAAAGTGATTTTCAGTTTACAAAGAATAACAGCATCTGCAACACTGTGACTGTAATGTGATGCAATTACATTTTTGGGAAGGTGCATCTCAGGTTATATTGTAGGCTGGGCGCGAAACACAGACGTCTGAGACCACTTGATCTCTTGGAAAATCTTGAAAAAAATCACTTGCTATTGTCACTAAAAATGCCAATTGAAAGCACACTGTATTTGTATTCATTATTAAATAGCAAAAATATTTATTCGCAAACAAGAATACGCAAAAATATTGCCTGTAGGAAAGCCTCCCTCCGTGGGTGGCGCTGTTTCAAAAGGTCCACGAACTATGACCTAACGTGACCCCGCTACAGCCAGGAAGCAGTGCTCTTTCTTCCGCCTCAACGCTGCTCCACGATAACACATCTGTGGGTTACACATCTGTGGGTTACACTGGGTTAAAAATTGTGGACTCAGTTAGGCCTAGCTACGCTACGAGTCACGGAAATACGTCAAAGAGAAAGCAAAGTTCATTGCTTGATAACTTTGAAATCACTACTAAAAAGTTGAATCGAAATAAAAACGAAAGGGGAGCAGAGACGCCGCTCCTCCACCTCCTGCCCAGCCACACCCCAGACCCCAGACCCCGGTCAGGTGGAGGATGAGGGCTCCGCTCAGGAAGCCGGAGACCGACATTGACCTGCGGCGGCAGCTCCGAGCACAAGCGAGTTAGCATCTGCTGTGCATGAGGTGAAGATTTGTACAGATACACACTCCTTTGCGTATGTCGGGTCCATGTGGGTGTGTGTGTGTGTGTGTTCGCGTGTGCGTGCGTGCGCGCGCGCAAGGATTTGTTGCAGCAGCAGAGCATAGTTATGCTGGATTGTGTAGTTGTTGTTGTTGTTGTTGTTGTTGTTGTTGTGTAGATACCGGCCTGGGTGATGTGTGTTCAAAGCGTGTGTATGCAGTGGTCATAGTCTTGTATATTGCGTATTGAATTTGTGTAAGACTTAAGCATTATCACTGAAGCATTACATAGGGGGACCCCCGATTGCCCCGTGATATTTAGTACATTGATTGTAGCCCGTGGCTAGGGTATGCGTCCAGAGCCTACGCTGTAGGTACAGCATTGAATGCAGAGGTATGGATCCCTCCGTAGGCTGCACTTCCTGTTGCAGCTTCGTAACAGATGACTATTAGTGCTTAGCATGTACAAATACTTCAATACGAATTAGAGGTAGAAAGTGTTCAGATTGCATTTAAACCCCAATGTTGCATCTGAAAAGTCTTCCCAGTGGTAGTATTTTAAGAGACACTCCGCTTCTAAGAATCCAACCTGAGGAAACTAGAATACAAGTAAAATCATAAACACAGACTACACCAATTTTCACTGGGATTGTCTGATTTTTCTTCAAACAAAAACAGATTGTATGCCGAGAGAAGGGTTTGAAAGATACTATAAACACCAAAAAAGAAACTGCACTTTAAGGGCTTTTTATTGTCACATCACAACGGCTCTGATAGCATGGCAAAGAGCAGATCAGAAAACACTGACACTGGAATATGTTAGATTTAAAAAAAAAAGAAGAAAAAAAAACATGACTTAAACTAAACTCCAAACTAAAGTGACATACTTTGCACAGGTGCTACAGAACTACAGAAAGTTAAGCATACCCTGTAAAATCTTACAAGTTAATCTTATTTCAAATAATCTTAAAAAACGATTGCCTTGCAAAAGGAAAGGAAATGTAACTATTAGTCTTAATTTATGTTTACTTTATATCTAATTGTTAAGTTTACTCAAAATGTAGCTGTACTTACTAAATTTTGGGAACTTAAAAATGAAGAATGATTATCTTGTTCTTTTTATGTGTCAGCATCTTCAGTAAACTAAGTTAGTCTGACTTAAAATGATGATCAAAAAGAGGATTTTGCCAGTGATGAATTTAGGAGATCTGTGAGTTCTGTTTTGTTGACCTGTCAAGAAAATGCAATTCTGGTTGAGTAGTTTGCAGTACAGATATACAGCACAGTAATCCTGGTATACTGACGTTTTTAAACTTCGAAAGAGTGATTCAGTTCCGTTTGTCATTTTTAGGTTACAACAACTTAACAAAATAAGGTAATAATAACTTAACTTTAAGCAAACTTAATAATTAAATATAAAGTAAACAGAAATTAAGAAAATATGTTATATTTACTTACATTTTTTTTAGGCAATTGGTTTCTCAGATTTTTAAAGTAAAATCAGTTTGTCAGATTTGACAGTGTAGTGACATTTTGATCAGTTTACAGTGAGACCAGACACCATCAGCGTTTACCCCCTGCAATGACGTCAGTGTTATAATGCATATGGTTCTTGGTCGACCATATTGCTGCTAAATTTAGCAGAACCTAGCTTCAGGAAAAGCCGCAGTCGTGGTCTACTCTGCTGTGTAGAACGGCTCTTGCGGCCAAGCTGGCACCCTGACTTGTTGACCCCATGTGGCTTAAAGAAAGTGTGTCAACTTAACATCTGTCAGTGCTGGGTTGGAGCTCTCCCTTGTGTGTTGGTGGTGTTACTGGGCAAACTAGCCAGAAGCACTGGATAGATGGTGATAGCAATATGGTAACTGGGGGGGGGCCCGCAGGCAGTAGAAGTAAATTATAGCAGAGGAAGCGCAGTGTGGTGACTGCTATGTTGCGAGCATCTCTCTCTCTCACCCCCCTCTTCCCATCTCCCAACCTCCCCTCCCTACTGTTTCTCACTTGGGGCCTGGCAGCATCCATCCAGATGGAGGGTTTATTTTTGTTTTTGTTTGTTTACTTATTCATGCATCCAGCTATTCGGGGCATCGCAGGGGCTTTCGTTCCACCACAGAATGCAAATCGCCACGGCGGCTAATCCACTTTCATCTCTCCCTTGTCGTTATCCAGCTTCTCTCCACGTTTCCCCCAGTCTCTCACAGTCAGGACATCTCTGTTTCGCTCAGGGTGCGGGATCAGGCCTGCGGTGACCGGGCCGGCCTAGCTCCAGCACTTGTCTCTACTTCATGCATGTCAAACACAAAACACCTCTCGCCTCACACCCGCCTCTTCTGTCTTCCAGATATTCTACCCTCTCTCTACATTTTTCCTTTCCTCTCCTCCCCCCTTGACCCTGGCGCCACACAGGGGCTCATCACAAGAGGAAAGTAGAGGCTAGGCTGCCATTCCCCCTGGAATGGAGGGTTGTGGGAGCATCCCTTATTGAGTTAGGGAGGACATGAGTGGGTTTGCTCATCAAGTTGTTACAGTAAAACAATCCAGATGAATCAGCCGGCAAATCTGTCTTTTTTATTAGCGATCTTACCCTTCTGTTCCCCTTTTTCCTCCTCTCCTTTTCACTGGAATAGACTAGTAAACATGCACACACACACACCTACAAATTAAAGACCACGACCTGTCTGAAAAGTTTCTCGGGTCATTGTGTCAAAGCTTTTGTCAGAGTTGGGTGGTTGGACTGCAGGGAGATGGAAAGAAAGG
The DNA here is from genome assembly GCF_026936395.1 of Plectropomus leopardus. Lineage (NCBI taxonomy): Eukaryota > Metazoa > Chordata > Actinopteri > Perciformes > Serranidae > Plectropomus > Plectropomus leopardus. Next base: position 13,112,287 of record NC_142183.1, read on the forward strand.
GGAGAAAGTGAAAAACAAATGAAAGACATCTAACAGGTGCATGACTGCTGTCCTTCGGGCCCTTGCGTTCTCTGTGCTCTCTGTGGCAGTAATGGTCTCTGTCTGCCCGGGTCTTAGGAGCTGCTGGGACTGCAGGTAGGAAGGGCGAGGGGAGGGGGGGGGGACTCCACACAAAGCCAGACACTAAGAGAGTAGACAGCAGAGCGGTAGGAGGAGGGGGGTATTGAGTAATGCAGGTGGTTGTGTGTCTTGGTGGCTGAGCCTGAATTCAGATGTGAACACAAAACCAGGTGCATACAAGTGTGAGCAGAGAGAGGGAGGCGAGATTAAAAGAAAGTGTGGTTGTTGCCTCTCCACCTGGCCATAAAGCAGCGCCCCCCTCCCTCCACTGAGGCCTTTGTTTCACGGCTAATGGTCCAGGTTAATTGCACAGGTGACTCTCTGTGGGGGAACAGATGGGCTCAAATGTGTTCAAAAGCAATCCGCAGCGAGCACAAAAAAACTAGGAACGACTTGTTCCTCTCCTCTTGATTCTTCCTTCTCTTTCTCATCTTGTCTAACGGAGTGGTGGAGGGCGACTGGGGCGAGGTTAAACTCTCACTGTGCTCCTCTCTCACCGTGGTTTCAATGCATCAAGCACAAGGCCTGTAAGCACTCATTAGATCTCATTACAGTGCAAATTAGACTCAGGGATTGGCTAGTGGATAGTAGTGGATAATAGACATCTCTCCTTTGCCCGATGTTCCTCATGTCAAACACTTTAATTTGGTCAGGGAGAGGAGTACTGTGCTTATAATAATACAGCTGATATAAAGCACTGAGTGAGTAAAATACGACAAATGCCGTTATTTTGTATGCTTACATCGTTATTAATATTTTCAATTAATATTCCACTGTTGCTACCAGTGTCACTCATGGTATATAGGATGCCATGATTTGCCCTTATATCAAAACCAGCACATACCAGACAGAAGCTTTTTCGAATTCTGCAAATTATTTGTCTCTTTTCCCGCATGAATCATGAAGGCTGCATGTGAGCCATCAGAAATTGAGTTCTCAATCGATCCTCTGTGTTTTTTTTTCCTTCCCAGCACAACATGCAGGAGATGACAGATAGCAAATTGAATTTATGAACAGGCTTTGTTGACACTGCTGCATAATTATAGGAATGTCATGCCTTTGGTGGTTTTTATTTTTTGTTTTTGTTTTTTTTTTTTTAAGCCCAGCATTTCATTCAAATACATACAACGTTTTCTGCTGGGATGATTGAGTGAAAGGCTTTGTCACGTTTTCCTGGCGACAGCTGTTCTTTTACTTACGTGCATATTTCGATTGTTGTAGATGACTGGTTTTAATTGGGAGAAATAAACAAATGAGATGTCAGGTTTTGCATAATTTAAGCTTATTTGTTTGATTCCTAATTGGTCCTTGACTGAGGTTTAACAGATTGCATGGAGGCTTCAATGATGCATTGTTTTTTCTGAGAGACTTGGCGAGACTCCTGTGTCTCCTCTAAGTGATCTTGCCACGAGCAGCCATGAGTATAGGTCACCCTGCTGACATTAGTTGGAGTACACTCTCTGCCTGCCTCCCTCTGACTGTCTATTCACCCCTCACTGTCTTTGTTCGTCAACTTACACTCATTTGTAGGCTCACAAATTTACACCATGAATTTAGATAAGTTAAGTGCAGCCACTAGTGTTGGGCTTGATCTCAATACACCTCTTGCCCCTAAGACTTAACCTTTACCAATTTGCTTTGTCCTAAATTTAGACATATTTTCATGTTGCATAACCCACCTTTGATGTCATGACGCCCAAACTTTAACTTAAAACCAGCAGCAAAGTTGTTGCACTTTATACCACTCATCTAAAATCAGTGCAGGCCACGTCCCCAGGAATGCCGCTCAGCTTTGCTTTCAATTTTGCCGCTGTTGGTATTGCACTAAAATATCCTGTGCTCCAAAATGCATTTTCCCAAAGGCGACCATTGTAAAAGAAACGGCTGTAAAAATGGTGACAGCTTGAACTGCATCCAATTATGACTCTTTCTGTTATACATATTCTATTTAAGTTTAAATTGTTAAAAGTTTCTTTGAGGCAAAAAATGATTTACAAATCTGTGACTTCAAGACAGCCTGAAGTATATGAGCTCAAGCCCTCGGCAGGGCCAGCAGGAGAAACACTACCGCACATATTCACTTGGCCACATACCACAGAAGCTAACTGAAAAACTAGAAACTTAACTTTTCCTGTGTATATGCCAAGCAAGCAACTCAATTTGAATAATTAGGATTCTTGTTTATCTTTTATATTTTGTTATTTTTTTTCTGTAACACATTTTTAAAATGTAAAATTATAATTATAAATTTCATTTTCTGGCCTTTTTTCCCTATTTTTGGGGATACTTTCTTTTTTAAAAAAAAAATTAAAATTATTTTGTAATTAGTTTGTCACCTTTATTTTTTTTTTTTTAAATCTGTGGGACATTCTTGTCAAGTTGGTCATTGCCTTGTCCCTCCATGTTTTCCAGTTTGCTCAGGTTTCAAATATTCAAATAGTTTGTGAGGGCTTCTGAAAGCAGCACAAGAAAACTGATGTCCGTTTAGGTTTCAAAGGGTTAAAGGGTTAAAGGGTTAAAGGTTAAAGGGTCGTCCCATTCCATGAGGGAAGATTTCAACAATTGCGCTTATTACTCTGTTCCTCGGCTCAAAGCAGCACTTGAAAAAAAGGGGTAGGGTTAAAAATTTGAAAAATGGGATTAGGCCTTACAAATGTATAACATGCATTTTTATGACCATAGATGTGTAGGCAGGTTTTTTAAGTGAAGGTGAGGGTCTGTGTGCCTCGGTCTGCTTGCATACCGCAGTGTATGTTTTAGAAATAATTAAATGTCACAGGGCTCAGGCCGTCAAGTAGCCAGGAAGGTGTTTTACGACCTTGTGTGTTGCCTCGCTCCACTACTCCCTCTCAATAACCCACTCCACCACACACACCAGCGAGCGCACGCACCAAAACCCTCTTCACTTTTCTCCCTAGCTGCCTCCTCTGCTCTGTCTCTCTCCCTGTACTCTGCCTCCTCCCTCATTCTTCCCTTTACATCTTCCTTCAACCAATAGTGACACTTACAATATCTGTGCTTATTCTTTTCCTCGCCCTCCCTTTCCTCCCCTCGCAACTGTTGACACTCGACTTTGTGTTCAGCTCCTGGGATTGGTGACTAGCACATTGCAGCTGCTTTCTTCCACTTTTACTGTAGGTACTTCTTTTTTTCTTGGGGAAAAACTAATCCGGTGTGTGAAGTTTTTATGCCAATCCTGCTGAGAGCACATTGCTCTTGTTATCCCTCCTAATTAGAAAATGTGATAGCGCCACTTGTAAATATATTGCAGAGTGAGCCAATTCCCTGGGCTCACTGTTACATTTGGCACAGCCTCTGGGTCTGGATACCACCTGATATTCAGGTAAAGGAGGGGGGGGGGGGCGGGGGACTGGAGGAAGGCAGGGATCAAAAGGAAAGATATGGAACAGGTACACCATCTCTCTCTGGGAGGTAGAGTTTCACAGGGCTTTATATCTGCTCTTAAAGGTTTAACTGTTTAAGAAAGTACCAAAAAGTGCAAAAGCCGCAACCATGTTCCACACTTCCCCAAGCTTTAATAAGATCATTAAAGGACCCCGGGGCTGTCTGTTGAGGTACCCACGAAGGTGTTTCATCACTGGGAGGGTTTGTCAATGTCTTGGGTCTTAGCCCATCTTAACCCATTTAGAAAGCAATTTCCTGTGAGCAGAGGGGATCTTTCCTCTAGAGAAAGATCTTTGGGCATAAAAGGTTAGCTTTTCTGTAATTCCCCAGCAAGCAATCTACCACTGCTGCTAATGAGAAGCGGATGAATATTTGCCCTAGGTTTAACAGCTCAAAATAAGACAAGAGTGAATTGCGAGAACAAGGTAGAAATGTCTGCTAAAGTGGGCAATGTTGCAATAAGTGATGAAGAAAGTTTGCTCTGAGGATTAGTGGAATAAGTGTAGTCAAATAGTATTCCATTTTATTTCTTTTTCTACTCAGACCTCACCTTGTCTTCGTTAAATATATGCACACATATGCATATGTATGTTAATGGGTTCATAGTTTGAAGGCTCATTTGTGCCAATTTCTTACTAAGGCCTGCTCGAGTTTAAGCTTCAGTCCAATAGGACACAGCTAATTGAGCACTGCGGGGTGACGGGGGAGTATGTTTCCCATTTTAGTCATTTTGGTTCTTTGTGTCTGCAGTCGTCCCGCTGAACCCCAGTCTACCAGGGCTCCCAAGTCCTCGCCATTACAAATGATGAATTGTGCTACAGTTAAGCTAGAAGTAGGACAAATTGATCAAAGTGTCAGGTGCCCCCTGTGATGTCTGGGTCTCCACGAAGAAGGCAGTGAAGAAGGAGCTGTCAAAAAGTTTCTTGTGCCAAGGTGGTTGTAGATAAATGTTTACCTGCCACTTAACACTTTCTACCTTCTGTCAGACTCACAATGTGTCCTTGCTAGCCTACATAAGAAGAGGAGTAGCTGAAGATTCAGGGAGTTGATACACTTAAAGTGGCTGCAAGTTGTTCACCATATTGTTCTTTAGGTCCACGGCAGACAAAACCCATGCTCCCCCCTTTCAAACCAGTGAGCTCACTATCTGAGGTGTGGTGCTGCAATTTGAGATAAGCACTACTTGGCTCGGCTTTGGTTTTGTTCTGATAAAGCTGGTCTAATTAAGCTTGATTTAATCGGAATTGCTTTTAAGCACAGCACACAGCCGGAACAGATACTTTGATTTCAAAGTAGCCCTTGGGAAGGACTTGAGGAAGAAAGAGGAGGAATGAGATAGAGAGCAAAATTAGTGTGAGTACGAGTGAAGAGTTGCTTTTTTTATAATTTGCATAAGACATGTTTCTATTCTTAGTTGTACTGTCTTCTTTCACTCGCGTGAATGATTGCAGGTTGGATGTTTTGTTGCTGGAAGAGAAGGGGAAAACATGCGCAGCCCTGACTTTTTTTTCTTTGGGAAATGGCAAAAATATGTGCCATTTCCCTTAAATTAATCGTGTAGCATTCAGTGTCAACGTGTTTTGTTCATAAATTCAATTTGCCTGAATGTCGTGTCTCTTTGAGCACGCGCCGGTAACAAAAGATTGATCACCCCAGTGTATGCAAAAATGCTGTGTGCTGAAAGTAGTGGTTGTCTCCACTTATTCTTGAATGTTCCCCTTCAGCTATAGCTGTAGGGAAACAAGACGCCCGGGTCCTGATGGTAAACATTGGGGAAGAGCTAGTTCACTCATGTATGCAAAAGAATTGATGGCCAAGTCTCCAGCTCCACAATAAGTCACCCTAATGATCCTAGTTTAAAATAATGTCTGTTCTGGACCAGAATGATAAAAAGGGTGCCCCTCTGACTCATTAGTATCGGGGCGTAAAGATAGATGACCCAGATATAGAACCTAAGCTTATTTTTTAACCCTGTTTCCATTGAGCGCTGTGCTGCATGTGCGCAGTGTGGGCACAAGTTGTCACATTGTTGGCCTCGTAGCACTGAAAGTATCTCCTACCTGTCTCCTCAGCCATGCTGACCGCCTCCAGTTCTCTAGTTTCATGAATTCGCACGACAGCTGGAACGGTGGGCTGGGGGAATGTTTTTCGAAGGCCGGTCCCGGTGTCATTGACTGAACAATGATAGAGCGCCCGGGTATTGAGCGGCTCCACACTAAATCTTTGTAAAGAGCACTTAGCTCCCCTGCGTTAGGCACAGAAAGAATATCTGTCAATGACCATCAGTGGATGCTTTCATCCTGAGACTCCTCTGCCTGTATTAGTTGCTAAGCTCTAAGTGTATTTTTCCTCCTCCCCAACTGTTTACCGAAAAAAAAACAAAAAAACGACAGGCCTGTGTGAATGACAGGCCTCTGTCTCACTCGTGCACTCTATAAAACGCTTGTTTATATCTCACTCGTCTTGTAAGGTCATTGTTCACGCACCTTTGGTTAGAGTGTTCATTGCCTGACATCAGAATGCTGTGAATCTGACCTTGAAGTGGTCATGGTCATGTACAAGTACGTGTGCAGGTGTCAGTGCATACATGTGCAGATCCATAGGCACGTATTATTATGTTCTTCAGCCTGTTGTGATAATGAAAGTTTCGTCCAGTAAACAGTTTTCCTTTTACGTGTTCTCTTTCAGAGGGAGATGAAACTGGTGTGATGGATAGCCTAATGGAAGCTCTACAGTCCGGAGCAGCCTTCCGTGATCGGCGAAAACGAACACCTCGCAACGGTAAGGCAGAAAAATGCATCATCTTTATGTCCCAATTATTTCTGTCGGTCTCACCTGTATGACTACGATGATAATTTTCATCTTTGATTCATTTGTGGATTATTTTCTCAGTTAATTGATTAGTTGTTCAGTCTATAAAATGGCAGAAAAGGATGAAAAGTGTGTCTCCCAAATTTCAAGATTATGTCCACATATGTCTTGTATTGTCCACAACCAAAAGATGATGGCCCTCATTTATCAATCTAAGATACTAACCAGCGTAGATCTGAGTGCAGGAATTATTTTACGACAGGGTTCACGTGTGTTTAATGAAACATTTTTATCTCGCCAATTATAGTGAAGGAATGAACGAGCTTGACAAATGTTGCAGCTAAAAACAGTTTAAATATCCCGCCCCAATATATTCTTGGTTTTGAGGCCTTGCCCCGAGAGTTTACGACATGGAGGTGAGTAATGTGGCCCAGAGGAGAAACTTCTCTGAGCTAGAAATGAAAATGCTGACATCTCAGGTTCATTTTTTTTAGATTTGATTGTGGCCTCTGCACATGTCCACATTGATGAATGCCAAGCTTTGCGTGGAGATAACCGTACACCCAATATACTGTTACTGTACTATACTGTACATTCATCCATTAAGTTTACTGTCATAGGGGAGTAAAGAAACCAGAAAAACGTACATTTAAGAAGCTGGAGTCAGAGAAGATTTACTTTTTTTGTCTATAAAAATGTCTTAAACCAAATAATCAGTTGTCAAATGAGTTGATGATTAATTTAATACACTGTTTATACAAGGTGCCTATAGTGCTTGAACTACTTGAATTTGGCACTCAGGAATTTAAGTACTGAAACACCTTGAAAATCAAACATCTTTTTAACTCGGTCCTTGAAAAAAGTACTCGAATAAAATTGAGAGGATAACAAAATGATCATTTACTTTATAAAATGTAAAAGAAATTATTTTAAATTAGGAAGTCAAGAACAGCCATGCTTACAATTATTTTCTAATGCTGTATGAGCTAACGGGTTTGCCAGCCACAGGATGTTTCGCTTGCCTGCAAAACTCTTAAACTGGAGCATCATCAGCATCAGTTATTCTGCTGCTACTCAACAGTGAGAGCGGTTGTTGTGGACAAAACAGTCTCATCCTTGAAACTATAAAGTGTTGTGTGCTTGAAGTAAAACTCAAACCCTGTTGTTACTTGACAAGTAATCAATTAATTGCTGCAACTCTGCTCACCTGTTTGCAGAAAAAAAAAACGCCTTCCCTGTAGTTAAGAGTTTACATGCAACACACTTGTGTCCTTTCTATCGTATGACAGAAGATTTGCCCTCCAATTCATATATAAGAGTGTGCATAAATGTGCTTGTGTCCTTTTCACTGGTTTCAAGGATCTGTGAGTCATACAGTACACGCATGATACACGAACATGTACAGGAACATATGCACCACCAGAGCGATGTCATAGAAACCAGCAAGTGTGGCCCAGTGCAGGTCATTAGCGATATATTGTCCCTATGCCATTCATAAAACACTTATTATAATGTAGCCAAGCTGGCTGCAGCTGGACCGAGGCTGATTTAGTGTAATCCTGGTGTTACCACATTCCATTCTGCCATGATGAATGGCCCGTACCCAGGGGAGCACCACCACGCCGGGGTGCCAGGGTCAATTCGTATTCAAGTCAGAGTTCTGCAGAAGAGCCACAGGTGCTGCGATCTCCACGCTGGCAATCATGGTCTGAAAAAAAGAGAGGGAAACAAATTCAGCCCAATGGCTGAATTTAATGGTTCTGCAATAGACAGACTACACACTGTGAAGCAAGCAGTTAAAATGAGCATCAGTTTTGGTTGTGAGGTTATAATAATACTTAGGGTTAAATTTAGCAAATAGACTGTTATTTACTCTTTGCCTATTTAATGCAGATTGATTTGCTTTTATGAAGTGTTTTAGTTATTTACGTGTTTCAAGTCATTTTAGGTTCATTAGCTATTGCTATTAGTTTTCATTCATTGAAATTAAGACAAAGAAAGTGGAGACAGATAAGTCATGTCCTATGTGGCTGCTGCCATTTTTCAGTGTAAAACTACCTGCTTGATGACATAGACATATTCCTCAAGCACCTTCCTCCTACGCTCAACTTATTTTTTGCTCCTAATTGAGTTTAGTAGGTTTTTAATAACGTATTTTGCAGTGATCATATATTGACACAATTTCCACATGTTAGTATGCACTGTGACAATGCAATCCTGTGACTCTCTCATCTGGGTGTATTACCAGTTATCTAAGGTGATGATATTGGTGTGTGTCAGTGCAAAGTAGTAGAATAAATCACTTCCTAAAATGAAAAAATGTTACACTTAAAAAAACTCCTTTTGCCACGACTACTAGTAATATAGTGCAAGTTATTATCCAAGATTATATTTTAATGCTCCTAGTTGATTTAAGATGCTTAATTTCAAAATATATAATACATGAAAGATTGTGTAATTATGATAAATATCAAATTAGATTATATATATATATATATATATATATATATATATATATATATATATATATATATATATATATAGGGTTTTGACTGACAAATAATACACAAGTGTTTGACAACAAACATGCACACATATTCTTCTCTTGTTTCATCAGCTTAAATGCACTCATCAGCTCACCTAAACAGCTCCATTCTCCACTTGCACCTTTTTCATTCCATATTTCTGTGTTCTGGGTTTAATGGGAGTCTGTGTCTGTGTCCAAATGTGTGTGCAGGTGTCTTAGCAAACCTCTGGGAGTGGTTCATTCCTGCCAAATACCTGAAATGTGTCACCTCTGATGCCTTTTTCTCTTTTCCTTTTTCTCCACCCTCCCATTCCTCTCTTTTCATTTATTTTTCTTTTTCTTTTTATGTTTTTTTTTTTTTTTTTCACCAACATTATTACAGGTGATCAAAGCCCTTCCAGTCCATCCTCTCGGTGGCCGGGTGCTAACTATGGTAACAGAACTCTAGGTGTGTGCCTTTAACTACCTTTTTAACCCAGACCAAGCACCACCCTGTCTCCTTACGCACTTCTCCTGGCTGCATAACTCACACGTCCTTTCTGTCAGAACACTCAAGCTGAGCTGGTCTACAAACATGCAGAGTCCTGTGCTGAGTTGCTGAATTGGACTTAGCAAAGCGTGAAAAGGTATAATATGTAAGATTTACTCAACGTAAAAAAGAACAACCTTGAAAACAACAGATGGAGGACAAACGCCGTGACAAAACTTGTTGCTTATTATCAGACACAGCGCCTCACTAAGAAAAGCAAGTTTCAAAATTAATCAACACTAACTTCAAGAAAATTTTAATTGGACTTGCACCAGTCATTAATAGTGAAATTACAGTGATTTCATTAGAAACATGTTTCCAGATGCAACATTGATGAAATCGAAACACACTCGTAACCAGTTACATCAAAAGAATTGGCTCATTACTGATGTCCATTAGCGAGGCTTTAGCAACGATCTGGTTAGAATAGGCTCTAGTTCAGCTTGTAGTTGATAGTTTTCTCTTGCTTTTATTCGTTTGATAACATCTCTCCTTGCACATGTTTTTAGAGCAAACAGTACAAAGAAAAACAACGTGCCATTTTAAGTCCTTGCACTGTAGAGGTGTAGCATAAGGTAATATTACCCCATTTTCTTTGGAAACATAATAAAGCAACTGTGCTTTTGGTTAAGTGCCAAAACGCAGAAATCCACAGACTAAATTATACCCTTTGTTTATTAAAGTAAGAGCAAAAAGGTAGGAATTCACACACTAAATTATACTTTTTGTTTATCAGGACAAGAGCTGTTTACAAAGAATTGCTGAAAGCCGAATAGATCAACATCAGTGGAGGTCACACATAAAGTTGATATCAATTGTGAGTCAGTGCAAGATTACATAAAAACATGCAGCAATAGAGAAGAAAACTCTGGACCATAGTGGACATTAATGCTTGTACTGCTGAGTGACATGATGTAAATCTTAAACTGAATACCTTTAAATGCAGTACAGTAGCGTACACTAGTATTGGCATTGCCCTGGTGTTGGCAGCAGGATCCTAAATGTTTAATCTTGTAACACTAATACAATTCAATAGCTATTGTGCTATTTGAAGGAAATACTTTCAGATTTACTCAGCATCATTTCTCTCTTGTAGAGCAGCTCCAGTTATCATGTAATTGTCTTGCTTTGTGTGTTAACCTTTGCTGTTGCAGCATGAAATCACTTCCTGCCCTGTAGCAATGTTTGGGAGATGTTCTCCTTGGGGGGGGGGGCTCCACGCTTTTGCCAGTCATGTGTTTTGTGTAATACCTTTATTTTCCCTTATATGTTTGGTACATGTCAAACTGATGTGCAACAGCTTCTCAGATATGACCCTTGCTACAGAATTCTTGCCTTGAATCTTGTGTGTTATATGCTGTGCAGGTTTATTTTGAGGCTGCTTTGGCTGAAAATGAATCGCTGCAACTCTTGACAGATTTGTTTGCTATTTGCTTCAAAATGTCTCTCTTGCCAAAATATGTTTAATCTGTTTTGGGTGCATGTCCAAGCACCAGACTTTATGCTGGTGTATTCATGGAAGAGAGTGCATGTCGTGAGTATGTATGGTGTGATGCGAAAACAATGAATTATTTATTTATTTTTCAAAAAGTAACTTCAGAAGAAGAAACTTCACTTCTGAAAATGTGTTAATATTTAATTAACAGAAAGCTTTTAAAGTAATTTTAAGGCAAGGAGAAGGACTTGGCAAGCTGACACCTGGCTATGAAAATTGACTGTAAAGACGTGGAATATTACCTCTTTGGTGGAAAAAAAAAGCTTATATAGTTGAGTTCATCTCTATGCACAGTGAGATCTCTAGGGCCCAAACTCCTAGACAGGAGTGGACATGCAAAGTGACAGTGGCTGGGTGTGTGTGGGGATACGGGTGAAGTCCACAGATTAGCACTGCTATGTACGATATTTCTAATGAACACAAGGGTCAAAAAGGCTCTGACTGTCTTTGCCTGTGTAGCAAGCAGCAGTTTTGAGTGTCAGGGCCTCTACCAGCCTCTTTTGTCTCAAGTGAAGGACTCCAAGTGGTTTTTGTAAGATGGAAAGAAGAGATTAGAGGGAAAGATTGAGCATAAGACGGACAGGCAGTGTTGTGGAAAAAAATATTCAATATTAAAGTATTGGAAAGTCATCATGTGTAATAGTAACTGTATGAATGTATGATTCATCCATGATCATGGTTAGATGCTTTCAGAGGCCTTTACTGTCTGCACGTCAGCATGTGATGAGGCTCCAGGTTGTCTAAAGTTTATGATACGGTACATTCACATACTTTCATAAATTATTTTTCCAGGACAGGCAGATTGTTGTAGCTTCAGCAGTGTTGCAAGTGTTGCACTGTACTGTCTTGGTAAGGATGGAGCTGGATATGAATGTAAAGCTCCCACTTCATCAATCGAAGTTCTAACCTTCACCCGTGGTCATGAACTCTGGATAGCAACATAAAAAAGTTATAATGTTTAGAAATGGCTCGTGTCCTTTGCTGAATGTCTGAATTCCAACTGAGGAAAGTAGAAGTGCAGCTCTTTGGTCTTGAAGAAGTCAGTTGAGCTGGTCTGGGCATCTGATCAGAATACTTCGAGATTACCTTCCTGATCTGCTGATGTATCCTTGGGCTTGTTGGAGGTACAAGAATGTATTTGAAAATGAAGGTTTTTCTTTTCATCCACATTCAAACTGCACTTTTAGTCCCTGAAAACAGATCTTTTGTAAAATTCTGTCCAGGGTAAAAAAAAATACTCCATTTTCAGTGGTAACATGCAGACAGTGAAAACAGTTTTTGGCTTGTAACACCGTGTGCACCCTTGTCTCCTTTATGAGGTGTCACAAATGAGGCAATATTCCCTTAAATGGCAGGTGTGTGCTGGTTCTTGCTTAAATTACTTTTTACATGTTTACACATAAATATACAGTTGCTTTTCAATTATTTGAGTTCATCAAAATGTGCAGTGGGGCTTTTTAGCTTTTTCCGGCTTCCGATTGGCCACCATCTTCTTCCTCCTCTTTGTATCTCTTTGGGGTTAGGGGTCGTATTGCTGTTGGTTTGGCATTCTCTTAATAATCATTCAGTTGTGTTTTGACTTTCATTTGGACAGAGATATTTTTGTAACAGTGCTTGTCAGGAAGGAAATGTTTTGAGAAAAAAAGGAGGGGAATGCCCTGCTTTCCAAAATCCCCGTGTCCTTGGACTAGGCCTCAGTGTGCTCAACTGGGAGAAGACCCAGACCAGAGTTCTGCATTGGGTACCTGGCAGATGTGGTATTTTGTCTGAATTTTATCTGCGGGTTCAGTTCTGGGTGAAAAAAAGAACGTGATAGATTGTTGGTATTTGATGATAAATATATGGAAATAAAATGAGACCCAGACTATAAACATGCCAGTGGGATACACCCTGGCTGAGTGGATGCTACCTTGACCCACTTAAGTACAGGTTAAAATGATTGGCCATCCTGTGCACTATATTATGTGTCATGGGATCATTGTAAAACTAAATACTGTTTGTCTTTGTTTATGAGAATGTCTGATCTTTAATAGAATATTCAGTATGTCTGTGACCTATTTTCCTAGTCTTGTAAAACAACCAAGATATCTGCAGTCTTTATGATGGCTCTCTCATCTGCATGGCATCACAGCCTTCCCAGTGCACTTTCTTTCCTAGTGTTCACCATTATGCTACCAAAATGTATTATGCGCTGACGGCTCCCTGTTTATTGATGAGAAACCCAAACTGTGGTTTGATAAACAGCTGCATGGATTCTCTACTCTGAGGTGATGAGAGAGGAAAATCCTTTTGACATGCTGGCTCCATGGATTTTTTTCTAAATGGAATCTGGAAATGAGTCCAGTTACTATAGACCATGAGGGGAATTTGTGCGTAAATATTTCTGTTTGTCCTCTTTCATGAGATGAGACAAATTCCCCCTATGCACTGTAGCAACTGAGCTCATTTCTAGATAACATTTCTTTAAAAATGGAAGGGGGCAAACCGAAATCTTTACGCACAGTTTCAGTTTTTTTAAAGGACTCTGTAAAAAAGAAAGAATTAAGTCCCCCAGTGACGGACAATTTGGTAACAAAAAGCATCTCAGTCTCTGAAAGCTGTATTTGGGTTGTTACTTCTTTGTGCATGGTGGGAACTGTCAACATTTTAGTCAGTATTTAAAGAATGATGGTATAATTTTTGGGTCAGTACAGCATCATTAATGTTTATGCACTTCTGTTGTGTACATATTTGCTGTCTCTCTGACTCGGGGACTGACAGTTTCTGAATATACTGCTGGGGAAGGTTCTGTGAGCAGTTGTATCAGAGAGTGTGCCAAATCTATTCACTCCTGCTTGTCATGTCTGTTGTAATCTCATGCTTTAAAGCTTGATTAACCTCCTGTCATCCTCAAACGAGCAGCGTGTACCAGAGAGAGTCTCTCTGAGTCGCACAAGAACCTCCGCTTACGTCAAAGGAGTTCATTTAAACCCAGCATGTCGTTTTTGTCGTCCTTCAGGCTAAACTATACTCCAACAGACTACCTCAAGTGTCAGGCTGAACACAATTCTAGGCGCCGCCAGTCACAATTACACCCAATTCCAGAAGCATTTCCTATTTCCTTGTCTCCACTCTGTGTAAGATGGAAAACCTAACCCGAGAGGCCATACTTGTGTGTTATGCAATTACACCAGCCAGTCCTAATTCAACACGCAGATGCTGGATGGATTGATGGAGACCAGAAAGCCACATTTCTGTTGTGGGTTCAGTTTCATTTCAGGAAGATAATAAATCAAATATTTTGTGATGTTGAAGCCGGTTGGTTTAATGCTATATATTACACTGTTTTTTTTTTTGGTACAGTGTTCTCTAAAATTAAGTTTTAGAGCAGGACAAAAAAAGCCTACTTCTTTTTCTTATTCCCTTTCTGGTGAGATAGTTACCTGGGTATCTTACAGGGAATTGGTGGGTAGAGAGCAGGAGCCTCTCATACATCCTGGCTCATCGATTTTCGGTCAGGGATGAAAGCCACAGACTCAGTAGGTCTTTCATACTGGGGGGCATCCCAAAAGACACATCAATCAGATTTCAAAGAGAACCAAGCCAATCTTATTTATTTACTGCCTTTTCAACGTCATTACAATCCCAAACCAGGGCCGCTCTCCTTTCCTCCCTCTGCCCCGCTCTCCTGCTTCACCTTCACAGGTCAGTCCATCAAAAGTTCCCTCCTGTGTTCTATATAGTAAGCCTCTTAAGGACTTATTTGACATTGAACAGGAAGGGATCATCTCATGCCCATTAAAAAATAGAGATGCCGTGATATAATGCTTGTCAGGGTTACGGAATTTCAGCCCAACTGTCTAATCCCCCGAAGCCTCGCAGTTAATTCAGCTGGTCAGGCCAGAGAGTGGGCCCCCTGTAAGTTTAATGAAGATTAAATTACCTATTTTCTCTCATGAAATTTTAAAGGAAGAAAGGGGATGAATTTGCAAAGAGGCAAATGAAAAGACCAAAGAGAAGTGTCTGTAAGGAGGAGATGCTGGCAAAGATAGAGGATTTCCTCTTGTTCTTTTACACCCTCCAACCTCATTTGTGACATAAACGATCTTTTAATACTTATAACTTCTGTGTTTGTTATCCATATCACCCTGATGTAGACAGCCATAATATGTTCAGCCTGGCAGCTATTTTCTCATCTTCCCCCTGATCTGCGAGAAAATCACCCGTTTGTTTCTTAAATTACATCACAGGAAGTGATAGTGATCGTAATTCCCTTAGCAATTAATTTCCTCACACATATGTTGCACCAATCGCTTTATCTCTCGCTTGTTGTCTCTCAGCCTCTCTAGCAGTTGTTCTCTGGCTCTGTTTCACACATACACATGTGCAAGCTTGTGTCACATATCAGATAGGGACTGTTGCTGTAGGTGTCTGGGTTGAGGGCTAAAGCCCCTTGCCTTCACAAGCTCTTGGCTTTCACTTCAGGGTGTTGATAGATGTTATTCATTGGGGCGGCCCCAGAGGCGATCCTACAGGAAGTGGAGCTAACATGATTTGGGGCGAAGAGACCCAGAGGGCGTCGGTGCCTCTTGCTATAGCTCGGATCGCTTAGTAGATGTGAGATATCAATAGAGCAGATGACAGCAGAGCTCTGTAGAGACGTGCTGCTTCAAATCTATCACCTGCTTCTCATAGATAAGGTTATTTATCAACAGCCAAAGGGAAAGGCAGATGGGGAGGAACTGAGGCATGGACAGCCACTCTATTTAACATTAGACGTCCTAGGGCATAGACAAAGCCATTGTCCCTCCCATTGACCCATAGGGCCTTTCACTGGACCTGATCATTTTTCATCCGCAGCAGAAAACCCATCACGGAAATATAGATGAAGATTTTATGTACCATTTGAGTACCCTTGGCGCATAACTGATTCGTTGCTCGACTCTGCCAAGAGAGGACGTAAAGTAAGTGAAGTGTGACATGGAGCCATTTTGAGAGGATAAATCAAATCTTAATAAAGGGCGGTCTCACTGAGTGGAAAGCAGGGGTCTCTCGCCCCTGCCCCTGCTGTTAAGTACCCCCTAAACCCTTTGCTGTTGAAATTATACTGAAGGTATCTACTTGAGTACAGGGTATCAACAGGGGGCTGTCTGCATGCCCTTTTGATGCCATTATGGCCTTTTACAGCTCCCTGTCTGAGAAGACTTATCATGTGGAGCGCTGCTCCCCACGGTAATGCTTACTTTTTTTTTTTTTTCCTTTTTTTTTGAAATAAAGTCAATGACCTAGTGCTGTAATGGACTCAGAGCTCTCAACACCTATGTCCAATATTGTCTTACTTTATTGGCACAGGGCCTCATTGATGTAAAAAGTACTCAGCCCTCCCGCCTAGTGGACCTTCAACGAACAACTGCAGAGCAAAAAATGTCTAGTAGCTTATCATATTCAATAATATCCCAGAGCGTTTGCAGTGGGTTGTGTGTTTTTTCCTTGCTCACTCTCCAAACAATATTGGCTTTCAAGTATGTGGGCAGTTATGAAAGGTCAACCTAAGTGTAAATTGTCAATGCTGGATCAATTTTGGAGGGCAAATATGCTTTGGAGGCCCCATAATGGAAGGTTTCATCTTATTTTTACCCAGGGCACACTCACACAATAAGATTGATATCGTTCATTGTTTGATGAATTCCTAATAGACCTATAAACTTGCAGAGCTTAAAGCCAAAGGAATGCCTGTGAAAGCTGAATAAAGGGGAGGCAGTCGGACCGTCCCACAAGCTGAAAAATTGCCCTCATATAATTTCAATGGAATCTCGCCCAAGCCATCATGCTTAGTGTTGAAGGATGGGCGACTTGTGTCGATTGAATTAAACCTTATTTATCGCTCATTAGGCATACAGCAGGGCCAACTGATGATCAGCGAGAGAACAAATAATGTGCGGTGGAAAAGGATGCCATCCTGTATGGTTATGTGTTCCGCTGACAATAAGAGGCAGCGCCACAATCAAATGCTTCTTCCTCTGCTGTCACGCTTGTGTGCTTTTTTTTTAACCTCCTTAATATGGTGCGGCTGTTATCGAAGTGTAAGATATAATGTCCAGGCTGATGTTTGCATTTGAGGTGTCAGTCACTATCTACGATCTGTCAGCTTCAATGAGGTGGAATTAATATTTTACTTTCCTATTAGGGAGGCTTGATGTCTGTAATAGGGAGGTATGGGAAAGTAAAGGCGGTCCAGAATGAGTGATAATAGTAATTCCCAACTGAAAGACAAAGAGAGAAGGTGTCAAAGGATGTTTAATGTTTTAATAGGACATGCTACTTAAGGTGATGCTGGAAACAAGAATATTAAAGGAATAACAACGTATGTGATGCTCTCATCTTGAAGCTGCCAGATCTTGCAACATTGCTGTGTGCAAG